>NC_090437.1:87403120-87706150 GCF_031143425.1 Pleurodeles waltl | reverse complement strand
ATCCCTTGCGGTGGCGGGCCCCTCTGTCCCCCCTGCATCAACAGGTACAGCCGCCACCCCAACCAGCACTGCCCTCCCAGCAGCCCCTCAGCGTGTTCCCCGTGGCTGTACACCCAGGAGGGTGGGCATCTCCTTCGCCCCAGGCACCTCAGCCCCTGCCCCAGGCAGCCCTGCTGCCCTCACTGAGGAGGCCTTTGACCTCCTAAGGTCCCTCATTGTTGAGCAGTCTACCATTTTGAATGCCATCCAGGGTGTAGAGAGGCAGTTGCAACAGACAAATGCATACCTGGAGGGCATTCATTCTGGTCAGGCAGCCCAACAGCGAGCTTTTCAGACTCTGGCCTCAGCACTGATGGCAGCCATTGTCCCTGTCTCTAGCCTCCCCCCTCCAACTTCCTCCACCCAGACCCAAACCCCTGTACCTCAGCCTATCCCAAGCGCACCATCAGACCATCATGCACACGCGTCAATGCACAAGGGAAGCTCAGGCAAACATAAGCACCACACATCCCACAGGCACTCACGCAAGCATCATACACATGCAGACATACCAACAGCCACTGCCTCCACTGTGTCCCCCTCCTCCTCGTTTCCCTCCTCCCTCCCAGTCTCGTCTCCACTCACACCTGCATGCACTACATCTTCAGCCACTAAAAAGTTGGCCAGTGCCCGGCGGGAAAGAGGCAAAACATCTACTACCAAAGCCTCTCCCAGGGGTACAGTTGGGAGTGTGAAGACAGCTGCGCCACCATCCAAGGTGCGGAAGGGGCACAGAAAAACAGGCAAGTCTGCGAAAACCTTCACGGCGGACAAGACCACCACCAGCACTGTTGAACAGGACACCGCCACCACAAGCACCGCTGCCAAGGACACCGCCGCCACAAGCACTGCTGCCAAAGACACCGCCACCACCAGCACCACTGAACAGGACACCGCCGCCACAAAGCACTGCTGCCAAGGACACCGCCGCCACCAGCACAGCTGAACAGGACACCCCCACCACAAGCACCGCTGAACAGGACACCGCCGCCACAAGCACCGCTGCCAAGGACACCGCTACCACCAGCACCGCTGAACAGGACCCCGCCGCCACCAGCACCGCTGAACAGGACATCGCCGCCACAAGCACCGCTGACAAGGACACCGCCGCCACAAGCACTGCAGGCCAATAAGCGCAAAAGCTTCCGACGCTACTGAGGCCGCAATGAGCAGGATGAATCACTCTGGGCTCAAGGCCCCCTCCAGAACCAGTGGAGATTTACATCCACTACCTCTGTCCTTGGCAGGATGAAGCACTCTGGGCACAAAGCCCCCCCTCCAGAACCAGTGGAGATTTACATCCACTACCTCTGTCCTTGGCAGGATCAAGCACTCTGGGCACAAAGCCCCCTCCAGAACCAGTGGATAGTTACATCCGCTACCTCTGTCCTTGGCAGGATGAAGCACTCTGGGCACAAAGCCCCCTCCAGAACCAGTGGAGTAAGGCATCCACTACCTCTGTCCTTGGCAGAATTAAGCACTCTGGGCACCATGCCCCCTCCAGAACCAGTGGAGACTGTTATCCACTTGAGAGACTGTGGCTTTGCACTCCCCAGGATGCAGCAGTGGGCAAACCACCCACTGGAGAGACTTGAGAGACTTTGGCTTTGCACTCCCCAGGATAAAGCAGTGGGCAAACCACCCACTGGAGAGACTTGAGAGACTTTGGCTTTGCACTCCTTAGGATAAAGCAGTGGGCAACCCACCCAGTGGAGAGACTTGAGAGACTGTGGCTTTGCATTCCCCAGGATAAAGCAGTGGGCAACCCACCCACTGGAGAGACTTGAGAGACTTTGGCTTTGCACTCCCTAGGATAAAGCAGTGGGCAACCCACCCACTGGAAAGACTTGTGAGACAGTGTCTTTGCACTCCCCAGGATGCAGCAGTGGGCAACCCATCCAATGTAAAGACTTGTGAGACTGTGGCTTTGCACTCCCCAGGATGCAGCAGTGGGCAACCCACCCACTGGAAAGACTTGTGAGACTGTGGCTTTGCACTCCCCGGGATACAGCAGTAGGCATGGAGCCCCCTCGTTGATCTGGCGTCGTGCACTCATCCGGCTGAGGTGCCCCCCCTTTCCTTCCCCCTGAGGTGCCTGTTTTATTTCTATCTGATGCCCCAGCAGTGTTCTCTCCGTTTTGATCGAGTATTGAGTGTGGGCCTCGCCCATGCATTTTGGGCCCAGTGGTCCACGGACTATGATGGTGGAATACGTTGGACTTGTTTTCTTGGTGTATATGTTTGTTTATAGTGTAAATATATATATATATATATATATATATATATATATATATATATGTATTTTTGATTACTGTATTTGAATAGATTACAAACGTTCGACTCATTTCCTTTTGTCCTTGCATTCTTCCAGGGGGGGTTGGGGGCTGTTAATATAATGTATCAACATTTACTTGTATGTGTGTTGTAGTGGGTGAGGGTGGGAGTGGGAGTGTTGAGTGTTGCGTGTGTGTGTCACTCTTTTTACCCACCCCTCCCCTGTGTCGTAGGTGCAGTACTCATCGTGGTCTTCGCCACCGTCTTTGTTGTTCCTGGTAGAGGAGCAGGAAGATAAAGGCTGGGAGCATCTGGAGCTCATGTTCCACAGCGTCCTGGTTCCTCGTGGGGTGTGGAGAGGTGAGCGTTTTCCCTTCCAAGTCCTATTTCCACCGTGTTTTTGTTCGTGGTGAATCCGCCCCGGAAAAGGTGATGGATTGGACTGTTGTAATACAGTGAGCGGAACCTTGTCTTCTGCCTGTCTGTTGCCGGTTACCGCCGCAGTGATTGTTTGTAAAGCCGTGGCGGTCTGAGTGTTAAAGTGGCTATCTATGTTGCCGGTTTCCGCCACTGTCGCGATTCAATTTTTTTTACCATCGGCCTGTTGGCGGTTTTACCGCCGCTTTAACACCGACTGCCAGGGTTGTGATGACCCCCTGTGTCTCTACCAATATGAGCCTGTCCATGGTAATATACTGCCATCAGGTACAATAAACTATTTGGCAACACTGCTTTACCATCACTTGAAACCTAAACATCATCCTCATTCCTCTGTACACATCCTGTTCTGATCAACCCTGCTCTTCTACATCTATCACCTCATCCTACAATCTTTTGACTTCTTCCTGAATGTCAATGGCTGTCATAATTTTTTTTTGACTTGTCTCATCGTCACTTCCATAGCTTAATTTGTTAATAAAGGAAGTGCAATGCAAGGCACAATGTCTCGCAATTTCGTCAGCATAGGTATTTCCTAATGATATGTAATCATTTGATTTCTGGTGAGTTGCACATTTTACAACTGCAATTTCCACAGGTAACTGTGATGCTTTCAGCAATTGATAAACATTGTCACCTTTCTGGATAGGTTATCCAGAAGAGGTCATGAAGCCTCTCTGAGATCACAACCGTCCAACGTCATGAACGGCACCAAACCTATATTGACCATCAGCAAATATGGTCACTTTGAGCTGTTCGGAAAAACACAACATGCCAATCAATTTGGGAACTTGAGCAGAAAATAATCCTTGAAGCCAAGAAGCTTCTATTATACCTGAGACTGTACAAACTGCATAACCATTCCTGAAGGCACCTTCAGAAACTTTTAAAGAGGAGCCATCAATGAAAAGAAGAAAGTCATTTTTGTCCAAAAGGACATCTTGAATATCAGGTCTCGATTTGGTGCACAGTTCAGTCACTTCAAGACAGTCATGCTCAACCTCATCCTAGCGGTTGCTTGCATTTTCAACTGGCTATGGCAAAAGAGTTGCAACATTTAAAACATTTCGGGCCTGATTCTAACTTTGGAGGACGGTGTTAAACCGTCCCAAAAGTGGCGGATATACCACCTACCGTATTACGAGTTCCATAGGATATAATGGACTCGTAATACGGTAGGTGGTATATCCGCCACTTTTGGGACGGTTTAACACCGTCCTCCAAAGTTAGAATCAGGCCCTTCATCTCTTAAGATTTACATTAGGAGAACCAAGGATCACTTGCTCATAGCAGGTCAGATGAGCACTGTGTCTTAGTACCGCAACATCTCTACTGAATGGGGGATAAAAATGTTCAGGAGGTGGCCCATAACAATATCTTGGCACTGCTCAATGCTGACGATCAGCGCGGCGGTGTTAGAAATGGGGTTTTTGGTTGGCAGTCAGGTTGCCCTCTGTCCAAGCAAGAACCCTCACTCTAGTCAGGGTAAGTCACACACAATCCAAAATCAGCCTGTGCTCACCCTCCGGTAGCTTGGCACGAGCAGTCAGGCTTAACTTAGAAGGCAATGTGTAAAGCATTTGTGCAATAAATCATACAATACCATAATATAACACCACAAAAACACACCACACAGTGTTTAGAAAAATATATAATATTTATCTGGGTATTTGCAGGTCAAACCGATCAAAGTTGCAATATGAATTTGTAAAGATATCACTGAAAAGTGATATAAAGTGTCTTAAGTCTTTAGAATATAAATAAAGTCTCTTTCAAGCACAAGTACCTGGTTTGGAGTGGAAAAATCTCCTCAGAGGGCCACAAAGGAAGAGGTGCGTGGAAAAAGGGTGTGTGCGTTGATTTCTCCCCAGCACACACGGACTTGCGTCGTTATTTTCCATGCGGGGAAGTCGTGCGTCATTTTCCGGCGCGCGGACAGTCTCTTTCTGTGGGTCGCGGGGATTACCAGATGTCCCGGGTCTCTCCGTGGATTTTCCTGCTTGTTTTCCGGCTGCGCGTCGTTCTGCGGGGCTGCGTGTCGAAATTACAATCTCACGGCAGGCGTCGCGTCGATTTCTTCTCCAGAGGTCGGGCGGCATTGTCCTTGCGAGGCCATGCGTCAAAGTTTCGATCTCACGGCAGGCGTCGCGTTGATTTCTCCTCTAGAGGTCAGGCGGCGTTGTCCTTGCGAGGCCGTGCGTCAAAGTTTTGATCTCACGGCAGGCGTCGCGTCGATTTCTCCTCTAGAGGTCAGGCGGCGTTGTCCTTGCGAGGCCGTGCGTCAAAGTTTTGATCTCACGGCAGGCGTCGCGTCGATTTCTCTTCTAGAGGTCGGGCGGTGTTGTCCTTGCGAGGCCGTGCGTCAAAGTTTTGATCTCACAGCAGGCGTCGCGTCGATTTCTCCTCTAGAGGTCAGACAGCATTGTCCTTGCGAGGCCGTGCGTCAAAGTTTTGATCTCACGGCAGGCGTCGCGTCGATTTCTCCTCTAGAGGTCGGGCGGCGTTGTCCTTGCGAGGCCGTGCGTCAAAGTTTTGATCTCACGGCAGGCGTCGCGTCGATTTCTCCTAGGAAGTCGGGCGGCGTTGTCCTTGCGAGGCCTTGCGTCAAAGTTTCGATCGTCCCGAAGGCGTCATGTTGATCAGCGTAGGTGTGCGGCATTTTTCTTGCCGCGGAACAAGCTGTGCGTCGAAAATTTCGGCGCACGGAGCGTCCAAGTGAAAAAGGGAAGTCTTTTTGGTCCTGAGACTTCAGGGAACAGGAGGCAAGCTCTATCCAAGCCCTTGGAGACCGCTTTTACAGCCAGACAAGAGTTCAGCAAGGCAGCAGGCCAACAGCAAGGCAGCAGTCCTTTGTAGAAAAGCAGACAGGTGAGTCCTTTGAGCAGCCAGGCAGTTCTTCTTGGTAGGATGTAGTTTCTGGTTCAGGTTTCTTCTCCAGCAAGTGTCTCATGAGGTAGGGCAGAGGCCCTGTTTTATACTAAGTTGTGCCTTTGAAATGGGGGTGACTTCAAAGAGTGTCTAAGAAATGCACCAAGCCCCCTTTCAGTTCAATCCTGTCTGCCAGAGTCCCAGTAGGGGTGTGGCAGTCCTTTGTGTGAGGGCAGGCCCTCCACCCTCCCAGCCCAGGAAGACCCATTCAAAATGCAGATGTATGCAAGTGAGGCTGAGTACCCTGTGTTTGGGGTGTGTCAGAGTGAATGCACAAGGAGCTGTCAACTAAACCTAGCCAGACGTGGATTGAAGGGCACAAGATTTGAGTGCAAAGAAATGCTCACTTTCTAAAAGTGGCATTTCTAGAATAGTAATATTAAATCCGACTTCACCAGTCAGCAGGACTCTATATTACCATTCTGGCCATACTAAATATGACCTTCCTGCTCCTTTCAGATCAGCAGCTGCCACGTCAACAGTGTATGAGGGCAGCCCCAATGTTAGCCTATGAAGGGAGCAGGCCTCACAGTAGTGTAAAAACAAATTTTGGAGTTTTACACTACCAGGACATATAACTACACAGGTACATGTCCTGCCTTTTACCTACACAGCACCCTGCTCTAGGGGTTACCTAGGGCACACATTAGGGATGACTTATATGTAGAAAAAGGGGAGTTCTAGGCTTGGCAAGTACTTTTAAATGCCAAGTCGAAGTGGCAGTGAAACTGCACACACAGGCCTTGCAATGGCAGGCCTGAGACAGGGTTAAGGGGCTACTGAAGTGGGTGGCACAACCAGTGCTGCAGGCCCACTAGCAGCATTTAATCTACAGGCCCTAGGCACATATAGTGCACTCTACTAGGGACTTATAAGTAAATTAAATAGCCAATCATGGATAAACCAATCAATAGTACCATTTACACAGAGAGCATATGCACTTTAGCACTGGTTAGCAGTGGTAAAGTGCCCAGAGGTCAAAAGCCAACAACAACAGGTCAGAAAAAATAGGAGGAAGGAGGCAAAAAGTTTGGGGATGACCCTGTCAAAAAAGCCAGGTCCAACATGACCCCCTACCAGCCTAAAGCCAGGGGAGAACAATCACTATCCTGATGTACTTCCCTGTTTGAGGCGACAGAACAAGGACCCAGGCCCACAACAGCAGGGGCATGCTCCAGTTCTTCGCCTTCCTGACTCCAATTGGATCCCTCTGTCCATACTCTCAGGGCCCACTAAGCCAACCCATGGGGAACCTTTCTCCTTACCTGCGGATCCCATCTGTGCAGCACCTAACCTTACTTTGCTCACAGATGTATCCCAGGAGCAGGATAGTACCACCATGACCAACACAGTGGTGTTGCCCACTCTACCCCCGGGGTGTGACACTTGTCCCCCCCCCCAGGGATAACTCTGTCCATCCGGGCAGCAAGCCACAGTGGTTACTGACAGCTGCCAGGGATGAGAGCCAGGCCCCAGGCCTCACAAAGCTCTCCCACCACTGTGGCTGTGGGCAGTGGGGGGCGGTAGCCCCAGGTGCTGGGCACCCTTTAACCACTCTCCCTTCCACCAGGTCAGGGATGACAGCCTGAACCTGGTCCTCCCCTCTGGGGCTCTGTACCCTCCCTCCTGGAGCGGTACCCCCAGAGTCCAACATGGTCAGGGTGCTTATAGAAGTCGCCCTGTACCATTCCTCCACCAGTGCAGGGCTGTTAACCTGCAACTGGCCCTCCAACCTGGGGTCTGTACCTTCAGGTTGGACTAGGGCCCGGGGTGAGGCTTCCCTCCCCCTGCCCTCCCTTCTGGGGTCCAGCCCCCTCCAACTAGGAGTGGCCTCCTCAGAAGACAACATGGTAGGGGCACTGTTATCAGCAGCCCCTCCCTCCAGGTCCGGGGGGACACCCTGAACCTGGTCTTCCAGCCCAGGGTCTGTACCCTCAGACTGGATCACTGCCTGGCAAACCAGGACTTTCTGGGAGGCACACCTACCCCCCACCAGGTCAGAGTTTAACCTCTGCACCTGACCATTCAACTCAGAGTCACCACCCTGAAGTTGAACAATTGCCTGGCACGCCAGGACTTCCTGGAGGGCACACTGACCCTCCACCAGGTCAGAGTTTAACCTCTGACTTTGGCCATCCAACTCAGAGTCACCACCCTGAAGTTGAACAATTGCCTGGCACGCCAGGACTTACTGGAGGGCACACTGACCCTCCACCAGGTCAGAGTTTAACCTCTGAACCTGGTTCTCCAACCTAGGGTCACCACCCTGAGGTTGGGCAACTGCCTGGCACACCAGGACTTTCTGGGAGGCACACCTATCTCCCACCAGGTCAGAGGTTAACCTCTGAACCTGGTTCTCCAACCCAGGGTCCCCACCGTGAGGTTGAACCATTGCCTGGCATACCAGGACTTTCTGGGGGGCACACCTACCCCCCAACAGGTCAGAGTTTATCCTCTGAACCTGGTTAGCCAACCCAGAGTCACCACCCTGAGGTTGAACCATTGCCTGGCAGGCCAGGACTTCCAGGGAGGCACACCTACCTCCCACCAGGTCAGAGTTTAACCTCTGAACCTGGCCATCCAACCCAGAGTCAACACCCTGAGGTTGGACAATTGCCTGGCACAGCAGGACTTCTTGGGAGGCACACCTACCTCCCACCAGGTCAGAGTTTAACCTCTGAACCTGGGTATCCAACCCAGAGTCACCACCCTGAGGTTGAATCTTTGCCTGGCATGCCAGGACTTCCTGGGGGGCACTCTCACCCCCCACAAGGGACACACCGTCCCCAAAGGCCATACAAGAGTCTGGTTGGCGCAGGTCTCCCGACCTCTGCCCATCCGGCAGAGTCTGGGTTTCCCCCAAACCAGAAACGGTTTCACCTGGGTCATTCCTGGGGGGCTCTGCTCTCAGAGCTGACCCCTGACTCTCAAGGTCCTCCACTGGGGTCTGCAACCCCCTCTCAACCCTATGTCTGGACTTCTGCACCCCCTCACTAGGAGGGGTACTGCCAGACACCAGACCTGTTGGGATACTGGCTACAGTCACCCCCCCAAGTTCTTCTGACAGTGCGGGGCTTCCCTCAAAAGGTGGCCCTACGGTACAGGCTAGGCTTCCCTCCTGGTGCTCCCTCATGGAACCCTCTAGGACCTGGGACCTACCTGGGACACTACAATCCTTTCCCACCTCACTTGGTTGGGAACCACCTAGACCACTCCCTTCAGGAGCACCCCCAAATGCCTCTTCAGACTCTCTGGTACTCACCCAGAAGTCTGCCTCCATTGTAAGTTCCCTGGGGTCAGAGAACTCACACTCCACCTGGTGTTGGCGTAGCTCTGGAAAATAAGGACCAGACATATGCTCTCCAGCAATTACATCACTCTGCCCTTCACATGTATTAACCACAGTACCCTTCACCCAACCATCCAGTAACTCAGCCTTGGAAAAGCACTCTACATCACCCTCCTGAGACTGGTGAGACAGTATCTGCCTGTCTCTGACACTCAACCCATACTCTTCTGGGATGTCTCTACACTCTATATCCAGGACGTCCACCAGGGGGGAACCCTTTTCTCTGTCACTCTCTGCTAGAGTCAGTAAAGTGTCCCTCCCCCCAGTAGGAATATGACTCCCTGTGCCAGTTCCCCAATCCTTCTCAGGGACCCTGTGCATAACGGGAACTACCTCATACTCTTGAACCACCTGGGGTGTGTCAACTCCCTTCTTCAAGTTGGGCACCACATCTCTGGGCTTGTGCCCTTCTTCAGCAGTACCGGATGCAAGATTTTTGCTGCCACCATCTGAACTGGACTCAGCCCTTCCGGCCTCAAGTTTCAGCTCTTTACAGCTCAGCTCTTGAGCTGCAATCTTTTCTTCTTCCAGGGCTAAGAGTCTTTTTGCCTCAACCCTTGCAAGATACTCCTCTAATTGTTGCTCCTGTCGCCTTTGACCTCGGAGCCATTCATCTATCTCTGGGTCTCTTTCCTCATCTGAGTAGTCTTCCTCCTCATGTGAGCAGTCTTCCTCCTCATGTGCGTAGTCCTCCTCCTCATCTGAGGGGTACTTAGTCATTTGGTTTCTTTCAGCCTCTCTCTCTGCCCATCTTTCCTCCCCCCAGACTATGTAGTTATGTAGCATCTCCGCCTTAGTAGATCTCCTTGCTACAGGAAGGCCCCATTTTCTGCAAAGCTTCCTTAGGTCAGCGTTAGTGAGGTGGTCAGTACGAACAAAGAATGAGTAGGTAAGCAATCCCATTCTGATAAGATCTTACCAGCAAAAACCAAAATCCAAAGTCCAAAATATCAATAGTATATCCAGGAGGACATCATAGAATCAAAAGCCAAAAAAGATGAAAAATCAAGTTGACCTTCAACTGTGGGTAGGTAGTGAAATACTTAGCTACTGTATGTCACTGCACAAACACAAGTCCTATCCTCACCGCTGATCACCAATGTTAGAAATTGGGTTTTTGGTTGGCAGTCAGGTTGCCCTCTGTCCAAGCAAGAACCCTCACTCTAGTCAGGGTAAATCACACACAATCCAAAATCAGCCTGTGCTCACCCTCCGGTAGCTTGGCACGAGCAGTCAGGCTTAACTTAGAAGGCAATGTGTAAAGCATTTGTGCAATAAATCATACAATACCATAATATAACACCACAAAAACACACCACACAGTGTTTAGAAAAATATATAATATTTATCTTGGTATTTGCAGGTCAAAACGATCAAAGTTGCAATATGAATTTGTAAAGATATCACTGAAAAGTGATATAAAGGCCCTCATTCTGACCTCGGCAGTAAAAGGCGCCTACCGCCGGTCAGAAATCCTCCATAATCCCGCCGCGGTCGCAGAAAGCCGCCACGGTCATTCTGACCCGCAGAAGGCACACCTCCGAAAATCCGACCGCCACAACAGACCGCCAGACCAGCGGTCGGCGGAAAGGTGGAGGTGACCAAACCTCCACCGCCACGCCAACAGAAATACGCCCATGCCATTACGACCCACGAATCCACGCGGCGGTCATTCAAACGCGGTATTCCATTGGCGGGACACACCGGCGCGGTCAGAATACACACAAACGAACAAAACTCAGCCACATTGGACGATTTGAATCCCACACACCTGATACACATACACACACCACTCCCACACACACAATACAATATAAAACACACACCCACATCACCCACAAACCCCTACGCTTAAAAATTCGTAAAGAAGACAAGAGCGAGACACCAGCATCCAAAACATAACAGCCACAGCCACTCAACACCATCACCCACACACTATCCACACACAAAACAACACACACCACCACACTCAACTCACTTAAATACACATACTCCACCCCACACATCATACACACCACCCCATGGCACCCCAAAGACAACCCCGCTTCACAGACGAAGAACTCAGGGTCATGGTGGAGGAAATCGTTCGGGTAGAGCCCCAGCTGTTCGGCACACAGATACAATACACCAGTATTGCCCGGAGGACGGAGCTATGGCAGAGGATTGTCGACAGGGTGAACGCAGTGGGACAGCACCCCAGAAATCGGGAAGACATCAGGAAGCGATGGAACGACCTACGGGGGAAGGTGCGTTCCATGGTATCCAGGCACAACATCGCCGTGCAGAAGACTGGCGGAGGACCCCCACCTCAACCCCCACAATTCACATCATGGGAGGAGGAAGTCTTGAACATCCTGCATCCTGACGGCCTCGCAGGAGTCGGCGGAGGAATGGATACTGGTAAGTTGAAGCTTCAATACTGCTTCCCCCCCACCTGCATGCCAAATCAGACCCCAACCCTCACCCCCATCCTCGAACCCCACCCTCACCCCCACCCCCATCCTCACCCTCACCCCCACCACCATCCTCACCCCACCACCATCCTCACCCCCACCACCATCCTCACCCCCACCCCCAGCACACCTATTCCCCGCCAATGTCTCACCATCACAACCCACACATCCCAAAACCTAGGCCTGCATGCGTCCACTAAGCATGGACACCCATCACCAAAGCATGCCCAATGCATATACACATCCCCCCCACAAGCCACCCTCACCAAAGCCCCCACACACGAATGCCAGCACTTGGGGACACGAGAACCCACAGATACACCCATATGCCACACATTGAAACTATAACCATACCTCTATACCCCTGCAGGACCCGACCGTCAACACACCGCGGCGGAGGGGCCAGAATTCTCCACACCCCCCACCCAAGAGGCCGTCAGCGATGACAGCAGCTCTGTCGATCTGGACACCGATGACCAGCCCGGACCATCGGGGACCTCTGGACAGTCGGTTCCCCTCACACAGGCACAGGCCACTACAGACCCTAACCCCTCTGGGAACACCAGCACAGCTCCCACCCAGCGGGCCCATGCCTCTGTCTCCAGGGCGCGTCAATCTGCGGTGTGTCTACCACTACAGGGCACCCAGGATAACCCACCACCCCAACAACAACAGGGACCTGGGGGCAGTGGTAGTGGGCACACCGGCCAGGGGGCAGAGGCCCAGGGAAACAGGGCAACTCGGCGGGCAGCTGTGCGACAGGGGGGGGAGGAGAGGCCCAGGGAACCCACTCTCCACGAGGTCCTCACCACCATCATGGGAGCATACAACCGCTCCCAGGAGACGATGGCGACGGTACTGGCCCGGTTCCAGGAGATCCAGGTGCTGCAGGAGGAACACTATCGGGGGTACAGGGAGGACATCAGAGCCATCAACACCACCCTGGTTACCATGGTAGGGCTGCTGCAGGACCTCGTAAACAGCAGGGCGGACACTGAACAACACCCAAGGGCCCCTGCCACTAGCCTGGACCAAGAACAGCCATCCACCTCCGCCGGCGCTAGTGGACAGGAGGCCCCCGCACAGCAGCAGCCCACCAGACCCCCACCTCCTGCAAGAGAAGAACCACCCCGCAAGAGGGCCCTGAGATCTCGCAAGAAGACAGAGTAGGATGTCAAGACCCCCGCCAGCAATGGATACCACCTGATGTCATCCCACTGTCCCACATTGTCACCCTGTCCATCCTTGAACTGCCCATGCTCCATCTCTCCACAGGCCTCTGGACAATGCACCTGTGTGACTGTTACTCTGGACTCTGCCATGGACATTCCTTCACCATAGCCCCCACCCACTTGAAACCACCCATCCCATTTTGAGCACTTCAATAAACACCTATTTTGCACCAAAATATCTGGAGTCTGGCTGTGATTTCAATAGATTGTAATTGACATGACAGTGCAAATATGTCCTTGTACATGGTGAAGTCAACAAACAGCTGCCACAAAGCTGTAGTCCATGGGGAAACGAAGCACAGGACTCGTAGTGGGGACCCCAGATCTGAAATAGGGAGGGAAAAGCCAAAACTCAGTCATCATACACTGGGGCAAATAGACAGGCAGCAGAGATGCTGCAGAGTAGTTAACATTTACTAAATTATCTTTGAAATGTTACCTGTGTCCTATTGGAAGTACTGTTCAATGATTCTGTCCCTGTTGTCTGTTTCAGCCCCGTCGTCTTCCTCCTCGTCACTCTCCTCAGGTTCCACCGCTGCCACAACACCACCGTCTCGACCATCCTCCTGCAGGAAAGGCACCTGGCGGCGCAAAGCCAGGTTGTGAAGCATGCAGCAGGCCACGATGATGTGACACACCTTCTTAGGTGAGTACATTAGGGATCCACCGGTCATATGCAGGCAGCGAAACCTGGCCTTTAGGAGGCCAAAGGTGCGTTCGATCACCCTCCTAGTACGCCCATGGGCCTCATTGTACCGTTCCTCTGCCCTGGTCCGGGGATTCCTTACTGGGGTCAGTAGCCACGACAGGTTGGGGTACCCAGAGTCCCCCACTAGCCATACACGGTGTCTCTGTAGCTGTTCCATCACGTAAGGGATGCTGCTATTCCTCAGGATGTAGGCGTCATGCACTGACCCTGGGAATTTGGCATTTACATGCGAGATGTACTGGTCAGCCAAACACACCACCTGGATGTTCATTGAATGGTAATTTTTCCTGTTCCTGTACACCTGCTCCCTGTCTCTTGGGGGAACCAAAGCCACATGGGTCCCATCAATGGCACCAATTACGTTGGGAATATGTCCAAGGGCGTAGAAATCACCCTTCACTGTAGCCAATTCGCCCACCTCAGGGAAAATGATGTAGTTCCTCACGGATTTCATCAGGGCAGACAACACTCTGGATAACACCTTCGAAAACATGGGCTGAGACATCCCGGAAGCAATTCCCACGGTTGTCTGAAATGACCCACTTGCCAAGAAATGGAGTACTGACATGACCTGCACCAGAGGGGGAATCCCTGTGGGTTGGCGGATGGGGGACATCAGGTCGGGCTCCAGCCGGGGCACACAGTTCATGGATAGTGGCACGGTTAAGACGGTAGGTCAGGATAATGTGGCGTTCTTCCATTGTCGACAGGTCCACCAGCGGTCGGTACACGGGAGGATTCATCCGTCTCCTCGCCCAACCCAGCGGACGGTGCCTAGGAAGGACAACATGGAGCACACAGTCAAGCAACCCACAGGTACGTACTCACAGCTAGCACAGTATACGATTCTCTATGCAGTGAATGGCGTGTCTGAGTGGCTATGCAAGGCCTAGGCCTGTGTGACGCAGTTGAAATTGAGCCATGTGGGCCCTGGAAATGGCGGCTGCCTGACCTGTGAAGTGTGACAATGGGATGTGAGGTCAATGCGCTGGCGTGGCACACCGCGGCGGGCGGCGGGCCAAGACCGCGGCGCCAAGCCGCATTGGTTAACATTGAAGCCTATGGGTTTCAGGAGCCAATGGCGAAGGGCGCCGGCGGTGGCGGGACGCACCGCCGCGGTACGCACCGCCGCGGACGTGACCGCCATTTTCTATCTACTTATCCACTTGCGACTTGAACTTTCACAGGAGAGGACCTATACTGCAAGTGTTGCTGTGACCTCGGTCTGGAAGGGACAATGGCTGCTGCGACTGGGGAAAGGGCCCCTGCCTTCACTGGAGAGGAGTTGGAGAAACTTGTGGATGGGGTCCTCCCCCAGTATGCGCTACTCTACGGTCCTCCAGACCAACAAGTGAGTTTAATTCAATATGGATTTGGGGCCACTGGCTGGCTTGGGGGCCTGGCGGGGATGGGGGGCATGTTGGGCATGGCGGGGGGCCTGGCGGGGGGCCTGGCGGGGATGGGGGGCATGTTGGGCATGGCGGGGGGCCTGGCGGGGATGGGGGGCATGTTGGGCATGGCGGGGGGCCTGGCGGGGGGCCTGGCGGGGATGGGGGGCATGTTGGGCATGGCGGGGGGCCTGGCGGGGATGGGGGGCATGTTGGGCATGGCGGGGGGCCTGGCGGGGATGGGGGGCATGTTGGGCATGGCGGGGGGCCTGGCGGGGGGTCTGGCGGGGATGGGGGGCATGTTGGGCATGGCGGGGGGCATGGCGGGGGGCCTGGCGGGGATGGGGGGCGTTGGGCCACTGGAAAGGAAAATGCTGAGAAACTTGAACGTGGTATTTCTCCCTCCCTGTACGTGTCACATAGGTCCGCGCCCATGAGAAGATCGGGATTTGGCGTGCCATCGCCAAGGAAGTCCGGGCCCTGGGGGTCCACCATCGACGGGGCACCCACTGCCGCAAGAGGTGGGAGGACATCCGCCGCGGGACCAAGAAGACCGCCGAGTCTCTGCTGGGGATGGCCTCCCAACGTAGGCGGGGTGCCTGCCGTCAACTGAGCCCCCTGATGTTCCGGATCCTGGCGGTGGCCTACCCTGAATTGGATGGGCGCGTGAGGGCAGCACAGCAGACACAAGGGGGTGAGTACAAGCATTATCTACTCTGTTGTCGCGCAGTGGAGGTGTCTGGGTGGGGGAGGAGGGCTGGGGGTCCCCCTAGGCCAGGGCGATATCTGTAGGCTGGGCACCCCCGTAAGCCCCTGTGTCCCCAGCCACCACCCTCAGTAGTTTGTCAGTACAGCCATCCCTGGGCCGTGTCATCCATGGGTGCAGTTGTCAACTCTAGGCGTGTAGGCCATGTTCCACGGAATGCGTAGCGTACCCCAAGTGCGCAACTTAGTGCAGGGGGCATCTGTGTCTGTCATGTCCGCTAACTGTACCGGAGATCCATGTACTCAATATCCCTTTATTTCTCTCTCCCCCCCCCTTTTTGTTTGTCTTTCTGTGCTTGTGTGCATCAGCATCATCAGGCGGAGGAGAAGTGGCATCGGGGCAGGAGGGAGCTGCATCTCACATGGCCCAGGAGGGCCATGCCACAGAGTCAGACTGGACCAGTGAGACGGAGGGCGAGGGGAGCTCCACGACGGGGACGACTGGAGCCTGCAGCGACACGGACACGTCCTCGGAAGGGGGCTCCCTTGCGGGGGTGGCACCATCCGTGCCCCCCGCCATTACAGGTACAGCCGCCACCCAGCGCACCATCTCCGCCCTCCCAGCAGCCCCTCCGCGTTCGCCCCGTGCCCGCTCTGCCAGGAAGCCGGGCATCTCCTTCGCCCCAGGCACCTCAGGCCCTGCCCCTGTTACCCCCGCTGCCCTCAGTGAGGAGGTCATTGACCTCCTCCGAACGCTCATTGTTGGGCAGACTACCCTTTTGAATGCCATCCAGGGGGTGGAGAGGGAGGTTCATCGCAGCAATGCGTACCTGGAGGGCATTCATTCGGGTCAGGCTGCCCATCAGCGATCGTTCCAGGCTCTGGCCTCAGCACTGACGGCAGCCATTGTCCCTGTCTCCTGCCTGCCTCTACTAACTCCCTCCTCCCAGTCTCCTGTTCCTCTGCCTGTCCCACCCACACCATCAGACCAGCCTGCACACACCTCAACACCCAAGAGAAGCTCATCCAAACATAAGCACCACAGATCACGCAGACATTCACACACGCAACATTCCGATGCAGACATGCCAACAGTCACTACCACCTCTGTGACCCCCACCTCCTCGTCTCCCTCCTCCCTCCCTGTGACGTCTACACTCACACCTCCATTCACCTCACCATCAGCCAGTGTTTCCATCACCAGCACACCCTCCACTCCAGTCCGCACACGTGCAGTCACCACCCCCACTGCCATTTACACGTCCCCTGTGTCCTCTCCCACTGTGTCTGTCACCCCCTCTTCCACACCACACAAACGCAGCCACCCACCCACCCAACAGCCATCCACCTCACGACAGCCTATCCCTCCTGCACCTGCACCCAAAGACAGCAAACGTGACTCACCTACAACCACATCCTCTCCCTCCACTCCCATTCCCACTGTACCTACCACTCTCCATTGTCCCAAGAAGCTCTTCCTCGCCACTACTAACTTCTTTCCTGACCCTGAGCCCCCCCCTCCTTCTCGTCGGGGTAAGAAGAGCACCTCAGCCACCACCAGCCCTGCAGCCCCCTTGACAAGGGTGCAGGGGTATTGGAGCCCGCCAGCCCGCATGTCTGGATCTTCGCCCAGCAGCAAGGGGACAGCCAGCCCACCCCCTGGGAAGAGGAGCAGAAGGCGGAAGGGGCGCCGCAGGAGCCCGCCTTCTACATCCCCCCCGGACACCACCCAGAGACAGTCACCAGCCACAGCTCCAAAGGGAGGAAAGGGCCACAGGCCGACGACTAAGGAGGGCAAGGGCAGCAAGTTGGAGAGGTCAGGCAGCAGGCCTGCTGCCCAGGAGGAGCCCACAACCCCCATAGCCGCTGCCCCGGGAGGAACTGGCACAGCTGCCCCGGGAGAGCCCACCACCCCCATAGCCGCTGCCCAGGGAGGACCCAGCCCAGCTGGCCAGGAGGGCCCCACCACCCACAGCCCAGGTGGGCAGTGAAGGAGCACCATCCCCGCTGCCCAGGAGGGCACCACCAGGCAATTAGCAGTTGGCCATAGACCGTCCGCCGTCTCAAGAACTGCTGAACTGGGCCCCGCCGTCTCAAGAACCGCTGAACTGGGCCCTTCAAGGCAAGAACCGCTGAACTGGGCCCCGCCGTCTCAAGAACCGCTGAACTGGGCCCTTCAAGGCAAGAAGCGCTGAACTGGGCCCCGCCGTCTCAAGAACCGCTGAACTGGGCCCCGCCGTCTCAAGAACCGCTGAACTGGGCCCTTCAAGGCAAGAAGCGCTGAACTGGGCCCCGCCGTCTCAAGAACCGCTGAACTGGGCCCTTCAAGGCAAGAAGCGCTGAACTGGGCCCCGCCGTCTCAAGAACCGCTGAACTGGGCCCTTCAAGGCAAGAAGCGCTGAACTGGGCCCCGCCGTCTCAAGAACCGCTGAACTGGGCCCCGCCGTCTCAAGAACCGCTGAACTGGGCCCCACCGTCTCAAGAACCGCTGAACTGGGCCCTTCAAGGCAAGAAGCGCTGAACTGGGCCCCGCCGTCTCAAGAACCGCTGAACTGGGCCCCGCCGTCTCAAGAACCGCTGAACTGGGCCCTTCAAGGCAAGAAGCGCTGAACTGGGCCCTGCCGTCTCAAGAACCGCTGAACTGGGCCCCGCCGTCTCAAGAACCGCTGAACTGGGCCCTTCAAGGCAAGAAGCGCTGAACTGGGCCCCGCCGTCTCAAGAACCGCTGAACTGGGCCCTTCAGGGCAAGAACCGCTGGCCCTTTGGCAGACGTGGCAGGGCAGGATCTATCTCGGGCAGGGCTGCAGGATGTCCTCTGGCCAACTTGCCTCCTCCAGTGGCAGTGGGGTCTGTTATGGACTGTATGGACTGTGGCTTTGCTCTCCCCAGGATGGCCCAGTGGGCAGGCCACCCACTGTATGGACTGTATGGACTGTGGCTTTGCTCTCCCCAGGATGGCCCAGTGGGCAGGCCACCCACTGTATGGACTGTTTGGACTGTGGCTTTGCTCTCCCCAGGATGGCCCAGTGGGCAGGCCACCCACTGTATGGACTGTATGGACTGTGGCTTTGCTCTCCCCAGGATGGCCCAGTGGGCAGGCCACCCACTGTATGGACTGTATGGACTGTGGCTTTGCTCTCCCCAGGATGGCCCAGTGGGCAGGCCACCCACTGTATGGACTGTTTGGACTGTGGCTTTGCTCTCCCCAGGATGGCCCAGTGGGCAGGCCACCCACTGTATGGACTGTATGGACTGTGGCTTTGCTCTCCCCAGGATGGCCCAGTGGGCAGGCCACCCACTGTATGGACTGTATGGACTGTGGCTTTGCTCTCCCCAGGATGGCCCAGTGGGCAGGCCACCCACTGTATGGACTGTTTGGACTGTGGCTTTGCTTTCCCCAGGATGGGCCAGTGGTCATGGAGTCCCCTCGTGGATCTGGCGTCGTGTACTCAAGTGGCTGAGGTGCCCCCCCTTCCCTTCCCCCTGAGGTGCCTGTCCTATTTTCTTTCTGATGCCCCTGCAGTGTTCTCTCCGTGGAGTTCTTGTCGTGGGACTGGGCCTTGCCCCTTTGCACAGGACCCCTGTGATCCACGGACAGTGATTGGACTACATTTAGTAGCTGTATATATTTTGTACATAGTTTATTTATTTATTGGGATTAATGGTGTACATATTTCAATATATCTGCCCGTTTATGATCTCTTCTTTTGGTCTTTGCATTATTTCGGAGGGGGGTGGTTTGTGGGTTGTGACAGTGATCTGTGGGAATGCATTGATGTGTGTGTTGTAGTGGGTGTGGGTGGGTGGGTGTGTGCCGGTAATCTTTTCCCTCCCCTGTGTTGTAGGTGCCGTACTCACCGATGTCTTCCGCGCCGCCGGGCGTGCTCCTGGTATATGAGGAGGAATAGGAGTGCGGGGATGACCTGCAACTCTGGCTCCATACTGCCGGAATCTCGCGTGGAGTGCGTAGAGGTGAGCGTTTTCCCGTTCGTAGTCTGTTTCCGCTGTGTTCTTATCGGCGGTGCTCCCGCCCCGGAAAAGGTGGCAGATTGGTGGGTCGTAATAGGGTGGGCGGTACTTTGTCTGCCGCCGGGCTGTTGGTGGGAACCGCCGCGCTGTTTGTTTGTACCGCTGTGGCGGGCGGAGTGTTAAGTTGGCGGGCTGTGTTGGCGGTTCCCGCCAGGGTCAGAATTGCATATTTTAGACCGCCGGCCTGTTGGCGGCTTGGCCGCCGCTTTATCACCGACCGCCAGGGTCAGAATGAGGGCCAAAGTGTCTTAAGTCTTTAGAATATAAACAAAGTCTCTTTCAAGCACAAGTACCTGGTTTGGAGTGGACAAATCTCCTCAGAGGGCCACAAAGGAAGAGGTGCGTGGAAAAAGGGTGTGTGCATCGATTTCTCCCCAGCACACACGGACTTGCGTCGTTATTTTCCATGCGGGGAAGTCGTGCGTCGTTTTCCGGCGCGCAGACAGTGTCTTTCTGTGGGTCGCGGGGATTACCACATGTCCCGGGTCTGTGCATGGATTTTCCTGCTTGTTTTCCGTCTGCACGTCGTTCTGCGGGGCTGCGTGTCGAAATTACGATCTCACGGCAGGCGTTGCGTCGATTTCTTCTCCAGAGGTCGGGCGGCGTTGTCCTTGCAAGGCTGTGCGTCAAAGTTTCGATCTCACGGCAGGCGTCGCGTCGATTTCTCCTCTAGAGGTCAGGCGGCGTTGTCCTTGCGAGGCCGTGCGTCAAAGTTTTGATCTCACGGCAGGCATCGCGTCGATTTCTCCTCTAGAGGTCGGGCGGCGTTGTCCTTGCGAGGCCGTGCGTCAAAGTTTTGATCTCACGGCAGGCGTCGCGTCGATTTCTCCTTGGAAGTCGGGCGGCGTTGTCCTTGCGAGGCCGTGCGTCAAAGTTTCGATCGTCCCGAAGGCGTCGCGTTGATCAGCGTAGGTGTGCGGCGTTTTTCTTGCCGCGGAACAAGCTGTGCGTCGAGAATTTCGGCGCACGGAGCGTCAAAGTGAAAAAGGGAAGTCTTTTTGGTCCTGAGACTTCAGGGAACAGGAGGCAAGCTCTATCCAAGCCCTTGGAGAGCACTTTTACAGCCAGACAAGAGTTCAGCAAGGCAGCAGGCCAACAGCAAGGCAGCAGTCCTTTGTAGAATAGCAGACAGGTGAGTCCTTTGAGCAGCCAGGCAGTTCTTCTTGGTAGGATGTAGTTTCTGGTTCAGGTTTCTTCTCCAGCAAGTGTCTCATGAGGTAGGGCAGAGGCCCTGTTTTATACTAAGTTGTGCCTTTGAAATGGGGGTGACTTCAAAGAGTGTCTAAGAAATGCACCAAGCCCCCTTTCAGTTCAATCCTGTCTGCCAGAGTCCCAGTAGGGGGTGTGGCAGTCCTTTGTGTGAGGGCAGGCCCTCCACCCTCCCAGCCCAGGAAGACCCATTCAAAATGCAGATGTATGCAAGTGAGGCTGAGTACCCTGTGTTTGGGGTGTGTCAGAGTGAATGCACAAGGAGCTGTCAACTAAACCTAGCCAGACGTGGATTGAAGGGCACAAGATTTTAGTGCAAAGAAATGCTCACTTTCAAAAAGTGGCATTTCTAGAATAGTAATATTAAATCCAACTTCACCAGTCAGCAGGACTCTATATTACCATTCTGGCCATACTAAATATGACCTTCCTGCTCCTTTCAGATCAGCAGCTGCCACGTCAACAGTGTATGAGGGCAGCCCCAATGTTAGCCTATGAAGGGAGCAGGCCTCACAGTAGTGTAAAAACAAATTTAGGAGTTTTACACTACCAGGACATATAACTACACAGGTACATGTCCTGCCTTTTACCTACACAGCACCCTGCTCTAGGGGTTACCTAGGGCACACATTAGGGATGACTTATATGTAGAAAAAGGGGAGTTCTAGGCTTGGCAAGTACTTTTAAATGCCAAGTCGAAGTGGCAGTGAAACTGCACACACAGGCCTTGCAATGGCAGGCCTGAGACAGGGTTAAGGGGCTACTGAAGTGGGTGGCACAACCAGTGCTGCAGGCCCACTAGCAGCATTTAATCTACAGGCCCTAGGCACATATAGTGCACTCTACTAGGGACTTATAAGTAAATTAAATAGCCAATCATGGATAAACCAATCAATAGTACCATTTACACAGAGAGCATATGCACTTTAGCACTGGTTAGCAGTGGTAAAGTGCCCAGAGGTCAAAAGCCAACAACAACAGGTCAGAAAAAATAGGGGGAAGGAGGCAAAAAGTTTGGGGATGACCCTGTCAAAAAAGCCAGGTCCAACAGGCGGTAACTCTCAAACACCCAGGCAAAGCAGCAGCTACAGGATCAAGTGTGGCTGAAAAATAAACCACAGGCTAAACAGAGAGAGCACTCCACCCCTCTTGCAGCAAAGCAAAGAAAATCATTTGTTGTAATCAGGCATTCCCAGAGCTGGGACTGGGCACAAGCTTCCTCTCCGCTCAGTGACAGTTTTCATGTATTCATCATCAAATGGTACCGGATCAGATACATCCTTGTATGTCAATCTCTAAAAGGGCTTAGCCAATAGGGAAAAATTTGCAGTCAATTGGCAGCACTAGCCAACCATTCCCAGGAACATTCTGACTTCCCGCTGAGTAACTGGGGGATTTATCTGCATGATTACTGAAATTCTCTCTTGGGACGCCTTTCTTGCACCTTTCTCAATGTAGTGACCTAAGTATTGGACTTCCTTTTTACAGTAGTGCAACTTTGCTGGGAAATCTTTATGTCCATTTTTGTCTAAATAACTCAAGAGAGCTATGGTATCTCTCCTGCATGCTTCTCAAGTATTTGACGTAACCAACAGATCGCCAATAAACTACACCATGACTGAATGGTAGGGCATTTTAAGGCACTCTAACAGCCTGATGTATGACGCCTTTTCGCTGTCACAAAATGCAAAAATTGCTGTTTGCAACCGCAAAAAGGCCAGGTATGATGTACCATCCCTATTATGCGAGTTGGTACACAGTTACCATCTGGCAAAATAGGGATTGCGACTCGCACTTTGGAAGGGGCATGCCGAGGGCCTCCCTTCCTAATTGTGTTCTGCAGTGGTATGTATGATAGTTTTGTGATCGTGAATGTGGTCGTAAAACAATTGCAGTTAACGCCAGTTTCAAATTGGTGTTAACCCAATCACAAACAGGAAGGGGTCCCCGCAGAAACCCTTCCCCTTTGTGAATGCATGTGAAAATATGTTTTTTAAGCAGGCAGCAGTCCCCACTGACCACTGCCTTCTCTGAAAAAATGAAAAGTAAGCTTTTCATTTTTCTTTTTGAAATGCATCCCGGTTTTCTTTAAGGAAAACAGGCTGCACTGAAATAAAAGTTTTTTATTGAAAAACAGTCACACACTTGGTGGTCTGCTGAGCCCAGCAGGCCAACATTCCTGTGAGTGCGGCCATTCCCAATGGGGTCGCAAATTGAAACCTACCTCATGAATATTAATGAGGTAGGTCATTTGTGACCTCATTGGGAATCACTAAATGTGTCAGAGACACATTTGTACATTTCATTTTGTGAGTCTCTAATTGTGATTCGCAATGAATCGCAATTAGAAGCGCGCAAAATGAAATGGTCGTACATCTGTCTAAATGTTCTTTTTCAAAATCTGATTAAAGATTGATGGTGATTCCATATACCCCTGAGGAGTACGACACCATGTTAAATTGTGCCTGCCAAATGTGAATGCAAAAAGGAACTGGTTGTCCTTATGGAGGTGAATGGAAAAAAAGGCCTGACACAAGTCAATAACTGTTAACCACACCTCTTCACAAGGAATCTTAAATAAAATCACTGCTCGATTCTGTTTCACAGGACAACATAGAATGACAATCTCATTCACTTTTTGCAAATCCTGTACTATGCGGTATTTTCCACTGGGCTTCTGCAATCCTAAAATAGGGGAATTACAAGGGGTTCCCAAAATTTCCTTCAGAACACCTTGCTCAGTCAGACTCTCAATCAAGGGTGTTACTCCTGCAACTATCTCTGGTATCATGTTGTAAGATGGTATCCTTGGATACACTGCATTAGGCTTCACTGTCATTTTTACTGGCTCAACTCCTTTTATGAAACCCATGCTCTTTCCTGAAAAATCTCAAACCTCATGAATGACTTCGGGCAAATCATTACGTCATCACTGGATACAGAGTGACAAGTGGGTCTTGCTCTACAATTTACAAAGGGACATCATCTTCTTCATTTGTTTGGATTTCTATTCCTTTGGGTGTACAGCTAATGGAACAGTTTAGCTTATACAACGGGTCAGCAGATTTACTGGACTTGGATCACAAACCACAAATTAGTGCATGTCTTTAAATGAACCTATTTTTACTGGAACATGTTCCATCCCAGAAATTGTCAATTGCTTACTTGCTACTCCTATAATCTGAATTCTTCTTTCTTATGGGGCAAGTCTGGCACCTCTGCTATTCCAACAGTGGAACTTGTAGCTCCAGTGTCAAACAGAAATGGCACATCGTATCCCATAACACTGGCATTTACATAGAGACCACGTTGATCTACCTCTAAAGATGTGGCTAACATGCAGTCATTATCATTTGAACTATAACTGTGAAACGTCTTGAAAATGTCTTCCTCACTTAAGTCAATTAAGTGAAACTGTGAAGCTATCTGAATCATGTTTGAATTTGTCAAGTGATTTGTGTTTACATTTGCCATCTGATTCTGTTTCACTAAGGAACAATCACCTGGTGATGCGTCATCAGGGCTTGTGCTAACTTCATCTGTTGTACTGGGGACACCTGTACATTCAGAATTTCTGGTCTTTGGACTCTCTTAATTTGAACCTGATTGTTACCTTGAGTCTAAGCAACTCCAGCATTCTGTACCAAAATATTCACATTGTTATAGGGTCATTCCCTCCTCCAATTAACTCAATATCTGCAAGCATGACATGGACTCATTTTCTTCAATGACTGAACCTCAAGCAAATTTCCATTCTGATCTATATGGACACCACATCCTCTACTTCTAGCCTGAACCATATTACTTTTTTGCTGTTGCGCTCCTTGCATGCACCATCATTGATGGATTCTGATTTCCGTTACTCGCAGCCTTCAATTGCATCACCATCAACTTTTCCCTCAACTTTTTCTTGCACTAATCTCAGGCTTCAATCCTTTCACAAATCTAAACACAAAATGACCCATATCTTTTAGCTCAATATTTTCAGTACCACTTTGCTGTTTGAAAGCTTGCAACAATCTCTCATAATATGCATGAATAGACTGTTAAGTTCCCTGTGCTGTCCTGTCAATCAATTTCTTTTGGGGAAACTTTGTTCTTCAGGAAGTCAATTATCTATTGGTACTTTTTTCAGACGGCGTCCCTGTTCCTGGATCCCTCACAGGTTCACACTATGGCCAATAAACACTTCTTTTGCCCTCAGTTCACAAATCAACTGGAACCACAATGTCAAATAATGTATTCAGATCTTCCCACAGGCATTTTGAAAGTTTCACAAACCTTTCTGTCTGCTTGCGCCATTCTACTGGCTACTCTTTCAATCTTGGGTAATGATTTATGAATGACAGAATATCACTCCTTCACCAAGGTACATGTACATAAACTCCACCTGGTATTTGTGTCAGTGGCATAATTTTCACATTGTCTTTTGCCTGATTTGCTCCAGCCCGAGGCAAATTCTGCTTTTCTTTCTTCTGATCTCTTTTCTTTGCCCATCTGCCTTCCCATTTATCTAATGCTCCCCATGTTTGAAAGTTTAAGGAATTAATTCCTTAAACTGCATTCTCATTCCAGGTGGTCTCATGTTATGAATCTTTTTATTGCTGAATACTAATCAGTATCTTCTCTTTAAAGATTTAGTTTTTTCTTCATATTTCTCAGCCAATTTGGCTAACTTCTCATAAGTCAGTCCAGCACATAGGGTAACATATTTACACATAAATCACAATTAATCATTTGTGTATTTTTTTTAATTGTTCCATTTCAAGTGTTCCCATAATCAGTTTGTTTGATTCCAATTTTTATCCGGGCACTTTCACTATTCAATCTCTCTCTGGTGTCTCTTCGGATCTAATGTTACCATTTGTTGCACCTGTTGCTCTTTGTGGGCTCAGATTGTTTAACCAATCAGTTAACTGTTGTGCTGAAAGACCTTAGAAACTAATATTATTTCTCTATGGCACATTTTGTGAGATATTGCAGTGTACATTCGCAATCTGATCTGGTGTGGGTATGGAGGGAAGTGGGGTTCTGCAAGTAAACCTTGTATCGAGGACTAGTCCTGTTTGATTTAACATCTGGTTAGGTTCTGCAATTCATGTAGGGGTCAAAGTTGGGACAAAAAAAGCTATTCTCTCCATCTCTGAAGTGTTTGAATATACCGATCTCTGCATACCAATTGGTGATATCCTTGCAGAGGCTGCTGGTGTTTCAGTAACCATTGAAACAATAATTGATTGTGCATTATTTCCAGGATTACTTTAAGCATACAATGGAACAACTGAACCTATTGTCAAGGGAACTGTTTGTGTATTAGGACCCATCAAATTTGTCTGACTCAGTGGAACTGTCATTCCAGTACTTTGACCTGTTAAACTAGGACTGAAAGTCTGTCCTGTTAGATTTGGGGTAACATTTGACATTGTCTGCACTGGTGTATACATAGGCATAGTCTGATTCTGGTTACAGTTCTGCACAGGTGTAGTCACATTAGGCGTCTGCACCATTGGATTCACATGAGAACTCGGTATTACCTTATTCACAACTGGACTGATAATAAACTATGCTGTATTAACAGTTAGAATTGATGGATGAACCACGGACACTTGTGTTACTGAATGTGCAGGTATACTTGAAACTGTCTGAATTGGGGTCTGTGTTAACTGGAGCAGTTGGCACATTCAGGACTACATTCTGTACTGCTCAACTGAATGATATGGTGGGGCACAATTAATCAGAAGTTGATTTATGAACTCATCTTACGAATCACTCTCAGATGTAGCTGTCTTTTTGCCCTCATCTTCTGCTGTCTGATCTGCTTTTGCTGTCTGTTTCTTCCTTGTCTTAGGTTTTGTACTCCCAGCACTTTCCTCTGTAATAGCTGGAAACATTCTCGCTGCATCTAGTATGGCTGCTTTCCACAGTTTTTGTTCTTTGTCCCAACTATGTTCCGCTAACGTCTTAACTGCTTTCTGCATCCTATTCTCAAAGTCTGTCTTTCCTTTCTGTCTTGTAACAAGTTCCCAAATAGCAAGGACTTCAAATTTTGTGGGTCTTGGAGGAGGCTTTGAATTGCACATTACTTTTCTCAAATTGTCTAAAATTCTAAGACTAAAGGTTCCATAACAAAGAAAAGCTAATGGATCATGGTACTCAGTTGTTTTACACCATTATTTAACCCATAGCCATGCTGAAACTCCTCTCATTTCTGACACTTCATAAGCTGGTGTTCCCTTGGGTGCAACGTTTTCACCTTCTCTAACTGGAATGAACACCTCTTAGTGTACTTCTTAATGCTTTAAGAAATTCATTTTTTGCTCAAATTCAATTAACCACAACAATTTTTGATCGAATCAGGAAGTAAATTCAATTCCACAATCCTTTTTGCAAGCTGTTCTCAACCAATACCAACACTTTACTGTCCACCAATACCAGCGCTGCTTCACACCAACCGACCTATACCAGTGCGGCACAAATGAGATCACACTCACTTCTCTCAGCAGCTGCAATTGCTTCACAATTCTCTCTCACACAATCCCTCTCTCACAGCTAATGCAAAATATTGCGAGCAAAAAACAACATCCTGTCTCCACACTACTGGCAGGAACTCAAACACTCCAAAAGTTGTACGGGCTACACTTCCAACTATGGCTTTCACAATTATGAAACAAGTGAAACTTTACCAGCAATTCTTACTCCTAGTTCATATAGATCCTCCATAGGCCTTTCGGACTCACTAAGTACCAACCACAACTCACACTCTCTCAAGGAAAACTATTGGCACCATGAACGACATCTCATGACAAGTACCTTACTGCAGACAATAAATTAACCAAGTGTTGTCTACACTTGTGTGTTATCCTGAAATCTTAGGCCTCAATGGATCTGTCAACAACAACAACAACATGGAAATGTTTTTAGCTCAAAGCGTCATGATCACTTTGTGTATGACGACTCCTCAAAACACTCCACAACATCACACTTCACCGCAATCTTCAAGCAAAATGCATTGCAAGCGCAAATCCCTACTTGTACTCATAATACACGTCACTTGTAGTCACAATGTTTAAACTTCTTCAATCTCTTAAATGGACCATGAAACACATTATGAATGGGTAATTCTTTGACCAGGCAATGACGAGGTCAATAACACTAAAGAATAATATGGTTCCCCCTCTTATGGGACAAAACCGTAACTCTTCTACCAAAACTGTTGACACATTTTTCATTCTTCACAGGAATCAAATGCACAACGAGGTCGACAGACCTTTTGACCCAGAAAGATGTGTGGTGAACCATCAACAATTACTTCAGCACCACCCAAACAATTTAGGCACCATGACCAATTTGGCCACGGAAGGAAAACTCCAAACAGGAATATAGTTCAAAGCTTTATTATAAACACAAGCTGAAAACCATGTAAATTATCCGTAAAACCAATTTATAGAGATTAATAATCACCAATGGTTTCCCAAGGTAACAAAATAAGTTTAGGCCTCCTAACATCAGTAAAACTAAGCATTCAATAAGAATACTACAGAAAGTCAATAGAAATATCTGAGACATACAAATCACATGGTGCTCAGATTTCACAAGCATTTAGTCAATTCAACTTCAATCAAGCAAAAAATTATTGGCTGGGCATAGTTCAACCCTACAACTTACCAAATTAGGGAAATTGATGTGTGGAGGGAAACACATGAGGGAAAAATACAAAACTACAAGAAGGGCAAAAATCATTTGGATAAGAATGACTTAGTCTATAGGATGCTAACTAAAAACAAAAACAAAAATAAGCATCTGCATGGTAGAGTTTCTAACCTAAAAGGACATTTCAAGGAGCAATGGCCAATGGCAGAGAGGATGATACCTCTCCAAGGGATACAGCATTCAGGGAATCTTCATCAGCAAAACATCTTGTCAGCAAGAAATCTGCAAGCATAAGTTAGGTGTCTGTCTCTGGTCAAGACGAGACTGCTTCTGCATCTGCTCTGAGCAAAGTTTGATCAGCTAGAGGTATGTTAATCCACATGAAATGTTCTAATTGGTCTCTAGATTAGTTCATATTTCGAAAAATGGGCATCATCCAATTAGGATCAATCAACTGACTTCAGGTTGCAACAATCCAACATTCTCCCAGCTCTGATATAAGAACATCTCATTTTCTGTGTGACTCCAATAGGTTGTAGCATTTGGTATACAATTTCAGTCCATGTTCCTACATTACAGGACTCTTAGAGCAAAATGAATACCGTTCTTCTACAGTTAAACATAAGAACATTTACAAATGGGACTTTGCTTCTCATGGGAATAAAATCTGAAAGAAAGCTTTGCATTGTGAAAAAACAATTCAATATTTTTACACAACTGTGAAATGCAAGCTCTGTAGGCCTCAGTTATGCTAACACAAGGAAAATATAAATGCAATTGATTTATACTTGTTAATAAACTACACATAATATGCAAACATATACATTCAGCATTAATAATATTTCATCAGTATAAGTTCATCATTAAATTTATAATAGAAAAGCTTTGTTATTGCATTACATTAGGTATAACAGAGAAGTGTATTTTCTCACTTGCACATATTTATATTTTCAAAGACATTAATCTGTCACTAAACAACAGAGATTCAAATGTGTTTTGACATTGGCTATTAGTTTGGAATCTAAATTACAATTTAACATCAACTTTAACATTCTAGCATGAGATTAAGGGCCAGATGTACGAAGCAGTTTTCAAGTCGCAAACGGCGAATCGGCCCGTTTGCGACTTGAAAAATGCTATTTGAGATGTACAAAGCCCAAACTGCGATTCGGTAACTTGTTACCAAATCGCAGTTTGGGTTTTGCGATTCGGTATTAGGTAGGGGCATGACAAGGGCATTCCTTCCTAATACCGAATCCAGATGGTATGTATGAGTGTTTTGTGACCGCGAATACGATCGCAAAACAATCACAGTTAGCACCAGTTTCAAACTGGTGCTAACCCATTCGCAAACGGGAAGGGGTCCCATTTCCCCTTTGTGAATGGTAGCAGAAATATGTTTTCAGAGCGGACCACTGCCTGCTCAGAAAAAATTTAAAGAAAACGTTTTGTTTTTGATTTTGAAATGCATCTCGTTTTCCTTTAAGGAAATCAAGCTGCATTAAAAAAAAATAATAATAATAATCTGCTTTATTTAAAAGGAGTCACAAACATGGTGGTCTGCTGTCTCCAGCAGGCCACCATCCCTGTGAGGGCGGCCATTCCCAATGGGGTCACAAATTGCGACCTACCCCATGAATATATTAATGAGGTAGGTCATTTGCGACCCCATTGGGAATCGCAAACAGTGAAATTGACACTGTTATACATCAGGTTTTGCGACTCGCAAATTGCGAGTCACTCTGACTCGCAATTTGCGTGTTGCAGAACCTGATTTTTGGACATGTGCCCCTTAATCAGAAAAACAGCGATCTTGTGAAACACAAGCAAATATCACATTTAAAATGTGTGTCAATGCAGCTTTCTATGTTAGTTTTTCTCTCTTTTACACGTGTGAACTTAAACTTGTCACAGTCTGCTGACTTCAGTGACAGGAGGAACAAAGCTAAAATGTATGCTCTATCAGGGTCTATGATGTGCCCTGTGAGTGAATATGTTAAGTGTCAGGAAGATGTTCCCTGAGTGAAGATTTCCAAGGCAGGTGAGAACAAGTGTATTTAGTTGTTTCAATAAACCAGCATTGCACATCGACGGAAGTCCCGAATTGCATATTAGTATTGCACTAGGTATAAGTATGCGTCAACCCCACATGGCGGAGGAGTTTGCCCCGGGACGAGACCATGCAGCCCTCCAAATCAATTTATATCACCAGTTTCTTGTGATCAGCCCAGATTACTGTGTTCAGTCAAAACAGAATAGCAACATTAGCCTTGACTGCCAGGTGAGGTTGGAATGCTGGCGGATGCACCGAGTAATGTATGTATTGCACCTGTGCACTCAGGTGGTATAGCTCGAAGTCGGGTGCTGCCATGCCTTTCCCTCGTGGGCTAGTACCAGCATCTCCCATTTCAGGTGGGGCTGCTAGCACAACTATGCCAGACTGACCAGGGCCAACAGCAGAATATTAAAGAACAGCAATGTGAGAGGGATAGGTATGTCGTTAAAGGTAGCACAGCAAGATTGCAGTTTTTGCTAGCGCAAGGCACTCATGAAGCCACAACAGGAGTGTAGTCCTCTTGTCAATTTGCCATTCTGTGTTGGTCATTTGCGTGCCAGAGTTTTCTGGGGTTAGTTTCTGTATGTCCCAGCTCACCATGACGCTCAGTTATCTGAGGAGAGCGTTTTCCGTTGGAGTGAGTATTCTACCTCCACATTACAGTCTGTTAATGGCTTGATGGACAATTTAGCCCAGCTAATGGTAATACCAGAGAGGCCAGTGAATCATATGAGCGTCCTGATTATTGACTACACATTGGATACCGGGTTTTCACATACAGCGTGACATCATCTGCGTAGAATTACACTATCAAGAGCTGGGCAGTGAAACTGAGCCCTTTTTTACCTATGAAGTAGTCACAGTTGGGCTGTGAGGGGCTCCATGGCCCAGGGAAAGAGGACTAGGGAAAGTGGATATCCCTGTGTGTTGCCTCAGGCTATGCGTATTGGGTATTTTGCTAGAATTTTATTATCCGTGTTAATTAAGAAGCGAGGTCTGTAAGAGTCCATCTCCATTAGGGGTTTGCTCCACTTGGGTACTATGACCAAAAGGGCGTCCTGCACTGCGGAGCATAATTTCCCCTGTGTGAAGGCCTCTTCGTAGACTTGCAGTAGTCTGGGAGATAAAAAGGGGTACCTATTCTCTACAATACTATGCCGGAAGTCCATCAGGCCCGAGGCTTTACCACTCTGGAGGGAGGGAACAGTATCTGTAATTTCATCCACTGTTATGGGTCTGTCTAGATATTGCCTATGACCCTTTGCCAGCCATGAATCCTGATATTTTGATAGTGTTTTGGCTTTATGCTTGACAGGGGTGGTCCAAGCATGAACATTGTCTGACTCCAACCACTAGTCTAACCAAGACTATGAGTTGTGGAATGAAAAGTAAAGTGCCCTTGCGGGCATCTGGCTGTCTAGCGTGCTGAACATCCAGCAGCTGCCCTTCACCTGTTATTCTCTGAAGCTGTTGGGCCGCTTTGGGGTGTTGTCTCATACTGGCCCTAAATCTGTCCACCTGTGTATCTAGTTTTGCACTGTATTCATAATCCCATATGATCAAGGCGTGGCCCACCATTTGTATCTGGAGCTATTGGTCATGGATGAATGAGGAATCATCATCATGGGATCGCAAGTGCAGGTCTGTGTGGTCGGCTAGGTTTATAGGAGTGCGTGCACTATAATTGACCTGGGTTCTGAGCGGACAAAATGGCGAGTTATGCCTGACCAAGATCACTAACCACTGGGCATATGATGAATACGAGGTTACAAACCTATGTTCCACCCATTTAGCTTGATATGTATTGACTGTCCATGTTTTCAGGTGTGTCTCCTGTCTGAAGCACACATCTATCTTGTGCCTGGTGACGTAAACCAATACCTGCCTAATTTTCCTGGAGTCAGTGAGACCCCGAATATTCGAAGAGAGAAATGTAACCATCATAATGTTGTTTTAGTTAGGCATTGTGCTTTATGTATGCATGTGTCAGAGATCAGTTTGTGAGGTGTGAATCTCTGTGTCCTGCTGTTTTGGGTGCATGTCTAGTCACTGGACTCAATGTCCTGTGCTGTGCCCACAAAACCCATTTTCTTCCCCTCCTGGTATCCTTCTCTTCACTCACTCCAGCTTCCCCAACTTGTCACAGACCCAACATAACCCACCACCACCAATACTTTTAAAGCAAGGTTCTACAGTGGAACTGATACTGGCAGAGATCCACCCAACTCTACAGACTAAGGGACCATTCACTCCAAACACCAAACACATGCAATTTAGCAATATCAACAGTTCCATCAACTGTCTCTGGTCAGCGTCTGCCACTCCCCACTGTGCAGCTCCACCAGTGTGCTGTTGCCCCTGCCGCTGCTCTGCAAGCTCTGCTGCTGTGAGTTTGAGGCCCTCCTCCACCCACTGGCTCCAACCTGCTCCTCATCACTGGTGGCCCAGTGGTAAGTCTCTGTCTCTCTCTGCCTCCTTTCTGCTTATTTTGCTTTTGCCTCTTATTTCAGCTTTTTGCACTTTATTCTGCTTTTGCCTCTGCTCCTCTCATCCCTCCTTCTGACGCTCACCTCCCTTCCTGCTGCTGCAGCCCCACCCCCCTCTCAGCATCATGTTTCCTGTCTCCCACCAGAGCTGCCCCTCCCACCTCCCTGTGCTTCTTAATGGCAGCTGCTGTGCGGCCGTGTGTAGTGGGCGGGCCACTGGCATGCCGAAGGCGTGGCAAAGGCAAGCCCGTCTGCGCCCGTCTGTGCCTGGACCGTCCCTAGCACCACAGACCCTGGTTCCCACACCACCCAATGGTATGACTCCAGCGCCCTCCACACCCTCAACACCGGAGCATCCACCGACTGCTGCCATGCCTCGCTGATGAACACACAAGGCCCCTTCTCCTGCCGCAATTACACCTTCACCTGCCTTCGCACACCAGACCCACCAAGCACGCGCCCACCAGACATCTCAGCTGCATGCTACTTAATACCTGCTCCCTCATCAGACACGCCATAGAGATATGGGACCTACTTGACACCATCTCCACAGATGTCACCTTGTTCATGGAAACCTGGATAACCCCCACCTCAGCCTCTGGCACAGCCGCCACTATCCCTGACTACTACAAGATCATCCACAAAGACTGCATCAACCGACTAAGAGGAGGCATCGCTATATTCTACAAAAACACCCTCTGCCTCACAACCAGGTCCGACAACCACTCTCCCGGCGTGGAACACCTCCACTTCAAGATTCAGATCAACCCCAACACCACCCTCCTTGGCACCCTCATCTACAGACCTCCCGTACCCCCCCATTCAGCGAATCCATAGCTGACTTCATCAAACCCTACGCTTGCACCTTAACTGGCTAGATCCTCCTTGGCAAACTCAATTTCCACCTAGAGCCCAGAACACCTCATCACCACTAGAGAACCTCGCCACCCTCTGACTCAAACAACTTGTCAACCCCCCCACCCACTCAGCAAGACACACCCTTGAACCTGTCTTCTCCACAGGCAACATCTCTGTCTCATACACCTCCAAACTACACTGTACCAACCACCACTGCATCCACTTCTCCTTCACCAAGAACACCGAATGACATCATGCCCACCGATACCCCTGCAGAGACTGTAGCAAGGTCTCTGGAGCCCAACTCACTGAAGCTGTCTGCAACGCCCCACCACCAGACACCACAGACACCAAAGTTTCATCCACAAACTCCATCAACGGATCTCCGACTGTGCCAACACTCTGGACCCCCTCAGGAAACCTTCTAACAATCAACACCACAACAAAATCAGCTGATCCTCCCACAACCTCCAAGAATCCAAGCACACCTGCAGACAACTCAAGAGAAAGTTGAGAAACAACAAAAACACAGCAGACCACAAAGCCTTCAAAACGACCGTCACCGCGCACCACCTCCTTATCAGAACAGCAAGAAAAGCAGCCATTCAGGAATGCATCAACGCCAATGCTCACAACAGCAAGGAACGCTTCACTATGGTCAAAGAATTCACCAAACCCAGCACAGACACCACAGACATCCCACCCTACCAATACCTCTGCGACAACCTTGCCACTTTCTTCCACTACGAGATCCAGGACGTATATGATGGATTCACCAGCCAAGACCCACCCTCTCGGCCCACCGCCACTGTACCCAAACACTCCGCCTCCTTGCCGACCATCCCCTTCTGGATCTCCGTCACCTCAGAAGACACTCTCAAGATCATGAAATCAATCCACTTCGGGGCTCCCTCGGACCCTTGCCCTTACCACATCCTCAATGGAGCCGGCGCCACCATCGCCCCCGAACTGTGCCGCACCTTCAACTGCTCCATCGAGGCTGCCACCTTCCAGGAAGACTGAAAAGCTACAGACCCATCTCACTGTTCCCCTACCCAGCCAAAGTCATCAAAAAGGGCATCAAAGCCCAGTTCACTGAATTTGTCGAGACCAACCACATCCTGGACCCCTCCCAATCCGAATTCAGGAGCAACCACTGTACCAAGACTGTACTCCTAGCAGCCATGAATGACATCCACAACCTCCTTGACCACAAAACAGCGGCCCTCATCCTCCTAGACCTCCAAGCTGCCTTCAACATTGCCTCCTACACCCCCCTGCACCAGACTACATGACCCCAGCATCCATGGCAAAGCCCCTGAGTGGATCTGCTCCTTCCTCATCGGCCGAACCCAGAGAGTCAGACTCCCACCATTCACCTTGAAACCAATGGAGACCAGCTGCGGTGTGTCTCCCAGGGCTCCTCCTTGAGCCCACCTTCTTCAATATCTACATAACCCCTCTCCCTAACATTGTCAGACACCATGGTCGCAACATTGTCTCCTACCCCAAAGACACCCAGCTGATTCTCTCCCTCACCGATGAACCATCAACAGCCAAGAACAACTTCCACAATAGAATGAAGGCAATTGCCGCCTGGATTGAAGACAACTGCCTCAAGCAGACAAGACTGAGGTCCTCATCCTGGGCTCCACCCCCTCCACCTGGGACAACTCCTGGTGGCCCGCAGCCCTCGTAGCCATCCCCTCACCCACTGACCACGAACACAACCTCTGCATCATCCTCAACTCCTCACTCTCAATAGTCCCCCAAGTCAACAACATTGTCGTAGTTTGGACTCTTGCTCTGGGCAAGACTGCTGGTTCAAGGATGACAGTACTTATGTTTGTAGATGACTATGCCTATCCTACAACAAGTCGCAACTGTAGTCACAACCCTTCTGGCTCACAAGCAGTACCTCACCAATAACCTAAACAGTTAAAGGTGATTTGTGGCAGCCGTTACGCATGGACTCAGAAGTTTGACATCTCAGGGAATGTCGTGGTTAAACAGAGATTACCCCTTTCTCACAGATATATATCATGTCTCATCCAAACACAGGCAATAACGAAGATGCAGTAATGTTTAATTTAATACAATATGGTAAATTGCATGGGCTGCAATGATAAGGATCATGAACAATGTAAGAAATAGAATTGTAAAGATGAGAGTCATGATTACGAAGACCCCCACCATCTTGCATTAGCATGGAAAGACATAAAGTGTATAATATGTCCCAATACCCTATCGTGATAAGCCTAACCTCCTACCTAAAGGAGAGCTTGGTATGTTAAACCTAATCTGCCAATGCCATATCCCTGTAAGGAGCCCCCAACCCTGGTTGCCTTGAAATGAGGTCTCGAGCTCAGACTTCGGAAGAACACAAAGTCCGGGTCAGCATCAAGGCGACGTGCAGCATCGATAGCAGCAATGGTATCTGGTCGGAATCCCTCTGATTATGATGTGATGTATTTATACAGATCTACTTGGACCCCTGACCTTGGTTGTTCCAAAACAATAGATAACACTGCATGCTTGGGACGGTAATTTCTAATGTGAGCACCTACAGTTTGTTTGTCTTTGTCGCATGAGTTGACGCCTTTCCGCGGTGACACTGATAACATAACACTAAACAAAACAGTCTAACTGTAAATAAGGCAGCCATCTTAGAAGAATTAATTTAATAAATGGTCTAAGACAGAGCAAGATAAGTAGGTTAAAAGTCACTAGGTGACGGGGGCACGAGTCTGCAAGCCAAAGGCTAAGCTAACTCCTGTTATCCAATTAAAACAAACTAGGATTCACTACACCCTCCCCATTACCGTAACAAGTATGATGCCATTACTGAACGCCACTGAAGGTGAGGGAATCCAAAAAGCTAAAAAAAAGCTGCTCTGGACTAAAAGCAAAGCATGGAACCAAAGTTAAAAACATAGTTAAAATTAAATGTTAAAAAAATAAAACATACTAAAGAGACTTAAAGTCAACCATGACAAGCACAGCAGGCCAAAGTAAGATCATACATTGGATGTTAATTAGACAAACAATTTCCAATCATTGTGGCGTGGAACTATAGTCATGATCTTGAAGACTAGCTCCGAAGTCACCTGTTAAAAAGTCATCAAAAAATGAGGCCAAATCATCTGATGTAAGATCGATCACTTGGGCAGATGGATTCACGGAGCCAAAGTGCGCAATAGTCTCATGTGCAGGTCCCCCTGCATCAGTGCCATTGTCCGTAGATGGAAGAGCCAACTCTGAGTGTTCATGAGTGGCCTCGCGGATCAGCCTCAGTATCATGGGGCACGACCATGTATGAACCCTCATCGGGGACATCAGCAGTTCTTGGTCCACAGGAGAAACTGGCAAGAAGCAAGACACACTGTTGGCAAATGTTCGAAGAAGCACCATACGTAGTGAAAGACAGGCTGCATGCACCAGAGGAGTGGCCAAATGACAACGACCAATTACCCTCTAGTTCCTCTAGCAAGGAAACATCAAAGATCTGAACCATGCGTTTACGGCACAGTTGTGCTGGTGGCAGCGGCTCCATTGCTCTGTGTAGCTGTAAAGAAACAACCACTGCGAATCAGACACAATAGCAGTAGTATTCTGCCAAATAATGCCAAAATTACAGGAAAGCTACCAAACACACTTGAAAATAGTGAATGGATGGGCGACGGGTTGACTCCGAAGATAGTCTGGAAGACAGACACAAATCCAGACCTGACAGCCTTAAAGAAATGGACAATCTCAGTAGTGCTCGAGGCGTTGAAAATTCTGGATACCAGCTCACCAAAGTGCTTGGAGAAGTTGGTATTTAATAGGGATTGTATCTCGACTGATGATCTCGCAAACTGGAGAACATACGTCTCTCTAGCAGATGTCAATGCGACCTGTTTCTGAAACAGTAGCGCCTTTAGCCTACTCAGCTTGTCATAATTTACATTAATAGTATCAATGTGAGGCTACATTTCTGATACCTTTATCTCTGGTATGGGGGGAATAAAACATGTCCACAACACGTAACGACCTTAGAGACTGAAAATGTGTAGGCAATGCCCGGTCGCATACCGCAACAGCTTTGATCGCTCAGCACCACATAACTGCCAATGGAAAGTACATAAAATGCTGATCGAATCAAAGAAATGAGAGTACCCTTCAGAAAACAGGCCAAGTTTGCGACCCCCGCATTGCAGTGGGCCTGAAGGGACACCTGCTTGCAGATCATCGAATGACTAACAGTAGTCTCACATTCACTTCCGCTAAGAAAGACCTCTGTTTCGACATTCAAACATTTATAATCAAAAGGCAACACCCACTCTCCCTTAATATAGCTATCGCCCAAATGCTCACACCTGTCCTTGGCAAGATGGTTCAAGCATTTCGAAAAATGAAAGGTAGATATGGGCAGATTAGTAATGCCATGTATGAGCCAGACAGTCGAAGGACTCTCTGCTATCGCAAAAGGCAATTTTTTCAACTTTCCTATATGAAGCATAGTGAAACTCGCTTCCCTTGTAGCCATTGTCTGTTGTTTCTCAGATAAATTAAAAGCAGCAAACAATTCACTACCGTTAATGCATCTCCATGGAACACGGACATTTTTCAATGTTTGCAATGTCCAACTAAGCTGCATAATAGAACGCAGCTGACTTTGTCCATGGTGTAAACGGGACATGTCTGACTGAATGATATCAATCGTAGACAACACTATGTTTGTGAGTGAATCAATTCTGTTGGACAGGGTGTTCATGCCGTTATCGACAACTGCCAAAGCCTTTTCCAAGTTTTCCTTATCTATCTGCATTAAACGTGCAGCAGCTTCTTTCTGAGAAAGTTTCCATATCTCATTATACATAGCATATACAAATCTTTTAGAGCACTGTTTCCTAGGACCTAACAGGAAGTCCTGTAAGTCTATGGCCCATATTTATACTTTTTGACGCTAAACTGCGCTAACGCAGTTTAGCGTCAAAAAGTTTTGCGCCGGCTAACGCCATTCTGAAGCGCCATGCGGGCGCCGTATTTATTGAATGGCGTTAGCCGGCGCAAGCAGACCGGCGCTGCCTGGTGTGCGCGAGAAAAACCACGTACACCAGACAGCGCCGGCGTAGGGGGAAAATGGCGCATGGGCGTCTTAAAATGGGGCAAGTCAGGTTACGTCGAAAAAATCATCGTAACCCGACTTGCGCCATTTATTTTCGACGCCCATCCCCCATCAACATGACTCCTATCATTGTAAAGATAGGAGTCATGCCCCCTTGCCCAATGGCCATGCCCAGGGGACTTCTGTCCCCTGGGCATGGTCATTGGGCATAGTGGCATGTAGGGGGGCACAAATCAGGCCCCCCTATGCCAAAAAAAATTATTAAAAAAAAATAAAAAATACTTACCTGAACTTACCTGAATGTCCCTGGGGTGGGTCCCTCCAGCCTTGGGTGTCCTCCTGGGGTGGGCAAGGGTGGCAGGGGGGGTCCCTGGGGGCAGGGGAGGGCACTCTGGGCTCATTTTGAGCCCACTTGTCCCTTAACGCCATGCCTGACCCAGGCGTTAAAAAGCGGCGCAAATGCGCCGTTTTTAGCCACGCCCACTCCCGGGCGTCTCTTTTGCCCGGGAGTATAAATACCACGTAAAGGCCTGGGAGTCATTTTTTAGACGGGAACGCCTCCCTTGCATATCATTAACGCAAGGAAGGAGTTCACGCTAAAAAATGACGCACATTCCGGGAACTTTGGCGCTATTCGCCTCTAACGCCATAGTATAAATATGGCGTTAGTTGGCGTTAGTTTAGCGTCGAATTTGCGTCGAAAAAAACGACGCAAATTCGGCGCAAACGGAGTATAAATACGGCCCTATATCTTCAGAAAGTGTGTTCAGGTGTTCTTTAAGTGCGGCTAGCGTGTTAGACTGTACCCATTGTTGACAAAGTTTACCCACACTGTACGTAGTAACTATCCCGTGTGTTGTCCTGAGATGAAGCGAGGATCTAGCCAGCTAATCTTAAAACCCCCCAAGGAGTTTAAAAAAGGAGCCTGACATCCATTGTTGTCTATTGGCCAAACTAACCACCCGCCAGGACTGGAAAGTGAAGAATTATAGTTACCAGCCTGAACTTTTGCATCTCGCTCTTCTTCTGTGTTATTCAGGAAGAATTGCTAATCATTAAATTTAGCCGGTGTGGGGATACTGGGCGTGTTCATTTCTTTTATTTTTGCTAACCCAAGGCAGGATGTCTGTTGGCCAGTGTCATTTAAAAAAATCATTTGTACGGGAATCAGGCACACTCTGAACAAGGCTTCCCTACCCTGTATTTGCCAATCTTGTGTCCCAATACACTCTTTAAACCAATACTGTTCTTCCATTGATCGTAACCTTCAAGGGTAAGATGGGAAACAAAGACATCTGAATACATCAGTTTTGTGTCTGTTAGGGAAATTTTCCTAATTTTTGATGGGGGCAATTTGAAAAAAATATGACTCGGGTAGGCGCGTTCTGACAGCCGGAGGAGGAGGGGCAGCCCAGGAAGCCCTTTAAATTCATTGCTCGCGCTCCCGCTCTACGGGAGGCGCGTTCAGACAGCCGGAGGAGGAGGGGCAGCCCAGGAGGCCCTTTAAATTCATTGCTCGCGCTCCCGCTCTACGGGAGGCGCGTTCGGACAGACGGAGGAGGAGGGGCAACCCAGGAGGCCCTTTAAATTCATTGCACGCGCTCCTGCTCGCGGGACGCGCGCAGGACGCGCGCGGGCGAAGCCCGGGCCAAGGGCGGGCCCGTCCTTGCCCGTCATTGCCAGGAAGAGGCAGGGCAAGGCCCCCCCTCTGATATCTTCACTAAGGCCTTTGGATTTGGTGATACACAGGCGCGTGGCTGCTAGGAGGTACTTCTTTAGCGTCTCCTTTTTCCCTTTTTTATTTCTTTTTTTTCTGCTGCTTACATGATTGAGTTTAACTCTTAGACCACGCAAAGTAAATTAAAGAGCAGTATTTAGTTACTGTCACTGAGGCAGACTCAAATTCTTATAAACTTGATGCAGTGCTTACATTACAAACGCTGGGTTCTGTTTGTGACTGTTGGAGGTGGGACTAAGTCCCTACAAATTTTATTTTGAGCTTCTGAAAGACCGGATTCCACCCGTGGGTGTTGGGGATGGGATCCATCTCCCATAAACCTGCTTTGTGTTCCCTTGGCTTTTTCCTCACGTTACTTAATCTGAGGGTCCCCAATAACCCACCGGGATGGGGAAAAGGAAAGCCAGTGGTAACCCCACTGGGCTGGGAGGGGCAAAGAAAGTACCTCGACATGCTGCCGAAAACTGTACATTGACTCAAATTGGTGATCTAATAGAGGAAGTAGAAAGTTTGTTAGCTACCAAGCCCTCTAAGTCCCTTAAGAAAGGGATTCCCGCCGTTACCAACGATATACAAACCTTTTTTACTCCTGTGAACAGAGAGTTGCTGTCACCTTCACCACAAGGATCTAACTTAGAACTCATTACGCCAGAAGCTTCGACTAATTTAACAGAGAGCCCCAAACTGAGTTTGCCTAGTCAGCAGGGTAGTGTTTTACCCCTTATAAATTGTTCTAATCGTTTTTCACGTCTTGCCTCCTTGGCGCCTTCTGGCCCAGAGAGGAGTGTGCTAAGGGAAACTGAGGAGCCACCAACGCATTCAGCTACTCAGGGGGAACACCCTGTTGAGGCACAGTTAGTACAAATAAGAGCTGAAATTCTGAACCTCAGAGAGTATTTTACATCTTTCAGCCATATGATATATGAGAAGCTGGACGGCATATGTGCCGTAATTGGGGGCATAAGGAAGTCCTCGTCTAAACTTGAGCCTAATCCTCTACCTAGGCAAATTCAACAAGTTGAAACATTTACAGCAGGAACACATAGGGGAAAGAGGGCTGGAGTGGCAACACAAAACTCCCATGGGGAAGAAAGTGTACTTCCTATTGTGGTCGGTGCAAATAAATGCGACATAAACTGGAGCAAAGGGGCTAATCAGGAGGCGCACAGAAATGAATTTTTAGATAATAGTATTATAGATCCTCCGCGAAGTGCCCCAATAAGCCAGACTAAGCATAGCCAGTATGATGTATATATGACAAATGTCCCTAAGTTAAACTATGGACAAAAGGAACCAGGGGATTCCCTTAAGAACAAAGTAATCTACTGGATAATGGGGGTAAAGAAGTGTAGGTCTTTTATAAGGGATGATATAGTAACTGTCCAGAGATACTCAAGAGAATGCTCAGGAACAGACCTTATAGGGCTGAAATTAAGCAGCCAGAGCCTAGTAAAGGGTCTCTTGGCACTTGATCAAAGATCGAGACCTGGTACTTCATCCCAAATGTCACTTGCCCAAACAATTCCCCAATCATTGGCTAATTTGTTTTTTAAAGAGAGATACAAGATCCCAATGCCCCCCAGCACATGTACTTCAAGATGGGATTATAGGAGCAGCCCAATTTCAACCACGGATTGACGTGAAGCCCCCATAGTGAAGGATGGGAGAGACCACATACCCAGCAAAATGATTTTGGGCCCCCGTATGTTAAGTAACCAGTCATTGGGTACCTTGGGAGTAGAGCCAAGAGTATGTTGTAGTAACCAAGCAGAGGAGATGGATTGTGGAGTAACGCCTTATTTAAGTGAGAATAAAGAGAAGCTGCAAGATATGGGGGACGGAACTGACTTACTAATTAAGCTTCTATCTTGGAACGTGGCAGGTGTGCTTCAAAAAATAACTAACCCGGAGTGGTGCAGCTTCATAGACCAACATCATATTATCTTATTGCAGGAGACATGGGCCTCTTCTGCGATTAATAGAGTAGGTTATTGGACCTTTCAGAAGGCTGCGCTCCCATCACCATCTGGCAGGGCATCAGGGGGCTTGTTAATCTGGCTAAAACACGATTTGTTCCCAAAGGTAAAGGAGCTATCAACCCCCACTAGGGACATACTAGCTGTTGAGGTCGAACTTAGCAGTCCAAGGGGACCTGTTCGTATAGTATTTGTAAATATATATGTTAGACCCGGCCCCCAAAGGTCTCAGATTGCTTTGCTAAACATGCTTACAGACCTATTGAACTGTTTACCAGGGGGGCAGGGCTTAATTGTTGCAGGAGATTATAATATGCAATTGAACTGCAGAGACGACCACCAGCAAAAAGGAACCCAGTTTGTAGATCCATGGGACAGATCTGGGCCGGTTCAGGACATAACTAAGAAAGTAGGGGGGGGCATTAGATCTATTAGAGGATCTAATAAAAGCAAAGGGGTTAAGAATAGTAAATGGGAACACAAAGTCAGACACCCCGGCATTGCCTAAATATAGGAGAGGTCCATACTCGAGCCATCTAGATTATGTCTTAGTAGATGATGCGCTCTGGAAATCTCTCATTGATATGGTTGTTCTTCCACGAAATGACAGTGACCACCAAGCTCTGTGTACCTCCTTTTCTACTACCTTATTTAGTTGTAAAACATTGACAAAGTGGGTCAAGGGCAATGCCCTAATCATGACAAATTACTATAAAAATGTGAAATGGGAATTGGTGGAAGATGATGCAAACTTTCAGTTATTAATTTATTAAATAGTCACGTCAATGCTTTTACCCTTGAAACACACTGATTCTGTACCGGTGGATTTGATTAATTTGCATAGCATTTTGATCAATCGGTTAAGACCACATTTTCAGGTAGTAAGGAGGCGGGTCTAAACTGGGGTCCGAACATTGAGGTGGTTTTCTAACCCCTGCCGTCAGGCCAAAAAACAGCTATTGGGAGCACTGAAGGCAGGGAACTGCCGAGAGATAAGAGTAACCAGGGCTGCGTACAAAACAGTACTAAAAAATGCAAAAAAAGAGTGGGAAACTAAACACTGGAACGGGTTGGTAGATGCACTTTATGAGAAGGATCTTAAACTGTTTTGGAAATTAGTGACAGGTAAAGGTTGCTCCCAAACCGTGGAGAACTACCCTGTAATCCAGCCAGAAACTTGGGTGTCACATTTTAAAAACTTATATAGAGTGGCCCAAATAAGTAACATTATTGCTCCTTTATTAAAATGCAATGGGCCCGCTATTTCCTATACACCAACTGTTGGGATAGCTACACTACCTAAATTAGACTTAGATCTCTTTTCTCTAAAAGAAACAACTTTGGCTCTCCAATCAGTATGTAAAGGGAAGGCCCCCGGGCTAGATGGCATCCCAGGCGATTTATACTTGTCTCGACCGACAACTTGGTCTTCATATTTAAATGCGCTTAGTAATGAGGTACTGAGGGGTGGTGGACTCCCCCCCACGTGGCAAAGAGCAATTATAGTCCCTATTTTCAAGAAAGGACCAAGGGACGAACCAACTAACTATAGGCCAATAAGTTTAATTGATGTCAGACAAAAAATATTCTGCAAACAGGTACTGAACAGACTACAGACATGGATAGAGGATTCTCACATCCTTTCTGACTTCCAGGCAGGATTTAGGAAAGGAGTGAGTACAATAGATCAGGGGTTCAGGTTCAATCTTCTTTGCTGGAAATATCTGTCACTCAATAAGAGCCACTTGTATGTGGCTTTTATTGACTTAAAAGCTGCCTTTGATATGGTCCCACAGGACTTACTGTGGAATGTCTTGGAGAGCTACCAACTCGATAAAGAATTACTAAGATTGATTAGGTACCTACACGAGGGGACTTATGCTCAGGTACGTTGGTCTCAAAGTGGTGATTTAACAGAAGCTATACCTGTTGATGGGGGGTCAGGCAGGGGTGCGTCCTGGCCCCCACATTGTTTAATCTTTTTATCAACAGTGCAGCGGACCAGTTGATGCACTGTAACCATGATGCTCCAAAGTTAGCAGGAGCCTCTGTCCCCATTTTAATGTTTGCTGATGATACTTTATTGATTTCAAGAACTCCAATGGGTCTACAAAATGAACCTGATGCTTTTTATAGTTTTTGTTCCAGATGAGGACTTGAAATAAATCCAACTAAATCAAAGTTCATGGCTTTTAATCCACATAAATCATTCAAGGGGACAATGACTATAGCAGGCCATTCGGTAGAGAATGTTAGCCAGTTTGACTACCTGGGGATTAGGTTAGCAGATGACCAACAGTGGTCGGCACAGATTGGGAAGAGTGTGTCTGTTCTTAGACAGAGGTCAGCAGTGATAGGGAGGGAAATTGCTAATATTTCGGAATGGGAGATCTCACATGCTATTACAGTGTACAAAGCAGCGGCAGCTTCAATCTATGGTGCCGAGCTTTGGGGGCACTCTAACTCTAGGTGTTTGACGACTGTAGAAAACCGCTTTATACGTAATTTCTTGCGGCTGCCGATGAGTACCCCTCTTATACCTCTTAGATTTGATTTAGCTTTAAACGAGGTTCATAATAAAATTGCTTTAAGATCTCTTATGTACTGGGTCCGTCTCTGGACTTCTGAATATTTGTCCACCTACCAAATAGCAACAGATGAGTTCCTAGTGGGTGATTGTGCATCAAATATTCCCTGGTTTAGACATATCAGAGACATGTGTGAACTCCTTAAAATGAAGGAGGTGTGGAGAGATCCTCGCAACTTGACTAAGGAAGTAAAAGTGCGCATAACAAGGTGCTACTGGGAGACTATTCTGGTGCAAATTTGGTCTAAAAAAAACCAAGGTAGCCGGACCCTACAGTTTCTGAATCATAAATGTAGTCCTAAGTTTGAGGCCTATATGGATAATGTAAATCCTCCTTACACCAAAACCATCTTTATTAAATTCAGACTAGGGATTCTCCCACTTAAGACATTTACTGCGAGGTGGAGTATGGAGGATCGTAATCTGACCTCTTGTCACCATTGTCAGGAGAAATCAGAGTCACTTGCACACTTCATGTTTTTTTGTCCTAGATATCTAGTCCCCAGGAAGAAGTGGATTATCCCGCTATGCAGGTCAATGGGGATAAGGGAATGCAATACATCATTACGCGTTCTGGCAACTGATACAACTGATAAGGTAGTCTTTTCAGTTGCGAGATACTTGCAAAATGCATGGGCTATAAGAACCAGAGAATTGTTATAATTGTGCATTTTAACAAATAGTTTTTAGATTAGAATTATTTAATGTAGCAGCAGATTTTTTATTGGAGTTAAGATGCAATGGCCTATTATATTTTAATATCTTAATATTTTAATATTTTAGGATCTTAAGATTTTAAGATTGATGTCTGTTTTGCGTTGTTTTACCAATTATGTAATTTTATAACTTATTCAGGGTCTCTTAATGTATTATGTGGTATTTCTTGTTTATTTCTTTCTTATAACTGGTCTACTGTACAATTATGATATGGTGTTTATTGTATACTTTTATGGCTTTTAGCCGAAATAAAGTTATTATTGACTCGGGATTTCTTGTGTCATGCACAGAAAAATAAGTGAATTTTTCTAAATATTTTTTGGGCTCCTCACCGGTGGCTTTGAAAAATGCTCCCACTGTGTGTAATTAAGTACAAGCCTATTTCTAGTTGCACGGTGCAGGTAGTAGTGTCCCCAATTACTATACCAGAACATTTCCCATAATTCATTGTATTTATATATACATCATCCCTTTCAAATACTGAATAGTACTTCATTTCAGTTAACATGGAATCAACTGTCTGGACATCCCAATCATCAGATACAACACTGGGTGTGATAACATCTGTCATAGATACATAAGCAATTTGAATGACCTCAGTAGGCCCGTATATTTCAAAAGGAACTTTGTCTCACACAATCCCATCAGAAATGGGTACAGCTGAAATGTTCACTGGGGACAAGTCTCTGCGGACCTTGTGTGAGGAATGATGTGGAGTTAAAACTTCATCTACTGGTGCTACAATAGCGCGTTCAGTAATGCAATGACCATTTATAAGTAAGAAAAAAACAGTCACGAAATCAATCCATAGAATTAAGGTAGAAAATGTTAGGCAGAACCATAAATAGTTCCAGGGATATATCAAGTAGTTCGTTCTAAGCCATAGATATAGCTTGCGTGTCTTTGAATCATTTTAAATCACTTGAGTGGATGAGTCTTAAGAAAAGTCATCAATGTCGATGAAGTAACCAGAGCCAGTCTCTGCAAAAACAGGAGCAAGTTCAGTACTTGTAGATGTGTTCACTTCACGTGGAAGCTCATAGTAGATAGTGCCATCAGTCTGTGTTGTACTGGTGTTTAATACGGCCAATTCTTGACCAGGTGTTGTCATGGAAGTGGTGACTGGAACCAGCAGGAGCTCATTCTCCCCCCTCCACATGGTCGAGGAGGAATTAATAGCATTGTTGGACATTGTAGCATAGTCCATAGTAGTGTTGGTCACTCTGTTCTGAAGAGGAATTTCCTGTTGGGTAGTGAGAGGGGACCGGGAACTACCCAAGGAACCTCTGGGACTACTCTGCAGGATCGGCCACATGGTGTAGTTTGACATTGCCAATTGAAACAAATCTGTTTCCTCAGGAACCAGGTAATGGTGGAAATATTACAGTTCTGGAACCTTGTATTCCCAAGACTGAGACTGGTGCTCTGTAGGATGGACTGAAGTCCTTCTTTACAGCAATCTTTTCGTGAACCAGATCCCCAACTTTAGGAATCCAGCCAGTAGAAGTTGTTGGAATATCCCTTATTCCTAAGGTGGCAGCACTGCTGGATGATATTTCATCTCAAAATTGTTGAAGCTCCTGTAAGACATTGAGACGTTAATTTATGTCAAAAGGTGTTTCTGCTGCCACCATACCAGAACCATCAATATCTGGGACATACATAGGTATCCCAAAGAGAACCTCAAAGGGAGTTCGTCCCCCAAGGACCGTCTTGGCAGATTATTCAGTGCTCCCTGGACCCCATATAGGTGATGAAGCCAGCTGCAGCCAGAACCTAATACTCTAGCTGTTAAGGACTGCTTTAGATCACGGTTCCGCCTCTCCACAACCGAATTTCCCTGGGGATGGGATGGGAGGAGTAATGGAGTTCAACACCCATCGTCCCCATGGTGTCCCTGAATGCCTTAGAGGCAAATGCAGGGCCCTGGTCTGAGTGGAATGCTGCAACCGGACATGTACCGATAAAGATCAGCAAATCTTTTATAACAGTTCGAGCGTCAGCCGACCGCTGCGGCCATACCCACAGGAATATAGAACAAGAATCTACAGCTACTAGGATGTATTTGTATGCACCATCCTGTTGCAGTGGAACACAGTGGTCCAGGTACACACATTGTAATGGCCTACTGGACACTACGAGGGACATCTGCAGTGGGCGTTTGATATTACAGTTCTTTATCTGTTGGCAGATGTCACCACAAAGGACATATTGCTTTGTCTGTTTATAGAGACCCAGCCACCAGAATCTCTTCTGTAAGAGTGTTACCGTGGCCAAAATACCAGCATGAGCAGAAGTGACACCCTTGTGTGCTGCTTTTACTAAATCTAATCTCTGGTCTTCGTTGGGGATTGCTCGATCTCCAACACCACGAAGTGTTGCATAAGCAACTTTCTGTATACTGATGTGGTACGAATATTTTGTAGGGTATCCTTTTGGGAGTGACTTGCCTTCAGCTGAAGCTTTCACAGCAGTCACTATTTCACTATCCAATCTCGTATGGGAACGAGTCACTGCAGCTACTGAAGCCGTAGCTACTGCGGATTTGGCTGCTTCATCAGCCAAAGTATTAGTGATAACGTGTACCCCTACACGTTGGTGGCCCAATGTATGTACTACATGGACGCACTGCAGCTTATCCTTAAGATCAGCCACTCTCCCCCACAATGTCTTGTGTTTTATGGTGTTCCCTTTAGAATCTCTAAACCCGTTCAGTTTCCAATGATTAAGATAATCATTGTAAGACTGAACACAGTAATATGAATCACAGACTATCAAAGTCAGTCTTCCTGTCTCTGTTTTTCTAGTGCTAAAATAAGGGCTTTGAGTTCAGCTAACTGAGCTGTGCAGTCCCCTAGGGTCTGCGTGTAGGTGTTATGAGGGTGGAAAACCCCATCCTTCACCACTCCACTCACGGCTGCACAAGCGGCTGCTGAAGTTTGGTACCTACAGCTGGTTGGGCTGAACCATCAGTATAAATGACAGTATCATAGTTGTCTAAAGGTAAAAGAAGTAGAGGAGCGGGCACTCTTGTTCATATTGGAGAAATTCTTGTGTCTGAAGTTTTGGATCAAAAATATAATCTACATCAGTAGCTGTCAGAGAAGTCGCCCACTGAATCCAGCGTGGATGTAATGCTTTAGCGTTAGGAACGCTTGCTTTGGTGATGGCCTCTTAAGCTGGCACCGGGGTAATGGCAATGATGCGTTTCCCCTGGGTAAGTGGCCTCTCTTTTATGACAGCCATCTGAACTGCAGTTAGAATTTTTTCTATGGGTGCAAAGCGTTGCTCTGCATTCAAGTATAAATGTGATTTATATGCTATGGGCACCGTGTCATCCTCATTGAAGGTGACATACGTAAACCCAAGGGCACCAGCAATTATTCTGATGACCGAATTCTTTTTATTGTCACAGGTGTGTAAGCGTTTAGCTTCCAGCATGTTGTGTTGCACATCTTTAAGGATGCGTGTGTGTTCAACTGTCCAGTGTCTGCTAGAAAAATCTGGGCGTATTAAGTCGTATAGTGGCTTGATTAGTTGTGCATAGTCTGGAATGTATGTTCTGTCAAAATTAAAGAAACCAAGTAAAGACTGTAGTTTCCTTAGTGTATTTGGTGGGTGCAGTTGTGCACATTTCTCTAGGAAGTGCGGGGCCAGGCTCTTTCGTTCGTTTGATAGCTCGTATCCCAGGAACAATACACTGAGAAAGGCGATCTTGCTTTTTTTAAAGATGAATTTATAACCGACTTCTACAAACCCCAAAATTATTGGATCAGCCCTCACAAGATGAATGTTCAAGGCATCGTCTGTGAGATAAATGTCGTCCACATAGGATAACGCCTCAGGATCAATATCATGTAATATTGATGTTACTCGGGCTGAGAACAGCCCTGGACTATTCTTATAGCCCTGGGGTAAATGGCATAATCGTTTTTGTGAACCAAATGAGAATGCACTCAGGTCCCGACTTTCTTCCGCTAAATTCTGGCAGAAGAACCCATTGGAGATGTCCAACGTTGTTTTATACTTTTTCCGCACTAAGGGCCAGATGTAGAAAGCTTTTTGCAGTTATTGCAGTTTGCGCCATGCAAAAAGCCTTTTGCGATGCTCATTCACAAATTGCGAGTCGGTACCGACTCGCAATTTGTGAATGCGACTCGCAAATAGGAAGGGGTGTTCCCTTCGTATTTGTGATTCGCATCGCAATTCAGAGTTGCTTTGTGACCGCGAATGCGGTCGCAAACCAACTCGCAGTTACCACCAGTGTCTTACTGGTGGTAACACATTCGCAAAAGGGAAGGGGTCCCCATGGGGCCCCTTCCCCTTTGTGAATGTCAATAAAAATATTTTTTCAGAGCAGGCAGTGGTCCTATGGACCACTGCCTACTCTGAAAAAAACGAAACCAAATGGTTTTGGTTTATTTTTCATTTTGCAACTCGTTTTCCTTTAAGGAAAACGTGCTGCAGTTTTTTTTTTTAAAACTGCTTTATTTATAAAGCAGTCACAGACATGGAGGTCTGCTGACTACAGCAGGCCACCATCCCTGTGAGTGCAGGGACTCGCTATGGGGTCGCAAAATGCGACCCACCTCATGAATATTGATGAGGTGGGTCTTTGCGACCCCATAGCGAGTCGCAGAAGGTGTCTGAGACACCATTCTGCATCCGTTTTTGCTACTTGCAAATTGCGAGTCACTCAGACTCGCAATTTGCAAGTCGCAAAAACAAATTTTTATACATCTGGCCCTATGTTATTTATCAGTGCCGTGCTATGTGAATTTTGTATTGCATATGTACGTGTATGACTGTTTAAGTGTCTGTAATCTAAGACTATTCTATAGGAATGGTCTGGCTTTGTAACCGGAAATAATGGATTATTCGTTGCAGAGGCGCTAGGCTCAATTACCCCCTGATATTCTAGCTGAGTGAGTATTTCCCTCACCGGGGCTTTAGCCTCATGTTTGACTGGACATTGTGTCTGAGGCTGGGGTGTAGACCTGATAGATATTATATGACATGGAGAGTCCCTGTCCCGAACTACATAATTGCAATATAATGCAGGTGCTTGCACTAGAGCCCAACTGACAGCATAGGCTTTCTTTTTCGCCGACGGAACAAGATTAGAGAAAGAAGGCAAATTGACATGTTCCCCATGTGGGAGCTTACGGACGTGTTCAGGCGGCCAATCGCTTTCAGCCAATAGGACGTCACAATTAAGTTCATCCCAAAAGATCACACCGATGGTGCGTTCATCGTCTCCCCCAATTTGGATCTTTAAATCATATAGGGGGTCATTCTGACCCTGCCGGTAAAAGGCAGTTGCCACCGGTCAGAAGACCGCCATAACACCGCCGCGGCCGCGGTAACCTGCCAGGGTCATTCTGACCCACAACTGCCAAACCGCCAAAAACCCGACCTCCACTGAAGGCCGCCACATCAGCGGTCAGCGATAAACTGGAGATGACCAAACCTCCACCGTCACGCCAACAGAAATACGCCCATGCCATTACGACCCACGAATCGACGCGGCGGTCTTTCAACCGCGGTATCCCATTGGCGGTACACACTGCCGCGGTCAAAATACACACACCTTTACAAAACACAGCCACATTGGATAATTCAAAATACACACACCTGATACACATACAAACACCACTCCCACACAATCAATACGATATAAAACACACACCCACATCACCCACAAACCCCCACAAATCGAAATTCAGAGACAAGGCGCAATACACAGAGAGAGAGCACAGGGAACGCAAACCACAACACACACAGGAACCCAACATCATCCCCCACACTACATCTACGCACAAAACACCACACACCACTACACTCATCACCACAAACACCACCCCACACCTCATCCACACCACCCCATGGCACCCCAAAGACACCCCAGGTTCTCGGACCAAGAACTCAGGGTCATGGTGAGGAAATAATTAGGGTAGAGCCCCAGCTCTTCGGCACACAGGTGCAGCACACCACAATAGCCAGGAAGGCGGAGCTATGGCAAAGGATCGTCAACAGGGTCAACGCTGTGGGACAGCATCCCAGAAATCGGGAAGACATCCGAAAGCGATGGAACGACCTACGGGGGAAGGTGCGGGCGATGGTGTCAAGACACAACATCGCTGTGCAGAAGACTGGCGGCGGACCCCCACCCACTCCACCCGAATTCACAGCATGGGAGCAAGAGGTCTTGAACATCCTGCATCCTGAGGGCCTCGCTGGAGTAGGCGGAGGAATGGACTCTGGTAAATCTAATCTCAACTACTTCCCCCCCCAACCACCAGCAAGCCAACCCCCACCCTCAACCCCAACCCCCCAGCACATATCCTCCCTGCTAATGTCTCACCAGCACAACCCACCCAAACCAACACCAACCCCTGAATGCCAACACAAACCATGGACACCCATCACCTAAGCATGACCACTGCACATCCCCATCCCCCCCCAAACCACCCTCACAACTCCTCCCACAAGGGAATGCCAGCACTGGGGGACAAGGGCCCCCACAATTCGCACGCCATGGCACACACAGAAGCAATAACCATACTCTTTCACCCCTGCAGGGCCCGAACTCCAACACACCGGCCCGGAGGGTCCAGAAATGTCCATCCCACCCCCAGAACAGGCCCCCAGTATGACAGCAGCTCTGTCGACCTAGAACCTGATGACCAGCCCGGACCATCGGGGACCTCTGGACAGTCGGTTCCCCTCAGGCAGCCACAGGCCACAGCAGACCTACCCCCCTCTGGAAACCCCAGCACAGCACCCACCCAGCGGGCCCATGCCTCTGTCTCCAGGACAGGTCAAGCAGCGGTGTGTCTACCACTACAGGGCACCCAGGGCAACCCACCACCCCAACAACAACAGGGACCTGGGGGCACTGGTAGTGGGCACACCGTCCAGGGGACAGAGGCCCAGGAACAAAGGGGAACTGGGAGGGCTGCTGTGCGACAGAGGGAGAACAGGCCTAGGGAACCCACTGTCCAAGAGGCCCTCACCACCATCATGGGAGCGTACCACCACTCCCAAGAGACGATGGCGACGGTCCTGGCCAGGTTCCAGGAGATCCAGGCCATGCAGGAGGGCCAGTACATGGGGTTCCGGGAAGAACTGCGCAGCATCAGTTCCGCAATGGGTACAATCGTGGTGGCACTCAACCAGATTGTCACCACATTGCTGGACCATGTGGCCCCCCAAAGGGCCCCTGCCACTAGCATGGAGGAAGAACAGCCCACCACCTCCGCAGGCGCTAGTGGTCAGGAAGCCCCGACACAACAGCAATGGCCCACCCGGACCCCACCCCCTGCAGAACATGAACCAGCCCGCAAGAAAGGCCTGAGATCGAGGAAGAAGACAGAGTAGGATGTCAAGACCCCCGCCATGCACGGATCCCCCCGGATGTCATCCCACTGTCCCACTTGTTCACCCTGTCCAACCTTGAACTGCCCCTGCTCCACCTTCCACAGGCATATGGACAATGCACCTGTGCGAACGTGAGTCTGGACTCTGCCATGGACATGCCTCCACCATCACCCATCACCCTTTTTGAACTATACACCAATTTTTGCACTTCAATAAACACAATTATTGCACAAAAACCATCTGGAGTCTGCTATTTATTTTTTTAAACCAAATGTATTCGATATAAACAACCACAAATGTCCAAATACATTGTGATGACAACATACCAGTGTCACACAGCGGTAGTCCATGGGGAAATAAACCAGAGGGCACTCCGTGGGGACCACATCACTGAAATAGGAAGGCAAATTCACAACTAAGTTACCATACATTAGGGTGAAAGGTCAGACAGAAGAGAGACAGTACTGTTGCAGATATAATAAAATGCAGGAGTAGATTCTTACCTGTGTGTTTCTGGAAATACTGCAGTATCACTCTGTCCCTGTTGTCTGTGTCGTCCTCTTCGTCTTCCTCCTCTTCACTCTCCGCAGGCTCCACAGCGGCCACAACACCACCATCTGGACCATCCTCCTGCAGGAAAGGCACCTGGCGTCGCAAAGCCAGGTTGTGAAGCATGCAGCAGGCCACGATGATGTGACACACCTTCTTTGGTGAGTACATTAGGGATCCACCTGTCATATGCAGGCACCTAAACCTGGCCTTCAGGAGGCCGAAGGTCCGCTCGATCACCCTCCTAGTATGCCCATGGGCCTCATTGTACCGTTCCTCTGCCCTTGTCCTGGGATTCCTCACTGGGGTCAATAGCCAAGGCAGGTTGGGGTAACCAGAGTCACCAATTAGCCACACACGCTGTCTCTGTAGCTGTTCCATCACATAAGGGATGCTGCTATTTCGCATGACGTACACGTCATGCACTGACCCTGGGAACTTGGCATTTACATAGAAGATGTACTGGTCAGCCAAACAGACCACCTGGACATTCATGGAATGATAACTTTTTCGGTTCCTGTACACCTGTTCATTGTCTTGTGTGGGGGCCAAAGCCACATGGGTACCATCAATGGCACCAATGATATTGGGAATGTGTCCAAGGGCATAGAAATCACCCTTCACTGTAGGCAAGTCACCCACCTCAGGGAAAATGATGTAGCTCCGCATGTATTTCATCAGGGCAGACAACACTCTGGACAACACCCTTGAAAACATAGGCTGAGACATCCCAGATGAAATGGCCACTGTAGTTTGAAATGATCCACTAGCCAAAAAATGGAGTACTGACAGCACCTGTACTAGAGGCGGAATCCCTGTGGGTTGGCGGATGGGTGACATCAGGTCTGGCTCCAGCTGGGCACACAGTTCCTGTATAGTGGCACTGTTGAGTCTGTAGGTGAGTATGACATGTCGTTCTTCCATTGTCGGCAGGTCCACCAGCGGTCTGTACACGGGAACATTCCTCCGTCTCCTCGCAAGTCCCAGCGGACGGTGCCTAGGAAGGACAACATGGAGCACAGAGTCAATCAACCCACAGGTAAGTTCCCACAGCCTGCACAGTACACGAATCTCTCTGGATTGAATAGCTTGTATGAGTGTCGATGCAAGGCCTAGCCATGTGTGACGCAGTAGGAATTAAGCCACGTGGGCCCTTGAAATGGCGGCTGCCTGACCTGTGAAGTGTGACATTGTGAAGTGAGGTAATTGCGCTGGCATGGCACGCCGTGGCGGTAGGCAGTCGAAGACCGTGGCGCAAAGCAGCATTGGTTAACATTGAACCCTATGGGTTTCAGGAGCCAATGACGATGTGCGCCGGCGGTCGCGGTACGCACCGCCGCGGGCGTGACCGCCATTTTCTCTCTGCTTAATCACACGAGACCTGAGCATCCACAGGAGAGGACCTATACTGCAAGTGCTGCTGTGACCTCGGTCTGGAAGTGATAATGGCTGCTGCGACTGGGGAAAGGGCCCCCGCCTTCGGTTCCGAAGAGTTGGAGAAGCTCGTGGACGGGGTCCTCCCCCAGTATGCGCTACTCTACGGTCCTCCAGACCAACAGGTGAGTACACGGGGGCCAATGCATAGTGGGCAATGCCTGTGATGAGTGGGGTGGATGTACGATGGAGGGGAGGGGAGCGAATTACGAATGCATGGCACGACAGATGAGAGCATGTGCCACCTGGCAAGTTTGGGGAGGGGGGGCCACTCACATCGAGCATGCAGAAAAGTGATGATGTTTCTTTTCCCCCCCTGTACATGTCACATAGGTCAGCGCCCATCAAAAGATCGATATTTGGCGTGCCATCGCCAAGGACGTCCGGGCCCTGGGGGTCCACAACAGACGGGGCACCCACTGCCGCAAGAGGTGGGAGGACATCCGGCGCGGGAGCAGGAAGACCGCCGAGGCTCTGCTGGGGATGGCCTCCCAACCTAGGAGGGGTGCCAGTCGTACCTTGACCCCCCTGATGTCCCAGATCCTGGCAGTGGCCTACCCCGATTTAGATGGGCGCTCGAGGACATCACAGCAGACACAAGGGGGTGAGTAGCAGCACATTCAGCTCTATTTGCGCGTAGTGGAGGTGCCTGGGTGGGGGAGGAGGGCTGTGGGTATCCCTAGGCCAGGGCGATTTCTGTAGGCTAGGCCCCTCCATGAGGTATGGTCCTGTGCCCCCGGCCCCCACCTCTGTAGGGTGCCTAGTAACGCTATTCATGGACCTGTGTATTCTGTGTGGGCAGTTGTCGCCCATAGGCTTGTAGGGCATGTCCCAGGGAATGAGTAGTGTACCCCAAGTACGCAGCGTAGTGCAGGGGGCTTCTGTGTCTGTCCTCTCCGCCAACGGTGTCCCTAATGCATGCACTCAACTTGCCTTTATTTCTTCATCCCCCCCCCCCCATTTTCTTTGTTTTTCTGTGAATGTGTGCATTAGCATCATCAGGCGGAGGAGAAGTGGCATCGGCGCAAGAGGGAGCTGCATCTCACATGGCCCCGGAGGGCCATGCAACGGACTCCGACATGACCAGTGAGATGGAGGGCGAGGGGGGCTCCACCAGCCGCCACCCAGCGCACCAGCTCCGCCCTCCCAGCAGCCCCTCGGCCTTCGGCCCGTGCCCGCACGGCCAGGAAGGCGGCCATCTCCTTCGCCCCAGGCACCTCAGGCCCTGCCCCAGTCACCCCTGCTGCCCTCAGTGAGGAGGTCATTGACCTCCTGAGGACCATCATTGTTGGGCAGTCTACCCTTTTGAATGCCATCCAGGGTGTGGAGAGGGAGGTGCATCAAAGCAATGCATACCTGGAGGGCCTTCATTCGGGTCAGGCTGCCCATCAGCGATCGTTCAACGCTCTGGCCTCAGCACTGACGGCAGCGATTGTCCCTGTCTCCAGCCTCCCTCTTCTAACTCCCTCCACCCAGTCCCACTCCCCTGTTCCTCTGCCTATCCCATCCACACCTACAGACCAGCCTGCACACACCTCAACACCCAAGGGAAGCTCATCCAGACATAAGCACCACAGAACACACAAGCATTCACACAAGCAACATCCAGATGCAGACATGCCAACAGCCACTACCTCCTCTCTGTCCCCCACCTCCTCGTCTCCCTCCTCCCTCCCTGTGACGTCTACACTCACACCTGCGTGCACACCACCATCAGCCAGTACACCCATCACCAGCACACCCTCCACACCAGTCCGCACACGTGCAGTCACCACCCCCACTGCCATGTACACGTCCCCTGTGTCCTCTCCCAGTGTGTCTGTCACCCCCGCTTCCAAACCACACAAACGCAGACAGGCACCCAACCAACAGCCATCCACCTCACGTCAGCTTCCAGCCCAAGCACCTGCACCCAAAGACACCAGACTTGACTCTCCTACAACCACACCCACTCCAGCTACCCTTCCCATGGCTCCTAAAAAACTAATCCTCTATAAACTGGACCTCTTTTCCTCACCTGACCCACCCCCTCCATCTCGTAAGAGTTCCAAAAACACCTCAGCCACCACCAGCCCAGCAACTCCCAAGAACGTCATGGCTGGTTTTTGGAGTCCGCCCTTTCCTTGTGCAGGGACATAGGCCAGCAGCAAAGGCACAGCCAGCCCCCCCCTGTGAAGAGGAGCAAAAAACTGAAGGGCAGGCGCGACAGGCCTGATACGCCTGCCCCCAAGGAGGGTAGCCTTGCACCGTCACCTGCCACATCGGGTAAGGGAGCCAAGGGCCACGGAGAGTCTGCCAAGGAGGGCAAGGGCAGCAAAGCGCAAAAGGCAGGGAGCAGCCGACCTGGCCATGAGGGCCCCACCAGCCCCATTCCAGGGGTATCGGAGGAGACCCAGGGCCCCAGGACTCCATCACAGGAGGGCCCCGCAACGGAAAGGTCCGATGCTGACTGAGCAGGAAGTATTGGCCAGGTGTGGTTCACTCGAAACACAAGACAGGCACCGCTGAACAGGGCCCCGCCAAGACAGGCACCGCTGAACAGGTCCCCGCCGTGAGAAGCACCGCTGAACAGGGCCCCGCCGCGAGGAGCACCGCTGAACAGGTCCCCGCCGTGAGGAGCACCGCTGAACGGGTCCCCGCCGTGAGAAGCACCGCTGAACAGGTCCCCGCCGTGAGAAGCACCGCTGAACAGGGCCCCGCCAAGACAGGCACCGCTGAACAGGTCCCCGCCGTGAGGAGCACCGCTGAACAGGTCCCCGCCGTGAGAAGCACCGCTGAACAGGTCCCCGCCGTGAGAAGCACCGCTGAACAGGGCCCCGCCAAGACAGGCACCGCTGAACAGGTCCCCGCCGTGAGAAGCACCGCTGAACAGGGCCCCGCCATGAGAAGCACCGCTGAACAGGTCCCCGCCGTGAGAAGCACCGCTGAACAGGTCCCCGCCAAGACAGACACCGCTGAACAGGTCCCCGCCGTGAGAAGCACCGCTGAACAGGGCCCCGCTGTGAGAAGCACCGCTGAACAGGTCCCCACCGTGAGAAGCACCGCTGAACAGGTCCCCTCCGTGAGAAGCACTGCTGAACAGGGGCCTGCCAAGACAGGCACCGCTGAACAGGTCCCCGCCGTGAGAAGCACCGCTGAACAGGGCCCCGCCGTGAGAAGCACCGCTGAACAGGTCCCCACCGTGAGAAGCACCGCTGAACAGGTCCCCTCCGTGAGAAGCACTGCTGAACAGGGGCCTGCCTAGACAGGCACCGCTGAACAGGTCCCCGCCGTGAGAAGCACCGCTGAACAGAGCCCCGCCGTGAGAAGCACCGCTGAACAGGTCCCCGCCGTGAGAAGCACCGCTGAACAGGTCCCCGCCGTGAGAAGCACCGCTGAACAGGGTCCCGCCAAGACAGGCACCGCTGAACAGGGCCCTCCTGTCAAGCACCGCTCCGCTGGGCCCTCCTGTCAAGCACCGCTGGCCCATTGGCAGGCCCGGTTCTGTGTCGGGCAGGGCTTCACGAGGCACGCTGCCCACCATGCCTCCTCCATGACCAGTGGACTCTGTAATCCACCTGATGGACTGTGGCTTTGCACCCCCCAGGATGGCACAGTGGGCAATCCACCCACTGTAGAGACTTGAGAGACTGTGGCTTTGCACTCCCCAGGATGGCACAGTGGGCATGGAGGCCCTTCGTGGATCTGGCGTCGTGGACTCATGTGGCTGAGGTGCCCCCCCTTCCCTTCCCCCTGAGGTGCCAGTATTTTATTTTTGTGATGCCCCAGCAGTGTTCTCTCCAATGGACTCGATCTCGTGTGTGGGCTTTGCCCATGTGTTGCTGCACATTGGCCCACGGACATTTGGACTTTGCAAAACTGTGCCGGACTTTTGCTACTTGTATATATATAGTTCTAGATGTGTAATAATTCTTTATATATTGCTAAGTTCGCTATACTTAATTAATGATATAATATAGTTCTATTTTTACAATCATTGCCTTTTGTCTTTGCATTTTTGTTTTGGGGGTTTGGGGGTGTCACTCTGACTTTTCAATCTGCATTGGTGTGTAGGTATTTCGGTGGGGGTGAGGGTGGGGGTGGGTGTGTGGCGTATGTGTGTGCCCGTAACCTTTCCTCCTCCCCCCTCCCCTGTGTCGTAGGTGCAGTACTCACCGTTGTCGTCTGCGGCGACGTTCGTGATCCTGGAAGAAGAGCAGGAAGGCAATGGCTGGGAGGATGTGGAGTTCCGGTTCCATGCTGTCCCGATTCCGCGTGGAGTGTGTCGAGGTGAGCGTTTTCCATTGGAAATGTCTGTTTCCGCCGTGATTTTATCGGCGGGGCTCCCGCCCCGGAAAAGGTGGCGGATTGGTGAGTCGTGATAGGGTGGGCGGTACATTGTCTGCCGCCTGGCTGTTGGCGGTGACCACCGCGCTGTTTGTTTGTGCCGCCGTGGCGGTCGGAGTGTTAAAGCGGCGGCCTGTGTTGGCGGTTCCCGCCAGGGTCAGAATTCCATTTTTTGGACCGCCAGCCTGTTGGCAGGTTGGCCGCCGCTTTAACACTGACCGCCAGGGTCAGAATGACCCCCATAGTCTATCTGGGGGAGTACGCGCCCGTCCGTCCGTTTAATCTGCAACATTTCAGACTCTGGCAACATTTCATAACCTCTGCTGCACTGTCTAGCAGTGTCACTGCCCACGTCTTGTTCTTCAGCAATTTTCTCAAGAGTATTGTCATTTTTAAGCGATAGTGCTGCCACCTTTTTCTTTTTAAACTGAGGCTTTTGTTGCAAAGTCTTCTCTTCTTTTTTCACTGTAGACTGCGGCGAGTCTTTCTTTTGTTTCACGTAGTCAGGACGTCGGTCGGGACGGCCCCCTCTCTCGCTATACCTATCCGGAGCGTCCTGAAAGGAACGAGAGGGACGGGAATCAGTATATCTATCAGGAGTTCTAATATTCTCCCTACTTCTGAGAGTATATCTCCTTTCGGAGTTCTCCAGATGCGGAGAGTCTGCTCTCTGCTTCTGTCTCTCTTTAAATTGTTTTGGCTTCTCCCAGTGCTTTTTCGAACCCTCGTGTGCCTGTTTTGTACCTTCCTTAGGGGTGGTACTCTGTACTTCTAATTTCTTTGGCTTGGCTCCCAGACTATTCCGTCCTATACTAGTATAGGTGTGGGAAATAATTTTTGGTAGCTGTCTCTCTTGATCCAAATGTGGAGTTTCTCAGAGACGCTCGCATATAGCCAGTGCTACCGCTTCCCCTTTAATGTTCCTAAGTATTGTCGAAGATACTGCATCAAAATTATTCATCAATTTCATCCCTAAATATAGGGCAGGTGCTGCCCCATGCTCATTCTGTATTTGTTTTAACACCTCCGGTAAATTGGCAAGTGTTGGGGTACCAGGTGTGGTAGTAAATATTGCAGCGAAGACTGTACATCATGTGGCACAGTCATCCACCGAGGGAACCATCCCAAAGAGCAAGCACATTCTATGTTTCTCCTGTGGTCCCGTATGGAGAAACACAGCTTCCAGCTGATTTGTTTTTCTGGGCTATCCAATATGGTATTTTCTCCTGTTCTGTGAGTACTTTACCCATAATAGTATATACTGTTTGTGGATTAATCCCAGTAGCCAATAGGTATCCAGCAGGCGCTGGTGGTGCTGGATGCGCTGGTGTTGTGTTCAAAGTCCGCATTATGAACTGAACAAGCCGTCTATATAATGTTACTACTTCATTATATAACTTTCGCAGATCTGCTGCTTCCAAATTTTGTATACCCAGGTGAGGTGTGTATGTGGCAAACATAGGCCACGTAGGTCCGTCATTACCTAAGGGACATAATCTCACGCGTTGTATTACATGTGGTAGGGCGCCTTCAAACCAGTTCTGATGCTCTTGATAGGTGAGCGTTATTTCATGGTACTGGTATGCTTGGTACCGTTGAGGTACATTAGCAATTCTATATGTGTGAAAAGTGACTGACCTGGCATCCTCCTCAGGAAAGGTGAATGTAACATACCCGCCCGGATCTGTTAAGCCATGCGCTACTAGGCGTAATGTTAATGCTTGTCTAGCATTCTCAGGAATGTCTATGTCCAAATTTGAAAAGAGAAGAGAGGAATGCAAAAAAAATTCCTGTAGAGATGGAACACCAAGTGGGGAGTATATTCCTTTTATGAGTTCGAGCTCGAACAACCTACAGCCTAATTAGGTGTTCCCTGTTCCGCTGAGGAGGATTTCCCAAAGACCACGGACATCTCCGTATAATGGTACTTAGGGTACCTGTCATCTGTGAGACAGTGATAGTCGTGGTACCCGTAAATTAGTGCCTAAACACCATCGTTGGTGGCCCCATGTCGTAGTTTGGACTCTTGCTCTGGGCAAGACTGCTAGTTCAAGGATGGCAGTACTTATGTTTGTAGGGAACTATGCCTATCCTACAACAAGTCGCAACTGTAGTCCCAACCCTTGCGGCTCACTAGCAGTACCTCACCAATAACCTAAACAGTTCAAGGTGATTTGTGGCAGCCGTTACGCATGGACTCAGAAGTATGACGTCTCAGGGAGAGTTGTGGTTAAACGGAGATTACCCCTTTCTCACAGATTTATCATGTCTCATCCAAACACAGGCAATAACGAAGATGCAGTAATGTTTCAATAGTTTTTATTTAATACAATAAGGTAAATCGCATGGGCTGCAATGATAAGGATAATGAACAATGCAAGAAATAGAATAGTAAAGACGAGAGTCATGATTACGAAGACCCCCACCATCTTGCGTTAGCATGGAAAGACATAAAGGGGGTCATTCTGACCTCGGCGGTAAAAGGCTCTTACCGCCGGTCAGAAGTCTGCCATTCTACCGCCGCGGCCGCGGTAAACCGCCACGGTCATTCTGATTCACAACTGCCAAGCCGCCAAAAACCCGACATCCACGGAAGGCCGCCTCATCAGCGGGCAGCGATAAACTGGAGATGACCAAACCTCCACCGCCACGCCAACACAAACACGCCCATGCCATTACGACCCACGGATCCACGCAGCGGTCATTCAACCGCGGTATTCCATTGGCGGTACACACCGCCACGGTCAAAATACACACCCAGCTCCAAAACACAGCCACATTGGACAATTTGAAATACACACACCTGATACACATACAAACACCACCCCCACACATCCAAGCAACTATAAAACACACACCCACATCACCCACAAACCCCCACTAGTTGGAAATCGGAGAGAAGGCGATAGAGAGAGAGAGAGCGAGCACAGCAATCGAAAACCCCAACACACACAGGAACCCAACATCATCAGCCACACCACATCTACGCACACATCACCACACACCACCACTCACATCACCACAAACACCACCCCACACCTCATCCACACCACCACATGGCACCCCAGAGACACCCCAGGTTTTCGGACCAAGAACTCAGGGTCATGGTGGAGGAAATTATAAGGGTAGAGCCCCAGCTCTTCGGCACACAGGTGCAACACACCACAATAGCCAGGAAGGCGGAGCTATGGCAGAGGATCGTCGACAGGGTCAACGCTGTGGGACAGCATCCCAGAAACCGGGAAGACATCCGAAAGCGCTGGAACGACCTACGGGGGTAGGTACGGTCGATGGTCTCATGACACAACATCGCTGTGCAGAAGACTGGCGCCGGACCACCACCCACTCCTCCCGAATTCACAGCATGGGAGCAAGAGGTCTTGAACATCCTGCATCCTGCGGGCCTCGCTGGAGTAGGCGGAGGAATGGACTCTGGTAAGTCTAGTCTCAACTACTCCCCCCCCAACCACCAGCATGCTAACCCACACCCCCACCCTCACCCCCAACCCCCCAGCACACATCCTCCCTGCCAGTGTCTCACCAGCACAACCCACTCAACCCAAAACCAAACCCTGAATGCCAACACAAACCATGGACACCCATCACCTATGCATGACCACTGCACATACCCATCCCCCCCACAAACCACCCTCACAACTCCTGCCACAAGGGAATGCCAGCACTGGGGGACAAGGGCACCCACAAATCGCACGCCAAGGAACACACAGAAGCAATAACCATACTCTTTCACCCCTGCAGGGCCCGAACACCAACACACCGGCCAGGAGGGTCCAGATATGTCCATCCCACCCCCAGAACAGGCCCCCAGTGAGGACAGCAGCTCTGTCGACCTAGAACCTGATGACCAGCCCGGACCACCGGGGACCTGTGGACAGTCGGTTCCCCACACACAGACACAGGCCACAGCAGACCTAACCCCCTCTGTGAATATCAGCACAGCTCCCACCCAGCGGGCCATGCCTCTGTCTCCAGGACAGGTCAATCAGCAGTGTGTCTGCCACTACAGGGCACCCAGGCTGACCCAACACCCCAACAACAACAGGGACCTGGGGGCAGTGGTAGTGGGCACACCGTCCAGGGGACAGAGGCCCGGGGAAACAGGGCAACTGGGAGGGCTGCAGTGCGACAGGGGGGGGGGGGACAGGCACAGGGAACCGACTCTCCAAGAGGCCCTCACCACCATCATGGGAGCATACCACCGCTCGCAGGAGACAATGGCGACGGTACTGGCCAGGTTCCAGGAGATCCAGGCACAGCAGGAGGAACGGTACATGGGGTACAGAGAGGAGCTCAGGAACATCGTTCTGGCCCTGAACCTAATAGTCACCACATTGCGGGACCATGTGGCACCCCAAAGGGCCCCTGTCACCAGCCCGGACCAGGAACAGCCTACCACCTCCGCCGGCGCTAGTGGACAGGAGGCCCTCACACAACGACGGGCCACCAGAACCCCACCTCCTGCTGAAGATCAACCACCCCGCAAGAGGATCCTGAGATCACAAAGGAAGACAGAGTAGGATGCCAAGACCCCCGCCAGCATAAGATAACCCCGGATGTCATTCCACTGTCCCACATTGTCACCCTGTCCAACCTTGAACTGCCCCTGCTCCATCCTTCCACAGGCATATGGACAATGCACCTGTGCGACCGAGAACTGGACTCTGCCATGGACATCACTCCACCCCCACCCATCACCGTTTTACTATCATTGACCTATATGTAGCACTTTAAATAAATCACTAATTGCACTTGAAACACTCAGGAGTCTGCTTGTATTCTTAACAAATGTATTACACATAACGGTTCAAAAATGTTCAGTTACATTGTGATGACAACATACCAATGTCAATGTGTTTTACTCCATGGGCGAACAAAGCAGAAGTCACGCAGTGGGTCATACAGCTCTGAAAAGGGAAGGGAAAGTCACAATTCAGTTGAAAGGAACTGGGGGGAAACACAGAAGGTAGAGATGCAGGAGGCCAGAGGTAAATGTAAAATGGCGTGGGGGATTCTTACCTGGGTGCTGCTGAAAATACTGTTGTATGACTGTGTCCCTGTTGTCCATGTCGTCCCCGTCGTCTTCCTCTTCTTCACTCTCCACAGGCTCCACAGCTGCAACAACACCACCATCCGGACCATCCTCCTGCAGAAAAGGCACCTGGCGTCGCAATGCAAGATTGTGAAGCATACAGCAGGCCACGATGATCTGGCACGCCTTCTTGGGTGAGTACATTAGGGATCCCCCTGTCATATGCAGGCACCTAAACCTGGCCTTCAGGAGGGCGAAGGTCCTTTCTATGATCCTCCTAGATCGCCCATGGGCCTCATTGTACCGTTCCTCTGCCCTGGTCCGGGGATTCCTCACTGGGGTCAGTAGCCACGGCAGGTTGGGGTAACCAGAGTCACCTATTAGCCACACACGGTGTCTCTGTAGCTGTTCCATCAGATAAGGGATGCTGCTATTTCGCATAACATACGCGTCATGCACTGACCCAGGGAACTTGGCATTTGCATGGGAGATGTACTGGTCAGCCAAACAGACCACCTGGACATTCATCGAATGGTAACTTTTCCTGTTTCGGTACACCTGCTCATCGTCTTTTGGGGGTACTAAGGCCACATGGGTCCCATCAATGGCACCAATGATGTTGGGGATATGTCCAAGGGCATAGAAGTCACCCTTCACAGTGGCCAAATCACCCTCCTCAGGGAAAATAATGTAGCTCGCAATGTATTTCGTCAGGGCAGACAACACTCTGGACAAAACCTTGGAAAACATAGGCTGAGACATCCCTGATGACATGGCCACTGTTGTCTGAAAAGACCCACTTGCCAATAAATGGAGGACTGACAGAACCTGCACCAGAGGGGGAATTCCTGTGGGTTGGCGGATGGGGGACATCAGTGCTGGCTCCAGCTGGGCACACAGTTCATGTATAGTGGCTCGGTCAAGTCGGTATCGAAGTATTATATGACGTTCCTCCATTGTCGACAGGTCCACCAGCGGTCGGTACTCGGGAGGATTCATCCTTCTCCTCGCAAGTCCCAGCGGACGGTGCCTAGGAAGGACAACATGGAGTACAGAGTCAAGCAACCCACAGGTACGTAACTACAGCTTGCACAGTACACGATTCTCAATGCATTGAATGGCTTGTATGAGTGGCAATGCAAGGCCTAGGCCTGTGTGACGCAGTAGAAATTAAGCCATGTGGGCCCTTGAAATGGCGGCTGCCTGACCTGAGAAGTGTGACATTGGGATGTGAGGTCAATGCGCTGGCGTGACACACCGTGGCGGTAGGCGGTTGAAGACCGCGGCGCCAAGCCGCATTGGTTAACATCGAACCCTATGGGTTTCACGAGGCAATGACTAGGTGCGCCGGCGGTCGCGGAACGCACCACGGCGGTACGCAGCGCCGCGGGCGTGACCGCCATTTTCTATCTGGTTAATCACTCGAGACCTGATCATCCACAGGAGAGGACCTATACTGCAAGTGCTGCTGTGACCTCGGTCTGGGAGATACAATGGCTGCTGCGACTGGGGAAAGGGCCCCTGCCTTCACTACAGAAGAGTTGGAGAAACTTATCGATGGGGTCCTGCCCTAGTATGCGCGACTCTACGGTCCTCCAGACCAACAGGTAAGTACCCTGTGTGCACGGTGAATGGGCTATGCCTGGGTTGTGTATGTTGGATGTAAGATGGTGGGGTGGGGAGACAATGACGAGTGCAAGGCACGACAGATGAGAGCATGCGCCACATGGCAAGGTTGGGGAGGGGGGGCCAATCGCATGTATCATGCGGAAAAATTATGATATTTCAATTTCCACCATGTCAAATAGGTCAGCGCTCATCAGAAAGTCGACATTTGGCGTGCCATCGCCAAGGAAGTCCGGAACCTGGGGGTCCATAACAGACGGGGCACCCACTGCCGCAATAGGTGGGAGGACATCCGCCGCGGGACCAGGAAGACCGCCGAGTCACTGCTGGGGATGGCCTCCCAACCTAGGAGGGGTGCCAGTCGTACCCTGACCCCCCTGATGTCCCGGATCCTGGCGGTGGCCTACCCCGATTTGGATGGGCGCGTGAGGACATCACAGCAGACACAAGGGGGTGAGTAGCAGCACATTCAGCTATCTTTATGCGCAGTGGAGGTGCCTGGGTGGGGGAAGAGGGCTGTGGGTGACATTAGGCCAGGGCGCTTTCTGTAGTGTAGTCCTCTCCTTTAGCCATGTCCCTGTGCCCCCGCCCCCCACCTCTGTAGGGTGACAAGTACAGCTATCCATGGTCCTGCATCACCCATGTGTGCATTTGTTGTCCCTAGACCTGTTGGCCTAGTCACAAGTACTGAGTAGTGTACCCCGATTGCGCGGCTTAGTGCATGAGGCTCCTGTGTCTGGCCCCTCCGCCAACGGTGTTGACAATGCATGCACTCAACCTGTTTTTATGTCTCCCCCCACCCTTTTTCTTTATCTTCTTGTGCATGTGTGCATTAGCATCATCAGGTGGAGGAGAATTGGCACCGGAGCACGAGGGAGCTGCAACTCACAAGGCCCCGGTGGGCCATGGCACAGACACCGAGGCCACCAGTGATACAGAGGGCGAGGGGAGCTTCACAACGGGGAGCCGTGGTGACACCAGCGACACCGACACGTCCTCGGATGGGAGCTTCCTAGCGGTGGCGGCAACATCCGTGCCCCCCGCCTCTACAGGTACAGCCGCCACCCAGCGCACCGGCTCCGCCCTCTCAGCAGCCCCTCCGCCTTCGCTCCGTGCCCGCTCGCCCAAGAAGGCGGGCGTCTCCTTCGCCCCAGGCACCTCAGGCCCTGCCCCTGTTACCCCTGCTGCCCTCAGTGAGGAGGTCATTGACCTCCTACAGACCATCATTGTTGGGCAGTCTACCCTTTTGAATGCCATCCAGGGGGTAGAGAGGGAGGTGCATCGTAGCAATGCATACCTGGAGGGCATTCATTCGGGTCAGGCTGCCCATCAACGATCGTTCAATGCTCTGGCATCAGCACTGACGGCAGCCATTGTCCCTGTTTCCAGCCTCCCTCTTCTAACTGCCTCCAGCCTGTCTCTGTCTCCTGTTCCTCTGCCTATCCCACCCACACCATCAGACCAGCCTGCACACACCTCAACACCCAAGGGCAGCTCATCCAGACATAAGCACCACAGATCACACAAACATTCACCCAAGCAACACCCAGATGCAGACATGCCAACAGCCACTACCACCTCTGTGTCCCCCACCTCCTCGTCTCCCTCCTCCCTCCCTGTGACGTCTCTACTCACACCTGCATGCACACCACCAACAGCCAGTACTTCCATCACCAGCACACCCTCCAGTCCAGTCCGCACACGTGCAGTCACCACCCCCACTGCCATTTACACGTCCCCTGTGTCCTCTCCCACTGTGTCTGTCACCCCCTCTTCCAAGACACACAAACGCAGGCAGCCACCCACCCAACAGCGAACCACCTCACGACAGCCTCCAGCCCATGCACCTTCACCCAAGGACAGCACACCTGACTCTCCTACAACCACCTCCTCTTCCTCCACTCCCATAACCACTACACCTACCCTTTACCCTGGTCCTAAAAAACTTTACCTCTTCAATCTTGACCTCTTTCCCTCACCTGACCCCCCCCCACCATCTGCTAAGAGTCCCAAGAGCGCCTCAGCCACCACCAGCCCGGCTTCAAGGGTCAGCGTAGTGCATGGATTTTGGAGTCCCCCCTTTGCCAGCAGTGATACATTGGTCAGCAGCAAGGGGACAGCCAGCCCCCCCCCTGGAAAGAGGACCCGTAAAGTAAGGGGCCGCCGCGGGACGACTGACACGGCTGCCCCCAAGGACCAAAGTTCTGCCACTTCACCTGCCACAACATCCAGGGGAGGCAAGGCCCAGAGAGCCACATCGAAGGAGGGCAAGGGCAGCAGGGCGGAGAAGTCAGCCAGCAGGAGCGCGGACCAGGAGGGCCCCACAAGCCCCACCCCGGGTGTGAGGGAGGACACCCAAGGGCCCAGGACACCGTCACCGAAGGGTCCAGCAACTGCACGGTCGGAGGGCGACTGAGCAGGGAGTCGTGGCCAGGTCTGACTCCCTCCACTTACAGAACAAGCACCGCTGAACAGGGCCCCGCCGTCCAGAAAGGCACCGCTGAACAGGGCCCCGCCGTCCAGAAAGGCACCGCTGAACAGGGCCCCGCCGAGCAGAAAGGCACCGCTGAACAGGGCCCCGCCGTCCAGAAAGGCACCGCTGAACAGGGCCCCGCCGTCCAGAAAGGCACCGCTGAACAGGGCCCCGCCGTGCAGAAAGGCACCGCTGAACAGGGCCCCGCCGTGCAGAATGGCACCGCTGAACAGGGCCCCGCCGTCCAGAAAGGCACCGCTGAACAGGGCCCCGCCGTCCAGAAAGGCACCGCTGAACAGGGCCCCGCTGTGCAGAAAGGCACCGCTGAACAGGGCCCCGCCGTGCAGAATGGCACCACTGAACAGGGCCCCGCCGTCCAGATAGGCACCGCTGAACAGGACCCCGCCGTCCAGAAAGGCACCGCTGAACAGGGCCCCGCCGTGCAGAAAGGCACCGCTGAACAGGGCCCGCCGTGCAGAAAGGCACCGCTGAACAGGGCCCCGCCGTGCAGAAAGGCACCGCTCCACTGGGCCCCGCCGTCTCAAGCACCGCTCCGCTGGGCCCTTCCTGTCAAGCACCGCTCCGCTGGGCCCCGCCGTCTCAAGCACCGCTCCGCTGGGCCCTTCATCTCAAGCACCGCTCCACTGGGCCCTTCCTGTCAAGCACCGCTCCGCTGGGCCCCGCCGTTTCAAGCACCGCTCCGCTGGGCCCTTCATCTCAAGCACCGCTCCACTGGGCCCCGCCGTCTCAAGCACCGCTCCACTGGGCCCTTCCTGTCAAGCACCGCTCCGCTGGGCCCTTCCTGTCAAGCACCGCTCCGCTGGGCCCCGCCGTCTCAAGCACCGCTCCGCTGGGCCCTTCATCTCAAGCACCGCTCCACTGGGCCCCGCCGTCTCAAGCACCGCTCTGCTGGGCCCCGCCGTCTCAGACACCGCTGGCCCAATGACAGTGCCGTTTCTGTGTCGTGCTACTGTTCACGCTGCACTCGGGCCACCCTGCCTCCTCAATTGCCTGTGGAGACTGTTATCCACTTGATAGACTGTGGCTTTGCACTCCCCAGGATATGACAGTGGGCAATCCACCCACTGTAGAGACTTGAGAGACTGTGGCTTTGCACTCCCCAGGATTGAACAGTGGGCATGGTGGCCCCTTCTTGGATCTGGCGTCGTGGACTCATGTGGCTGTGGTGCCCCCCCTTCCCTTCCCCTTCAGGTGCCTGTAGTTTTATCATCTGATGCCCCTGCAGTGTTCTCTCCAACGGACTCAGGTCTCCTGTGTGGGCTTTGCCCATGTGTTGATACACTTTGGCCCACGGACAGTTGAAATTTCAGTGACTGTGCTGGACTTATTGCCTCTATTTATCGGTTACGCAATGTTTACACTTGGATTTCTTTGATTCATTTTCCTATTTTACCATGACTTCAATGAACCTATGTTATACATAAATTCTTTTTCGCACTTTAATTATATCTTTTCGTTATTCTGGGGGGTTTGGGTGGGGTCACTTTGACTTGGTGCTCTGCTTTGGTGGGTAGATAGTTGGGGGGTGGGTGTGATGCGTATGTGTGTGCCCGTAACCCTTCCTCCTCCCCCCCTCCCCTGTGTCGTAGGTGCGGTACTCACCGTTGTCGTCTGCGCCGGAGTTCGTACTCGTGGTAGATGAGCAGGTAGACGAGAGCAGGTAGGATGTTCAATTCGGGCTCCATGCTGTCCTCCGTCCTCGTGGAGTGTATAGAGGTGAGCGTTTTCCCGTTTGTAGTCTGTTTCCGCCGTGTTTTTATCGGCGGGGCTCCCGCCCCGGAAAAGGTGGCGGATTGGTGAGTTGTGATAGGGTGGGCGGTACATTGTCTGCCGCCTGCCTGTTGGCGGTGACCGCCGCGCTGTTTGTGTGTCCCGCCGTGGCGGTCGGAGTGTTAAAGTGGCGGGCTGTGTTGGCGGTTCCCGCCAGGGTCAGAATTCCATTTTTTTGACCGCCAGCCTGTTGGCGGGTTGGCCGCCGCTTTATCACCGACCGCCAGGGTCAGAATGACCCCCAAAGTGTATAATATGTCCCAATACCCTATCGTGATAGGCCTAACCTCATACCTAAAGGAGAGCTTGGTATGTTAAACCTAATCTGCCAATGCCATGTCCCTGGAAGGAGCCCCCAAACCTGGTTACCTTGAAATGAGGTCTTGAGCTCCGACTTTAGAAGAACACGAAGTCTGGGTCAGCGTCAAAGCGATGTGCAGCATCGATAGCAGAGATGGTATCTGGTCGGAATCCATCTGATTATCTGTCTAAAGTGTGATGTATTTATACCGATCTACTTGGACCCCTGACCTTGGTTGTTCCAAAACAATAGATAACACCGCATGCTTGGGACGGTAATTTCTAATGTGAGCACCTACAGTTTGTTTGTCTTTGTCGCTTGAGTTTACGCCTTAGCGCGGTGACACTGATAACATAACTCTAAACAAAAGGGCCTAACTGTAAACAAGGCAGCCATCTTAGAAGAATTAATTAAATAGATGGTCTAAGACAGAGCAAGCTAAGTAGATTTAAAGTCACTAGGTGATGGGGGCACAAGTCTGCAAGCCAAAGGCTAAGCTAACTCCTGTTATGCCATTAAAACAAACTAGGATTCACTACAACATCTCATCATCGTGCTTCCACATGCTTCGACCTGCTCCAAAAGATCTTCAAATGGATTCCCATTGAAGCAAGAAGAACAGTCACCCAGGCACTCGTCAGCAACAACCTTGAATACGGCAATGCACTCTATGTCTGCATCTCCAAGAAACTCCAAACAAGACTCCAGAGAATCCAGAATGTCAAGGCAAGACTCATCCTGGACATCTCCGCCGCAACCAAATCACTGCATACCTGAGAGACCTCCACTGGCTATGGGTCAGCAAAAGAATCATCTTCAAGTTCCTCACACATGCATACAAGGCCCTACGCAAAATTAGACCCACCTACCTCAATCCTCACCTCTCCTTTTACACTCCCAGCAGACAGCTCCACTCTGCCCAACTGGCCCTCTCCTCCCCCCGAGGATCCATAGGAACTCAGCTGGAGAAAGTTCCTTCTCCCACTTTGTGGCACAGACCTGGAACACATTGCCTCTCCACCTCAGGCAATATCCCTCGCTTGTCCAGTTCACGGTCCTCAAGACCTTGCTCTTCAACTGATCCACATCCTTCCCCACAGTGCCTTGAGATCCTCCGGGTGATAAGCTGTGCTTTATAAATACTTGATTGATTGATTGAATCAACATTAAGGGGACTTCCCAATAGGAAAGGGGATGCAGGGGCCCAGCTATTGTCAAACTCTCCAGAGAAATTGCTGGTTGGACAGTGGCTAGCCGGGACCAGGAGTGTGGCTTATATGTAGGACATTGGGTAATAATTTTCAGTATCGCCATCTGTGTTGCATTGTTACTCCCTGAGTTTTGTTACAAGCATCTTTATTCTGTGCCTAGAGGAGCAAACCATTACTGTTAGCCATTTTCGTTCATCAGAATGGCATTGCCATTCCAAGGGTTCACTTTAGGTGGCAGGTGGCAATCCAGCTGTCAACGGAGGGACTGATTGGCTTGGTTGGGATTAGTTTTGCACCCCCATGATGGAATCAGGAAAGAAGTATACCTTGTTGGCCTTGTACTGTACCTCCTGATATTCTCTCACCAGCTTGTGGGCCAGGCCTCTATCTTTAAAGTTGAATAGGCATGCAATAATTGGGCTGGCAGGCACCCCAGGCAGCGGTTGCGGGCTGAGTGACCAGTGGGTGCTCTCCACGAGAACAGTTGTGTGAATATTAATTCTCCAAACAGATGTTTAGCTTTTTTTCCACATAGTCTTTCATTCTGCAACAGTTTGTTGATTCTGCAAGTCGGTTTAGCAGGTTGGTTCCAGTGGCACAGTGAGCAATCTACATCTGACTGAAGAGTTGCTTGTGTTTCAGTTCAGAGAGCAGTGAGCTTGGCAGTTTGGGTTGGACTGTTCCTATTGAAGCAGGGTCAACATTGATTTGCAAATTTCTGGGTCTAATCTAAGGTGGCATGGTGGGGAAAGGGATGATGGGTTGGAATGCTACCCAAGAGATTGCCATTGGCTAGAATTTTTGCAAGCATCCTTCCATCACCTTTCACATGGTTGATGCACTGCTTTAAGTGGCCAAGAGTATGCCCAGAGAAGGGTGCCTTGCTCACTGTGCAAATGGAACCAAGCTACACTCAACTGAACAACCTAAACTAGGGAGAAAACAGTATTGGGATGCTTGTGGTCCAGTTCAGAGAGGACTTGACTTAGCAGTTCAGGCTGGACTACTCCTATTGGAGCAGGGTCAAGACTGATTTGCATTTGATTGGTTCTAATCTGAGATGGCATGGTGGGCAAAAGAACATTGGGTTGGAATGTTCTCCCAAGCGATTGCTGGTGGTTAGACTTTTTGCAAGAAATCTTCTATCAACTTTTGTGTGTTTGACACCCTACTGACAGCCAGTGGAATTTCTACATCAGAGGTAGGATTGATTATCTTGTGGCTGAATTCTTCTACAATTGTTTTAAGTTACTTTAGATTCTAATTGACTTGATCAGTAAAGATAACATTCTGTACTGAAATGTGAAGATACGTAAGGGCAGCTGGTATTTGGAGCAAAGCAGCAGTGCATACGTGCACTGTCTTCAATTGCTTAATGAGCTGCAGGTGGCCCTACTGTACCCTCAAGCAATCAGCAATTAGTTTCAAAATTCGAACCGTAACCTAACAATGCTTTCCCCCTTGACTTTCTCACCTATATTTTGAGAATTTGATTTGAAGAAGTGAAAGTAACCTGAGCCATCAAGGTGGTTGATGTCCCAGAAACAAATGACACAAATAACCAGAGCCTTTTGTGTCCAAATGCCCTGTGAATAAAGATCCTAATTTTAATATCTTTTCTTGGCCTCAGGCAGATGTGGCACAACTTTTGCCAGATAAATGGTGTGAGGATTTGGGTTCGGTAGTCTTACTGTGCAGTGCACTCGCAAATACCATCTTGGGTCCAGTCAGGTACATTTACTTAGCCTTAAGCTCAACCCTGTGTAGCTGTGGCTGCAAGCAGTAAGACTTAGCAAACAAACAATGTGTAAAGCATTTAACAGCACCAAACAACAAAATAAGAAAGTCACATGCCATGAAAGAACCAAGACACCAATTTATAAAAACAGAGCTTATTTTTATGATTTTTGTAGAGACCTTAATCATCTAAATCCACTGGAGGGTCCTGGGGATGCAGATTTTAGAAGCAATAAATAACTTTTAGATCAACTGTAAATAACCATTAGCTAACAAATAGTTTTGAAACTTTTGAGATGTTTGAAACAGCTAGTTCTACAACACTGACCCAAGTTGCGTGACTGCGTCCGACAGGACAGAGGTCTAGGAGGCCAGAAAGGATACATTGAACAGTTACCTGGCCACCACAGTTTTTTAAAGCAAGATCCAAACTTTGCAAGATGACTGCAGTAGACTACAATGGAGGAGTCCTGATGATGAGAGATGCCCGGCTAAAGATGCTCAAGGAAGCTATTGATGGTGTGTGGTCCATGGTGGTGAAGTCTGGTCAAGTCCTCAGTCCTCAAATTAGTTGGTGGACTCTGTCCATTGATTTCAGGGTTCTAGAAAGTCCTCTTTGCAGGGTTCCCAGGGCTGTCAATGCATACCTTCTAAAACAGTGGTCACAGTGCAAATCTTTGGTGAGGCTGGTGTCTTCCTTGGTTGATGAATCCAGTCACAGCTGACACGGGTGGGTCCAGCAGACATGATTGCATTTTTTGACTATCACTGAATTGTCTTTGGGGTGCCAAGCATCCAGTAGTGGCAAGACTTCTGGGGTGGCTACAAGAGATGAGAAGGGATGTGACTTGAGCTCTTCCAGCTTTAGTGTCCCCACTGCCAGTTTGGGAGATCAACAAATTGACCCTTGGAATCAATGCTTCAGACTGGGTCTTAGAACCAACTTTTCCCCATGGCAGGCATGCAGAACAGGGTCCAAACTCTGCTAGCGCAAAGTGCAGCAGGTGCAGTCGCACTGACATCGTAACCTCTCATTGTGCATTTCCAACAGGTGCAGAGGGACCTTCTTCTTATCCTCCTTCCAGTGAGTACTGAGGGACAACATGCCAGGGGTGCCATATTTATCCCAGGGCAGTGTCCTTAGGGGACCACGCAGTCACTAGCCAATGGGCTACTGGGTGCCCTCCTACCTAGTGACGAAGTTCCTGTGAAGTGTGGCATCTGGCTTTCACAGAATTCATGTTCTTTCCCCTTTCAAGATGGCATAATCCATCCTCAGTGGCGAGGAGCAAGGTAGCTCAACCTAGAGGTGTTGCTACCTGAGGGCAACACACCTACAGTAAAACCGGTTTGGGGGTGACTTTCCCCTCGCTGTCTCTGACTCCACGCTATTTACAGGAACAAAAGGCATCCTGATCGGGGCTGTTGGGCCAAGTGGCCTACTAAAGGTGACTTTCCCTTTGAAACTCACCTCTGGGCTAACCCCGCAGTGGACATCCGGGCAGAGGACGTGACACCTCGTTGCTGCTGCACTACCCTTTGTACCTGAGTCTGGGAGTCATTCATGTCTCCCTAGGTGGTCAGAAACCTGTCTGAGTGTATATGCCTTTGTGAATCTCCTGGACAAGCAGAGTGCAGAGAGGCAACTTTCTATAAATTGCCCACAATTAATAATCACATGGGCATCAGGTCGCATTTAAAGGCACGATTAATTTGATACCGCACATAACCCAGTTTGGTAGTCCCAGTCAGAAGTTACCCTGGCTGGGATGCCACCCCGTAACTTTATATATCAGTCAGTGGTGCTACTAACTTTACTCACAGCAAAATTACAATTTGGAAGTGTTGCTGCTAAAACATATCATAAAATATATGTCTTACTTATCAAAATAGTGCTCCGTTCCATAGAGCTCAATAGGACTTCCTTAGGGGTGACTCATATATAATGCTAAGGGATAGGGTGGCTTGGTCATAGGTTTAAATGGCAAAGTCAACTTGACAGTGAAACCACTGCCCTTCTAGTTTGCAGTGTCAATCTGAGAGCCATTTGTGCTGCAACCCTGAGTGGAGACTCTGTCTTACATGCCCTGAGTACCTGGGGTACCATATACTTGGGAGTTATAAGTAATTCAGTCCTTGAAAAATGGCTGTATACAATTCAACATGCAATTTGTGAAGGGCTAAAAGACTGGCATTGAGGTCTGGTTAGGAGGCATCATTGCACTCTCATAGTCAAAAAACAAAAACCAGCAGCATCAGTAAAAAAATGTGGGGGTGAACATGCAAAAAGAGGAATTTCCTTACATGTCCCCCTCCAGACGAAAGGTGATGAGCAACTTAACCATTATCCAAGTCATTCTCATCATTTAAGTGGAAAAACATGGAAAGGCCATTTGAATGGGCATGGTTCCAGGTCTGTGTTCCACTGTTAAGTTCATAACCTGTAGGGAAATGGATCACTGTAACAGTGTGGGATTCACTCCTTTCATCTGCATAACCCATCTGAGAGGCCTGTGGTCAGAATACAGTTTAAAATAAGTCCCAACCAAGTAGGGTCCTAGTGTCTTCAGGGACCAAACCACAGCAAAGGCTTCCCTCCCAATGCCACTCCAACACTTCTCTCTGGGGAGGAGTCGTCTTTAAAAAAGGCAACTGGTTAATCCTGACCCTGGTCATTCAAATGCCCCAGTTCCATGTTCAGAAGCATCAGTTTGAACACCAAACTCTCCTAAAGGCAGGAGCTTTTAGGGCAGGTGGTGAGCACATAGCTTTCTTTGGGGCATCAAAGTAAGGTGTGTTTAGGACAGGTGCTGAGCACATAGCTTCCTTTGCTGCTTTGTAGAGGGTAACTCTATTAGTGGTGCCACTATGGTACTATACCCGTTCACAAACCTCCAATATTACCCAGTCAGGCCTAAAAAGGCTCTCACCTGCGTCTGTGTGTTTGGAGCTCAGCAGGCCACAACTGTCTAAGTCTTGCCAACTTGGTGGCACGGGGACAATACAGACCCTTGCCCTATCTGGCACATACTTGCCTTGATAGTCGCCCTGCCTACTGAAGGGCTTGAAGCACTTCCTTGAGGTGGACCAGGTGATCCTCCCAGGAGAAACGGAATACAGCACTATCATCAAGATATGCTGCACTGAAACTTTCCAAGCCTGAAATAACTCTGTTTCTTAACCTCTTAAAGGTGCATTTCCCAACCCATAGGGCAGCATCTTGAACTGACACTGCCCTTCTGGGATTGAAAAGGCAGACTTCTACTTGGTTCCTGGTGTGAGGGCTATCTGCCAATAACCTGGCACCAGGTCAATGGTACCTGGATACTTTGCAGCCTCCAACCTATCTATGAGCTTACCAGCTCTTGGAATGGTGTGAGCATCAGCCTTGATGACTGTGTTCAGGCCTTTATAGTCCACATAAAACCTCAGTTCACGTTTTCCTTCTTTTAGATTAGCTTTGTGCACCAGGACCACTGGGCTGGCATATGGTCTATTAGAAGGCTCAGTCACCCCCAATTCTAGCATCTTAGCAACCTCAGCTTGAGTGCTAGCCTTGATTTCGTCTGAAAGTCTGTAAATCTTGCTCTTGACAGGTAGATTGTCCCCTGTGTCCACATCATGGGTATACCATGTTGTCAGATTTGGAGCCAGGGAAAACAGTCCAGCAGACTGTCAAAGCAAGTTGCAACAGTCTTACTGTTGCTGGCTTATTAAAGTGGAAGAAAGAACTACTCCCTCCACTGCACCATCTTTGGCATTCGTTGACGTCAGGTCTGGGAGAGGTTCACTTTCCTCTTCCTTTCCACCATTGGTCACCATGAGCATTGTGATATCTGCTCTGTCATGGTGCAACTCAAGCCTGTTAACATGTATCACCCTATGAGGGTTCTCTTGGCGTACCAAAACCCACCAAGTATGTGACATCTCCCTTCTTTCATAAGATAGGGTAAAGCCCAGTCCATTGAGCTTAGAGTGTTCTTGGTGTTATACGCCCTAACACCCAAATCAATTGCTGTGCCTGATATTCTACCAAGGAAGCCTTTGGTCATACCCATGCTTGATGAGCTAATGGCTGGCCTCCAAGTTTTTGTTTGCCTTCTTCAGGTACTCTGCCATTCTGGAGCGAAGGCATAGTACATCATCTAGGATGTCCTATTTGGGCTCCTTAAGAGGTTTATTCCAACCTTCTCATACCATAGTTAAAGGACCGCTGACAGGGTGTCTAAAAAATAGCTCAAAAGGGCTAAAACCTACTCACTTCTGGGTAATCTCCCTGTAGGCAAACAACAGGCATGGGAGAAGAATATTTCACTTTTTCCTGAGTTTTTCAGGCAAACCCATAATCGTGCCTTTCATTGTCATGTTAAACCTTTCAGCAAGGCCATTACCTTGGGGACAGTATCACACTCATCCCACATTGCTTTCAGAAAGGTAGACAGGACATTTGTGCCCCTATCTGAAAGGACCTCCTTAGGGAAACCCACTCTAGTAAATACTAAGGAGGGATCTAGCTACTGCAGGGACAGTAACTGTCCTAATGGGTATGGCTTCTTGATATCTAGTGGTATGGTCCAGTACCACTAAGACAAACCCATGCCCTCAGACAGTAAGTAGCTCTAGTGGACCAGCAATGTCAATCCCTACCCTCCCAAAGGAGACCCCACCACTGGAAGTAGTGTCAGGGGGGCATTTGGCTTTCAACATGCCTTGCCATTGTCCTGACAGCTCACACAGGAGTGACAAAACTCATTCACGTTTTCTGACATTCAAAGGCAAATGGAAATGGTTGACTAACTGTCCGAGGTTTTAGTCTGCCCTTGATGCCCAACCAAGGGGATGTAATGGGCTATATTAAAGAGGAACTCTCCGCACTGTTGGGTGACTGCCATTTTCCTGGTTGGCCCTAGTTTGGGGTCCCTTGCCTCAATGTACATGATTCCCTCCTTCGAGTATACCTTATGGGTACCATTGACATCCCTTTCCTCCTGTCTGACAGCTAGCTGCCTCAAGCCTTCAAGAATGGAACAAGTCTTCTGTCCCTGGCTCAAGTCCTCTCTGGATAGCCCACCTGCTCCTTGACGTTCTGCCAAGTCAGGCAAGTCTCTCAAGGCAGCACCCTCCCCTTCAGAGACCAAATCCTCCTCCTGAGGGTTAGGCTCTGTCTGCCTCTGAGGACTTTTTGAAGAAGCCTTTCCAAGCTTCCAGCCCTTCCTTTTGTTGCCAAGGACTGAGTAAACTATTTCAGGATTAATAGCCAGTTACTTTCCTTAATCCCTTCTGTGCTCTAGTGGAGACACAAACCCACTTAGTGAGACCCAGCATTGTTGCATGAGTCCTCCCTTCTACCTTGGCCCAAGCAGAGGTTTCAAAGTCATTGCCCAATAGACACCCCACTGGGATTATGGGGGAAACAGCTGCTTCCTTAGGGCCAGTAACCCTTTCCCATTCCAAGTCTACCACAGCTATGGGATGTGATTTTGTAACATTTTCAGAGTTGACTATCTCATGCACATCATCAGGCAAAATCTAGCTTGGCAAAACCAGCTTGACCATAACCATAGTTATGCTGGCACCTGTATCCCTCAAGGCCTAAACTTCCACACCATTGATTTTTGGGCACTGCCTGTAGTTTACCATACTGGAAGGCCAGTGGGCCAAATGTTCAATATCCTCACCACACAGGGAAACTAAAGTGGCTTCAGTGTACATTTTATAATCCCCAGGGTCAACTTTCAGCGGTTTTGCTGATACCGCGCGGCAGGATTTTCGACGCAAACCCTGCTGGGCGCAGAAAAACGACGCAACACCTACCCGGACCCGAGTGCTGCCCAGATCGACGCATCACTCCCCTGAGTGGAGGAAAAATGACGCACGCTGACCCGACCGGAGAAGGAGAAACGACACACGAGCTCGCTTGCAGGTGAGAAATCGACGCAGCGCTTACCTTTTTCGATGCACACCCACCTGTGCGTGTTATTTTGACACTACCCAATTGCTTTTCAATGCTAACAGTGTTTTACCTGTTTTCTCAAGAATCTAACTCTTTTTGCATTTTAATCAATAACTTGACTTGTGTATGTTAGATTTTTGTTGTTTTGGTCTTGTTTTGTTTAGATAAATATTTTCTATTTTTCTAAACCTGTGTCGTGCCACTTTGTAGTGTTTTGATTAAATTACTGCGTGTGTTGGTACAAATACTTTACACCTAGCACTCTGAAGTTAAGCCTGCCTGCTCCTGCCAAGCTACCAAGGGGGTGAGCGGGGTTAGCTGAGGGTGATTCTCCTTTACCCTGACTAGAGTGAGGGCCCTTGCTTGGACAGGGGGTAACCTGACTGCCAACCAAAGAATCCATTTCTAAGAATCATCTACAGCCATTATGCTGCCTACCAGACCACAAGCCTAGAGACGAAATCATAAATAATCCATTACCGCTGACAAAGCTAACTTTATTCTGGAGCTAACGGATACCTCTCCCGACTCACTAGCTCGCTATATCATTGTATTAACTTGAGTAAACTCCCACTTTTGAAATCTTGTTACTCCTTTCAGTCACCAAATAGAACAAAGTTCTCTCCTACTTTACTGACAATATCAGCTCCATCAGGGAAAAGATCGTTCAAAAGCCAACAACACTTGAGAACCCGCAAGTAAGATGATCTGGTCTTAATGATATGACACATCAAACCTAATATCTTTCCTTTGGGAACGTTCCGCCTATTCAAACTAGCTTTGTGCACTCAGATCAATAGTGCCCTCAATCACACCATTTCGTATAAACCTCTAAGAACTGGTGAAATACATCCCAATGTACTCAAATGGAACATCTCAGTGACCATTTGCCTGGAGGACATATCATGGAAAAACAGAATGCCATTGTTAAAAAACAACTGTGACTGAGGCCATCGGGAGCAAAGAAATTAAACAGCACTTAGGCATCCCTTTTGATGAAAGTCTGAGACTAAGAACTTAGAAGACATTGGTGTTGAGGCTAAACACCAGTAAACATGTCAGCAGACTGTAGAAAATCAGAGAAATCACATAAATTATAGCAGATCAGCAAGCGATCACGGTGTCATAGCTTCACTGCAGACCAATAACACAAACATATAGGATTGTGGTTAAATCAGTTGAAAAAAGGAGATACTTCTTCCTGGCAAACTTAAATGACCTTATGTGAGAAACTGGCTTTAAAGAGGAATTGCCATTCATGACTGTGTTTCAGAAGATATCTCAAAACAGCCTTCCTAGGCCACCTACTGTTACACTTCCTGGCCTATGATGAATCATGGAACGAGAGAATAAAGATAATTCTTAGACAATGTGAAATCATTAACATAAAATTGCATGGTAAGCCTGATAACGCGTCCCGCCCTAGATAATTTACTTAGTCTGGGATTCGTTTTAGGCCAGTGAATCTTTTGACCCTGATTAGAGACACCTTAAGACTAGATAACTAATCAACATGTCAATCAATAGATCGATAACCTTATTACTATTCACGACAGCAAATCAATCAAATTAGTTAATGACATTAATAATAATCGGAACACACCATGACCTTTCAGTCTTGAATAACCACACAACATTTTGTAAGATTTATTATATTTATTCCCTATTGATTACACTCTACTAGCAAGTTTATTAGTCTCAATACCATAAAACACATTAACACTGTCACAATATGGCAACTGGAATAAGATTTCAGCAAAGCAAAGATCATAAGCATTAGAACAAAGCACAACGTCAACATGGATTAACTTTAGCAGAGCATCATTAGCGCATTATTCAACAAAGCATCGATTCAGTCATTTGGCTATTTGCGTCAGTTTAGTGAACCCCTTAACTAGCTCGAATTACCATTGGCATGTTGGGCTTCATTCAAAACAATTTAGCAACACAAATTTAGAAAACATCTATCTATGGTCTCTATCAAAAGAAGCAGTTGGTACCTAGAAAGAAAAGGCAAACAGACAATTACAATTTCATTATCATATAGTTACCCTCCGTTATGGGTCAGCATACAGAGTCAGTCTTCGTCTTCAGGACATCAGTGGATTCGCCATCAGCCAGGAAACTCAGCAAAGTTCAGCAAGACAGGCAATAAGGAATACCTCCCTCATAAGGAGGAAAAGTATAGAACGGGCAAGGCAAAGGTAAGGATGGTTTGAAGAGTCAAACACAGCAAAGTCTTTAAGACAGAGTGACAAAGTGGCTAGGTACTAGCAAAGAATGGCACGTAACGGCAATAGCAAAAATGGCTCGGAATGGCTGATTTCTCCTTGTGACACGAGGTTATATCAATTTTGTTGTATAGTCTCCTCATTTCCAATTGGGCAAGTTTTGGTGCATCATTATCTCCAACCAATAATTTGGTTGTCACCTCATTAGGGCTTTCACTTTAAAACAGTTCTCACGTAGTTCATTGACTCTTGTAATGGACGTCTCCAACGGGTAGAATGTCAGGTACAAACTTTTATTCTCGCAGGCTCAGTCAGTAACCCATTGTCTTTTACTAGTTCAGGCGACCTTGTACCTGTTGCAAGTCTACACTGTTGCATTCAGCAAGAATGTCTCCTTGAGCAAGTCGGGTCTCATGAGAAAGAATTTACTACAATTACACACATCTTCTAGCTTCTGGAAAAGTACGGCTACATGTCCTTCAGCAAGTCAGCACATAGCACGTTAGAAAAACACATTTAATATGAGACCGGCAGCTAGGCCCGACTCACGCTAACTAAGGCCTAGTAATAAATTTTAGCATAACCTTAACATATAACTCTTAATACTAATACAAAACCACACATTAGTACATCAATAATTCACTATTAGTCAACGTCATTTATCATTGTACACATTGGTGGCCACTCCCTGTGGGCACATTTCACACGTGTGTTAAAAGCATATTAATACAATTTCTATGCGGCATCATTATACATTAATTTGCAACCATTTCATGTTAATTTTTTATTATAATAATTACACTCCAACAATCCGTCCTCTGATGACACTTGCCTTTACACAAATCCATTCTTTTACAACCCTTTCACCTTTTCATTTCCTTCATTTCAATTTCTTCTTTTTGCTTCGCCTTTTCATTTTTTGCTCTGAACATTTCCTCCCTCTTCTTTTCTTCCCTCCTCGCTTTATGTTTTGCCCATTTTGCTTTACCTCTTTCACAAACTTTGCTCAGTACCCATAACCCAAATAAACAAGCCAAAACAATTACTATTCCCTGTATTAATTTTCCCAAGAACCCATGCCAAAGACTACTAAACCAACTTCCCACACGCGCAAATCCCTCTCCAACCTTTTCCCAGACTCCTGGTTCTTTCAGTTCCTTCAAATCTGCACTATCTCTTGTTAGGTTAGTAAGCATACTTCTAATCTCATTACTATTGTCAGGTATATAGGCACAACAGTGCCTCTCATTGAGCATCTTACAGACTCCGCTACTTTTCGCTAAAAGAATGTCTAAAGCAAGCCTGTTTTGAAGAGTCATAGCCCTCTCCGCAGCAAGTTCAGTATCCATCAGGAGCATAGCCCCTGTGAAGTTTGTCAGCATGTTATCCACAATAGTAGACAACTTTCGAACCTTTATGGAGTTCAAAACAACTCCCACTGAAGGAATTATTGCTCCAAATATGTCTCCTACTACACCAGCAGCAGTTTCTCTCTTTTGTCTAGCACAGAGTAATTCTGTCACTTTCGGAAATTCCTTTAAATCATCTAGTTGATAGATCTTTGGGAAAACTATTCCCAAATAACATGTCCCATACCATCCCTTTGGAAGACGGTAATAAGCACTAAGTCCACAAATGTAATAAACCCCTGGGATGGCTTGATCCATTCCATTTAGCATGAAAGTCCATTTATTCTGAAACAAAAACACATGCTTACACTCACTCGTTCCCACAAACACATTGTCATAGTATGATTTTGGTCACGTAATGCAAAGCCTACCTACATGTTTCGCATCTAAAGATAGCTTCCCTTGTTCCCTAATCCTGTTATTACTATTACTAAGAAATGATCGTTGCTGCAAGCCCTTTTCTAATTTCCCCTTTAAGTCCTTCCTTCGATCTTCAGTGTGATCTAGAAAACTTTTTTCTACAGATGTAAGCAAGCATGTCAAATTATTGCGGTGCGCATATGAAGTACTAATTGTCATTCTAGGCTCAAAGAATCCCTTAATCAACTTTATGGCATAATACTTAGCTACACTTTTCAAATCTTCTATGATAGGCACATAAGAAAATACTAAATGGTAATTCCAAAACAAATATTGCACTTCTTCCTGGTTATAGAAACGCATTAGTAGCAGACTACAGCTAATTCCGTAGGTTAATGGCAAACTGTGATATGTAACCACCTCTTGAACTGAAAGAGGAATTTGTGAATACACAGAACAAGCCTTTGCATCCATAGTGTCAACATACTCACTCAGCAAGCGATAGAAAACGTTAGTAGACAGCTTCCCTTTTGTATTAGTTTCGTCCTGCAAATACTTTGTATCTTGCTCAAACTTCTCCCATGGTGTTAGTGTAGCAGTCTCAGAAACTGTAGCATTGTTAGCTTCACTCTCATCCACCAAACGCATTTCCACAAACAAAGCTATAATGAATATCACACACACAACACCCAAAGCAATACCCAAATATTTACAGTGCTTGTTCCCCTCAACATCATTTCCTGACCTAGGTATGATCTATAAAGAATCAGAGAGTAAAATAATATAAATGTAATCAACTAATATGGGGATGGTTAATAACTTCCCTCTTTTTTTTTCAATAGAGCAAAGCAAAAAGCCTTTCTTCAGCAAGTATTTACAGCTTTCTCATTCACTCTCAGGGTCCTTTGTCAATCCAGTTAGCAGCTTGTCACAATCGATTTTTCAAAAGGTCAATTCAGGTTAACAGTGTCACATCCGATAATTTATCAGTCTCTTTTCTCAGGTTTCCCTTTATTCAATTTCAGCTTAACACAGTCTCTATTATTTGTAGCCAACCTCAAGTACCATAATATTGACCTGGAACTTCACGATCAAAATAGAAAGCCAAAAACTCTTGTTGCCATTCAGCTGAGGTTGCATAAGCCCATTCAGGACCTGCGTATCTTCTGTTTGCTATTCTCTTTCTTTTCAACTTGCAGTCACCCTGCAATTCTCCTTCACTCAAATCTTCTTTCCTTGTGGTATCGATCTCTTCCTCTATTGTTTCATTAATGACCACTTTCCCTTTTGCAGCTTGTGACTCTGGCCACTTATCTCCTCTCAGTGTTCCTTCACTGTTTGGCTTTTCAGGTTGCTGGTCAATGTCCTCCTCTTGTGCTATAGTGTTTTTTCTTGGTGGATCTGCAAGTGGCTCGGAAGAAGTCTGAACACTCTGACTTCCTTCTGTTTCACCTCCTTCGCTTCCGGGTCTGTCAGGGGTTCAACTTCAAACCCATATCCGTCTGCTTCTGGGAGAACCTCTTTTTGGGTCAGTCCTCCTGGTGCCTCAGTTGAGATAGGCTCACCATCACCCTTCTGGATCCCGTTTGCTGTTTGAGTGACCAAGCCGTCCTCAACGGGCTCTCCTTCAGTCTCAGTTCCCCTTTGATTACTCTCTGGCCCTGAGACTTCCTTTTCTGTAGCTGTTAATTTCGCCAACTCAAGTTCCTCATCAATTGGACATGTCACCTTCTTTGTGTGACTGGCATGGATCCAGTTTGGAATTCCCGCACACTTCCCAGCAGTAGTAGTTGTCAGTATCACTTGATAGGGCCCCTTCCAACGTGACTCCAAACACGACTTCCTCACGTGTTTCTTGACAACAACCCAGTCACCGGCTTTCAGATTGTGACCTGGATCATTTATCGGTGGCAGTGTGGTTGCTTCCACCTGGTGAGAGAAAGAGCGGACCACGTCAGCCAGACCCTTGCAGTAGTCCAACACCATATCATCTGTGATATTCACAAGAGCATTTGCAGGCACTGCAGGCAATCTCATAGCTCGGCCCATGAGAATTTCATGAGGAGACAGTCCTGTTTTCTTGTTGGGTGTATTTCTCATTGACATTAGCACTAAGGGCAATGCATCTGGCCATTTCAAATTGGTAGCTGTGCACATTTCCGCCATTCTCGACTTCCAGGTACCATTCATCTGCTCCACTAGTCCTGAGGCTTCAGGACGGTAGCTACAATGTAGTTTCTGTTCAAAGTTCAATGCTGCACACAAGAGCTTAACCACCTCATTGTTGAAGTGACTTCCTCTATCTGATTCTAAAGAGATCGGGTACCCGAAACGTGGTATTAATTCCCTAAGCAGCAACTTTGCTACTGTGAGACTGTCATTCCTGCGCATAGGGTAAGCTTCAATCCAATGACTAAAGATGCACAAAATCACCAACACGTACCTCAGACCTCCACACACAGGCATCTCAATAAAATCCAATTGCATTCTGCTAAATGGACCTCCTGCTCTCCTAATGTGGCTCAAATTCACCACAGTCACTTTCCCCGCATTCATCTGCTGACAGATGATGCACCTGTGACAGATTACGTCTGCAGCTTGTCTGAATTTTGGATTGAACCAATCGATTTTGAACAACCTGATCATGGCATCTCTCCCAATATGTGCTTGACCATGGTAAAACCTTGCAAACTGTGACAAGAGACTGTTTGGCAAAACCATTTTCCCCTCATCTGAAACCCACAAATCATGAGGTCTTTGTACACATTGCATTTTAAGCCAAGAACGTTTTTCTTCTCTGCTGGCACGTCCCTGCAACAATTTTAACTCTTCCATTGTGTCAACCACCCTCAATGCGTAACCTGTGCATGTCTCATTTTCTGTTTCAGGTAACAATTCCCACTGATCTTTGAACGATATAAAGTTCAATGCACAAAACCTTGCGACTTGATCTGCATATCCGTTTCCCATTGACACAAAGTCTTGTGATTTCACTTGAGCGCTGCATTTCACCACGGCAATTTCAAGAGGTAACTGAATTGCGTGCAACAACTCCTTAATTCTTTCACCATTTTTCACTGGAGAACCAGAAGAGGTCATAAAACCCCTCTGTGACCACAACTGGCCAAAATCATGGACAATTCCAAATCCGTATCTGCTATCAGTATAAATAATGACTTTCAATTTGTCAGCGTCATGGCAAGCCCTAGTAAGAGCCACCAATTCAGCCACTTGAGCAGAGTACACTCTCTCGAGCCAAGATGCTTCCAGGATACCAGTGATTGTACACACACGTGTCCGCTCTCAGTACTCCTACTCAGGCATGAACCATCAACAAAGATAATGTAATCATTTTCTTCCAATTGAGTATCTTTAATGTCAGGTCCCGATTTGGTGCACAGTTCTGTTACCTCAAGACAATCATGTTCTACTTCCTCAGCATCACCAACATCTGTATTTTCATTAGGAAGCAAAGTTGCCGGGTTTAACACAGTACAGCGTTTCAATGACACATTAGGTGACCCCAATATAATCGGCTCATATTTGGTCAGGCGGACATTTGTCATATGTTGTGTCTTGGTTCGGGTGAGTAGTATTTCGACTGAGTGTGGGACCATTACTGTTAAGGGATGTCCCATCACTATACCTTCACATTGAGTGAGGCTTTGACCAACTGCTGCAACTGCACGCAGACAACCCGGTAAGGCTGCTGCAACTGGGTCCAAAGTAGCTGAAAACTATGCTATTGGGTGATTCGCACCTCCATGGACCTGTGTCAGGACAGACAAAGAACAAGCATCACGTTCATGACAAAACAGGACAAAAGGCTTTGTGTAGTCAGGCATACCTAAAGCTGGAGCCATGCACATACATTCCCTCAGCTCAATGAACACCCTCATCTCTTTCTCAGACATAGTTAGGGTATCCGGGCCATCCTTAACCTCCTTGACGGTCAACCTCACCAAAGGCTTAGAGATAATTGAGGAGTTTGGAATCCACTGGTGACAGTAGCCCACCATTCTCAAAAACATCCTAACGTCTCTCTTGGATGTCGGGGGATTCATCTGTAATATGGCTGTCACTCTTTCTTTGGATATTCTCCTTGACCCCTTCTCAATCAGGTGGCCTAAGTACTTCACCTCTTTCTGACAGTACTGCAGCTTCTTTGGGGACACTTTATGTCAGTTCTTCCCCAAACGATTCAGTAAGGCAATAGTTTCATACCTGCAGTCATCTTTCATTTTGGACGCAATCAACAAATCATCAATGTACTGTACTAGAGTCGAATTAAAAGGCAGTTCCAATGATTCCAAATCCTTCTTCAATATCTGAATGAAGATGGAAGCCGATTCTGAAAAGCCCTGAGGAATTCGACACCAACTGTAAACCTTGTCCAGGAATTTGAAACTGAAGTGAAATTGGCTGTCCTCATGAAGAGGCACAGAAAAGAATGCTTGGGACAAGTCAACGACTGTGAACCACCCTGCATCACATGGCAACTGAAACATGATCACGGCTGGATTTGGCACTATGGGGCAGCATTTTACCACTATCTCATTAATTTTCCTCAGATCTTGGACAATTCGAACTTTCCCACAAGGCTTTCTCAATCCCATTATTGGCGAATTACATGGGCTGCGCATCACTTCCTTTAGGACCCCTTGCTTCACAAAGTCCGCAATTATCAGTGTCACCTGTATGAGGACATCTTGTGCCATGTGGTACTGCAGTACCTGGGGAAACACAGCATTTGGCTTCACGTCTACTTTGACTGGTTCTACTCCTTTTATCAGTCCCACTTCTTTTCCTGTCAAATCCCACACTTTCTCAGTTACCATCCCCTGCAAGTCGATTGGCAAATCGGTCACTGTGAACATCAGGAAGAAGCTTATCAAAGGGTACTCCTCATCTGTGGTCTCCGTCTCTGGTTCTGAGATCTGGCCATCACCCCCCTCATCATCACTGTTGGTCTTTACCTCAATTCCCTCATTGGAACAGGTGATCGAACACCTCGTTTTACACAGCAAGTCCCTCCCTAGTAAGGACACGGGACTTGAATCACAGACTACAAACCTATGTAATCCCTGGAAGGTACCAATCTCAACCTGGACCGGATCTGTAATTGGATTAGTCAGGAGCTGATTTGCTACTCCTACCACCTTTATAGTACGCCCTGAAAGCGGCAATTTCGGAACCTCTGCACTTCTGACTGTAGAGCGTGTAGCTCCTGTGTCAACCAGGAATGAAACCTTGTGACCCATTACCTTTCCTTGCACATAAGGGCCCCTCTAATCTACTTCTAGGGATGCTGCAAGCCTGCACTCCTCACTATCTGAACAATCATCCGACCACTCATCGTTTATTCCATTCTCACCACGCAATGGGAACTGTTGTTCTGCAATATTTTCACTCATTGTTTGACCTGTGACCTGTTGAGGAAGCATCACCTGTTGCTGTCCCATCAGAGCTAAGGGCAACTACATTTGCTATCTAGGTACCATAGGAATCTGCTGTGGTGCTTGCTGCACCTGCACTGGCTGAATACGTGGCATTTGCATTGGTTGCATGGGCTGGAGACCCTGCATCTGAACCATGTTGTTCTGGAAGTTCGGATTTGGACCCCTAATTCTTGGACCCCTCCCATTTTGAAATGCACTGACATCATTGCTTTGTTGAACAACACCATCCTGCACCATCATCGGACATTCCCACTTCCAGTGTCCCACGCCCCCGCACGCCTGGCATGGTGACATCTTTTTCATCCTTTGCACATCATTTTGAACCACAACAGTATTCAAGTCTGGACCACAGTTCACAAAACCTCCCCAACCTCTGCCTCTTGTTTGCGGCTGAAACATTCTGTTTCCTTGCTGTTGCTGCACCATCTGCTGTACTCCATTTCCTTGTTCCCTTCTTGATCTGCCTTAATTTGCATCACAATCACCTTCTCTTTCAGCTTTCTCTGCTTCAACTCAGTCTCATCACTACAGTATTTCGCGTACTGCAACACCTCATCAATCGGCTTTGCTTGCCAACAGATCAAATGATTCTTAATCATCTGTCTAATCTCTGGTCTTAATCCTTCAACGAACCTGAACACAAGATGATTCATGTCTTTCGGTTCTATGACCTCTGTGCCACTGTAGTGCTTGAACGCCTTTAACAACTTATCATAGTAAGCATGTATCGAGCCCTTGCCTTCTTGTGCCGTTCGATCAATTTTCTGCCAGTCAATATTCTGTGGCGACACCTTCTGCTTCAAAAACTCAATCACCTTATAGTAGTACTTCATCACCTCAGGAAACGGTGCTCCTGTAGCTCTGTCCCTTGCCGGTTCTGCTGTCGGCCAATCCACACTTCTCTTGCACTCAAGCCACAAATCAGCCGGAACTATAATCTCAAACAAGGTATTCAAGTCTTCCCAAAGACATTTAGCAAGCTTCACAAACCTATCCGTCTGCTGATACCATTCTATTGGCTTTTCCCTCAGTCTGGGAAAGTCATTTGTGAATGACAGAATGTCACCTCTAGACCATGGTACATGAACTAGAACCCCTCCAGATGTCTCTCTCAACGGTAACATCTTTATGGTTTCTGTGTCTGGCACAGCTTTCGCCTGCTGCTGTTCCAGGCAGTCACTTTTCCTCTTATCTCTCTTCTTCGCCCATCTGCCTTCCCACTTCTCTAAAGCTCCCCAAACCTGCGCACTATGCAGCATCTCTTTAAGGTGCGCCTTCATCCCAGTAGACCTCATATGATCAAAATCTTTAGGTTTGAAGTCTAACCTATAACTCCTCTTCAGATGCCTAGTATTGTCTACGTCTATGCCGTATTTGTCTGCCAAATGTGCCAACCTCTGGTGCACCTTACTCACTTCTTTGGTTATTTTCGGGCACAGATATCTTAATTCTGCTTCAGTGTATGATTCCAATCTGTTTACTCCCATGCTCCCTTCAACTAGCTCAGCTGCTTCCACTCCCAACCTCTGTGGAGTGTTAAGCTTGTCTAACGATTCATTTAACTGTTGCGCAGTTAAACCTTGCAACGAGATATTTCCAGCTGGCACCATCTGAGTTTTTGACGTGTTTGCACTCAGTACCTGTGGAGTTAGTAGACCCAAACCTGCGTGTCTCATGGTTTCTAACGGAACCCCAATCGGACTGAAGTCCAATAAGGATCTAGACCTCTCTGCTGTCTGTTCTCCCGGTGTCATCCCTTGGGAGCTTCCTGAAAACCCTCCTCTTATCACCTCTTGAGTCATTACTCCTTGGTCACACACACTAGGCTTCGCCTGCGCATACAGCGGTACTGGCGGGCCAACGGTAATTGGCAAAGATATAGCAGCTGGTGACTGTCCATTTCCCAATCCCGGTGGGGCATTGACTCCCATAGCTTGATTCAATATAGGTGCTGTAACTGATTGCAGTCCTGTGACCGAAGTATAATTCGGAACCACCTGTTGCTGCGGCTGGGGCAGCAAATGTGGAGTTGGCTCAATCTGCACTAACTTTGATCTCGTGTATACTGGATCAGGCGGCTCCATCAAATTCGTAGTCGTCTCTAATACTGGGACATCAGGGTAGAGCCTCTGAACTGGTGGTGGCTGCAACTGTATCTGTGTCTTGGGTGCAGTGGATACACTAGCACCATTCTGTATCGGAGCTGATGTGGTAACATTATTTGCCTGTACTGTATTCGTGACCCCCTGATTCTGTGTCGAACTTACAGCACCTGCACTAGTACTCGGTCTATTGTCATTTATGGCATATGGTGGCGGTCGATCATGTAACAACTGATTTAGAAACTCATCATCATCAGAATCGTCTGCATCTACCCAAGACTTCTGAGTCTCCTTTTGCCTACTAGAGCCCTTGTCTGTTTTACAAGTGTCCTTTCTTCCCTGTGTTTCGGCCTCTTGAGTTATTGCCGGAAACTTCCTAACTCCGTCTATTATTTCTCTTCTCCACATCCTGGTCTCGCTATCCCACCCAGCCTCCGCTAGCGTCTTTTCTGCTTTTCTCATTCTCCTCTCAAACTTCTGTTGCCTCTGTCGTATGGCCATTAATTCCCAAACCGCTAACGCCTCAAACTGAGCTGGTCTTGGAGGCGGTTTATGCTCATTTAACGCTTTCTACAAATTCTCTAGAACCCCTATGTTAAAGTTTCCATTCTCTGGAAACGCCAAACACCCATCTTTCTCTGTTAATTTGCACCATTGCTTTAGCCAAAGACATGGCGCGACTCCCTTCTCCTCCATTACGGCATAAGCCGGTGTGTCCTCTGGCGGTGTAGGCTCCCCCACACTCGCGGTAATGTACACATCTCCTCGCAAAGCTCTCTTCAAAGCCTTGAAAAACTTCATTTTTGCGTCTTTTTATTTCGTTTAGAATCTAATCAGGAAGTGACTTTAGTTCCCAGAACACTCTTCGCCTACCTTCTGAACCAATTGTCTCTCACGGACGGCTGCCAATCCGTGTGCGACCCTTCTCACTAACCGGCCTATCCCAGCGTGGCTCCAATGATGTCACACTCACACACTGCGGCTGACAAAGTCCTGCGGCTTGTCTTCCTCACTCTCTATTCACGCAAAACTAATGCAATATATTGTGAGCACCTTAACAACAAACTCAAATTTCCCGGTTTACTACAGGAAGGGTAACACAGTCGCTTCAGAACTTTACAGAGATTTCACTTGAAGCCTCAGCCGATACTCTCTCTTTCTCAGATCCTGCACTTGCAAGCAAAATTTGACCCGCAAATTTCACTCTCGACTTGTCAATGGTTCGTCCTAGTGCACTTTAGAACTTACCAAATCTCCATCGAATTTTTCACTCACACACTTTGACTCAAACTTGATTCGTCAACCACGCCCGATTGACATATTAAACCGCACACATTACAACGTAAACCAAGTGTTTCATACACTTATCAATATATTCCAGAGTCTTAGACCACACCGGGTCCGTACATCACCAACAACCACGTGGAAAAATGTTGAGCACCAAGCGCCACACTCACATGAAGTTCGCCGACTTCCCTACTCTCATACTGCAGAGTACGCCCACTCCTACTAAAACATCACCAGGCCTAAAAATTCTCACAGACTTCACTATTCACCTGCGATATGCATAAGCTGAGCAAGCGCAAATTCTACGTCACGCATACCTATCACTAGAACGCCAAGAACATACCCAACTCACTTCGGCAAGCTCCGAGATTTCGGGAAAGTCATTTGGGACATAGGGGCACATCATCTCTCCAATTTGCATTATTTCAAAAATACTTCTAAAACAGTGGTCCCTCGTCCTAGGGCCTCAAAGGGCCTACACCGTCCTCTGCTGCCAGAACTGATAACGGTCCCGCCCTGGATAATTTACTTAGTCTGGGACTCGTTTTAGGCCAATTAATCTTTTGACCCTGATTGGAGACTCCTTAAGACGAGATAACTAATCAACATGTCAATCAATAGATCGATAACCTCATTAATATAATATGCAGCAAATCAATCAAATTAATTAATGACATTAATAAGAATCGGAACACACATGACCTTTCAGTCTTGAATAACCACACAAAATTTTGTACGATTTATGATATTTATTCCCTATTGATAACACTCTACTAGCAAGTTTATTAGTCTCAATACAATAAAACACATTAACACTGTCACAATATGGCAACTTGAATAAGATTTCAGCAAAGCAAAGATCATAAACATTAGAACAAAGCACAACGTCAACATGGATTAACTTTAGCAGAGCATCATTAGCGCGTTATTCAACAAAGCATCGATTCAGTCATTTGTCTATTTGCATCAGTTTAGTGAACCCCTTAACTAGCTGGAATTAGCATTGGCATGTTGGGCTTCATGCAAAACAATTTAGCAACACAAATTTAGAAAACATCTATCTATGGTCTCTATCAAAAGAAGCAGTTGGTACCTAGAAAGAAAAGGCAAACAGACAATTACAATTTCATTATCATATAGTTACCCTCCGTTATGGGTCAGCATACAGAGTCAGTCTTCGTCTTCAGGACATCAGTGGATTCACCATCAGCCAGGAAACTCAGCAAAGTTCAGCAAGACAGGCAATAAGGAATACCTCCCTCATAAGGAGGAAAAGTATAGAACAGGCAAGGCAAGGATAAGGATGGTTTGAAGAGTCAAAAACAGCAAAGTCTTTAAGACAGAGTGACAAAGTGGCTAGGTACTAGCAAAGAATGGCACGTAACGGCAATAGCAAAAATGGCTCGGAACGGCTGATTTCTCCTTGTGACACGAGGTTATACCAATCTTGTTGTACAGTCTCCTAATTTCCAATTGGGCAAGTTTTGGTGCATCATTATCTCCAACCAATAATTTGGTTGTCACCTCATTAGGGCTTTCACTTTAAAACAGTTCTCACGTATTTCGTTGGCTCCTGTAATTGACGTTTCCAACGGGTAGAATGTCAGGTAAAAACTTTTATTCTCGCAGGCTCAGTCAGTAGTCCCATTGTCTTTTACTAGTTCAGGCGACCTTGTACCTGTTTCAAGTCTACACTGTTGCATTCAGCAAGAATGTCTCCTTGAGCAAGTCGGGTCTCGTGAGAAAGAATTTACTGCGATTACACACATCTTCTAGCTTCTGGAAAAGTACGGCTATATGTCCTTCAGCAAGTCAGCACATTGCACGTTAGAAAAACATGTAATGAGACTGGCAATATGAGACCAGCAGCTAGGCCCCGACTCACACTAACTAAGGCCTAGTAATTAATTTTAGCAAAACCTTAACATATAACTCTTAATACTAATACAAAATCACACATTAGTACATCAATAATTCACTATTAGTCAACGTCATTTATCATTGATGGCCACTCCCTGTGGGCACATTTCACATGCGTGTGTTAAAAGCATATTAATACAATTTCTATGCGGCATCATTATACATTAATTTGCAACCATTTCATGTTAATTTTTTATTATAATAATTACACTCCAACAAGCCTTCTTGCGCCCTTGTTCCCCACAGTCACAACAGTATGTGTTATGGAAGCATAAAGACAAAAGAACCATGCAGTACTTTAGCTTGCATGTGGTGCTATCAGTTGTTCATCATTTCCTGTTTTCTATAGATATATGGTGGTGCACTGCTGGGTTTAAGAGACATAAGACTTTTCCAGTTCCATTGTGACTTGTTGGACACCTTTTTTGGCAATTCGGAATCAATTTTCTAATCTACATTCGATTGAGGCTCTTTTGCAATGCGTCAGACCCTTTTTCTATTGTTTGCAATTTTTAACAATGTTTTTAAAATACGTTTTACTAGATTTAACTAAGATTTATTTTAAAAAGTGTGTGCTGACAGAAGCTCTTTAGATGACAAAAATGCTATCAAAATAAATTTTTCCTCTGGGCAACGAAAATTGTTTTTATGTTAATCTGCTAATAGCTCAACAAATCAGCATCTCCCTGAAAAGGCTACTTTTACTTAAACTGTATCAGAAGTACCCTGGAAAGGGAAAGCAGCCAAGTGATCAGCTATATTGGTGTGGCGGGGCTGGGCCGATTTTCCTCTTTTTTGCTCAACTGATAGCATGTGAAGAAACTTGGGAAACACATCTCTGGAACCACTTCCACTGCTTTTGCAGGAACGTTGTATTACACATGTACACACACTCTCCTATTAATAGCCCTGTTTAGCCCAAATCCAACCGGTCTTCCCGGTTGCCGGAACTTCTTATAGTCAGCCAGTGCCTAAGCGCCTTGTTCATGCAATGGTTGATGAACCTCTGCGTACCAGAACTATGGCCCATATTTATACTATGTTTGCGGCGGAATTGCTTCATTCATTTTGGTGCAAATTCAGCGCAAACTTAACTACATATTTATACCAGACCAGTCTAGCACCAAAGTTATGGAGTGTGCACCATTTTTTGTACGTGAAAACCTACCTTGCGCTAATGACACGCAAGGTAGGTGTTCCTGTGCAAAAAATTACTTTAGGCATGTGCGCCTTATTTATCCTCCGGCGGCAAAATGACGCACAGGTAGAGGCAGGCCTTAAAACATGGCGCCAAGCAGGATATGTGCCGTTTTTTAATGCCTGGGTCAGGGCAGGCTTTAGGGGACCTGTGGGCTCATTTCCATGGTGGGAGACTATGGAAGCAGTCCACAGGTGCCCTTCCGTGCACCCAGGGACACCCCTGCCACCCTCACCCACCCTGGAGGACACCCATGGACGGGGGGGACCCATCTATGGTGAGTGCAGGTAAGTATTTTTTTATGTATTTAAGTGGCATAGGGGACCTAACTTGGGACCCCACTACATGCCACTGTGCCCAGTGACCATGCCCAGGGGACAGAGGTCCCCTGGGCATGGCCATTGCACAGGGAGGCATGACTCCTGTCTTTGCTAAGACAGGAGTCATTTCCATGGGGTTAGTGGGTCAAAAAATGGCGCTAGTCAGGTTACAGCCAATATTTTTGACTCTAACCTGACTTTCACCATTCTTTGGAACACAACCCCCAGTCTTCCCTTCGCCTCCGCAGCCCGGTTACAGTCATTTATTTTGACGCTAACCAGGCCGCAGCGCCAGCTACCGTCATTCCATAAATAAGGCGCCCGGCTGGAATGTTGGAATGGCGTTAGCCGGCGTTAAACATTTTGACGCAAATCTGCGCTAGCACTGATTTGCGTCAATAAGTATAAATATGGGCCTCTATTTGCTTGTATAGTGATCAGTTGCTGCCTTCTTACTGAAAGATACTGGGTCCTGCTGTTTCACTGGCCTTGCTTAAAATTTCTCAGAGTTTTGCATTGCGTTTTCCTGCATCTCCCAAACTCTACCGTTTCTTTTTTAATTGTTTGAGTTGTTTCCTACTTCTAATTCTGATGTGCTTTCTGTATTCTTTCCCTATGATTATGCTGAATGTGCACCTTTGATCTACTACACGTGTTTCTGTCCTTTGTTCCTTTAAATGCTCCCCACATCCTTTTTGTATCTGCCTATTTGTGCTTCTGTTTGCTATCTCCAGGTTGTTTGGCTTGGTATGGTCTGAAGTTTCAGCGCATTCTGCCTCATCTATGCCCATTTACTACGAGCATTCTTCTCAGTTCTTGTTTGAGCTGCATTTCTCTTGGACTCTCAGGGTATTGGTAAGTGCGCTACTTAATGTAGGTATTTGGGGCCAGATGGACGAAGCATTTTTCAAGTCGCAAAGGGGCCAATTCACAGGATTAGCCCGTTTGCGACTAGAAAAATGCTTTTTGGGATGTACAAAGCCCAAACTGCTATTCGGTAACTTGTTACCGAATCGTAGTTTGGGTTTCGCAATTCGGTATTAGGAAGGGGAGTGTCAAGGGCGTGCTTTCCTAATACCGAACCCAAATGGTATGTATGATTGTTTTGCGACCGCAAAAACAAACGCAGTTAGCACCAGTTTCAAACTGGTGCTAACCCATTCGCAAACGGGAAGGGGAGACCCCTTCCCCTTTGTGAACAGCAGCGAAAATATTTTTTAAGAGCAGGCAGTGGGCCCACGGACCACTGTCAGCACTTATTTTTTGGGACAGACCCTCATTTTTCTGCTTTAGATGTTTGCGGAGTGCAAGAGAGAAAAACACAGGGATCAGAAAGACGGAGCAAGAGAAAGACGGCAAAACCGTCGCAAAGTGGGAAAGCAGTAACCTGCAAGAGCGAGATAAAGAGACAGAGAGTATCTAGTAGTTGATTAAATCGACATGGGGAAAATGATAGACTAACAGCCATGGTATTCCGAGCACCGATGTTTAATTCCACCGGCTTCTAAGCAGAGCTTGGGGCACCAGCGCTCTTTCTTTCACAAATTAACCCCTGCCTGGTGTCAAGTTACAGAACCACCACTTGCGCGTCTTTGCAAGGGTGGGGGCGGGGGGCGAGGAATAGAATGACTGTCACCAAGCATAATGTGCGAACACTTGAAGATATCTTTTCACTGCCCCGTCTGCATTTGTGAAATGTATAGGTTTTTATACTTTGCTCCACAGGCACGCTATTTTCCCTCATGTCACGTGCAGTAATATCTCTTTAGAACTCTTTTCTGGTGGCTTAAGAACTCAACCCACCCTTCAATCTTCGAGAAAGAAGATAAAACTGACCGTTTCGATCTTCCTGAAATAAGCGTAATTTTCATAATAAATTAGACCTGGCTTTCTCTTGGCATTTTAGGTGTTCAGTGGTATCCCTTGTTGACTTACTGGTTACTACCGTATAAAATTTGGCGTTTTTTGTAAGGTTCCCTTAAATGCAAGAGGCACAGAAACTCTATATGAAACTGTTCAATTGAAAATCCTGATGAAAACTGAGCCACTCAAAATGGAAACACCTTAGGCCCATATTTTTACTTTGCAAAAGTGGTGCAAACTCACAAAATATAGGGGCATATTTATACATGTTTTGCGCCGAATTTGCGTCAGCGCCAAAGTTGTGGAGTTAAAGTCTTCTTTTGGACATGGAAAACTACCTTGCGTCAATGAGATACAAGGTAGGCGTTCCTGTGCAAAATATGATTTTATGGCCTTAGCGCCATATTCATCCCCCCATGCTAAAATCACGCACGGGGGGAGGAGGGGTCAAATAATGGTGCAAAGCTTGCTTTGCACCATTATTTAACATCTGGTTCAGGGCAGGCATTGGGGGTCCTGTGGGCCTATTTCCATGGTGGAACACCATGGAATAAGCCCACAGGTGTCCTCCCCAGGTCCCAGGGACACCCCCACCCACACCAAAGGGACAACGGAGGATGGGGGGGCCCCATCCCAGATAACTATAGGTAAGTACAGGTAATTGTTTTTTTTTAAGTGCCATTGGGGCCCTGAAATGGGTCCCTCTACATGGCTCTGGGTGCAATGGCCATGCCCAGGGGTCCTTGGTCCCCTGTGCTGGCCATTGGGGTGGTGGGCATGACTCCTGTCTTTTATAAGACAGGAGTCATGTGGTATGGATGGTTTTGCATCAGAAAATGATGCTAGGCTAACCTGCCTAATGTCATTTTTTGGTGCAAAACACCCTTCTCCCATACAACCACCCTCACCGAGATAACGTCATTTTTTTACGCTAGCCTTCTCTTTGCACTGGCTTGCACCATTCCATAAATATGGTGCCTGGCTGGCGTTCAAGATGGTGCAAGCTAGTGCAAAACTTTCTGGTGCAAAACTGTGTTAGTGCAGTTTTGCACCAAAAAGTATAAATATGCCCCATAATTGTAATTTGTAAGTTTGTGCTGCTTTTGCGTCAAAAAATGACGCAAATGCAGCACAAAAAAGTATAAATATGGCTTGTTAGTGTTTTGCTACCATTTGGCTGAGCTAGCAAGTTTGTACAAAACCCACTATGACTATGACAGCGGTAAACCAGCATTTGAGAGCACTACACAGGTCCCAAGTGTGTTTTTCTCTGGGTAACCTACCAAGTGAGCACACATCACACACGGCAACAGCAGTGGATCAGTATTCAAGACATATACTCAGCCCCATAGCCCGTAGTGATTATGGAATTTGGCACCAGGCTGAAAATGGATGATACTGCTGGAGGCTATGCACCGCCACTAAGTTCTAGGACCTAGTCAGCCTGCCTGGTAATAATAAGTGTTTGGTAGTTGGTAGTTTTGATTCTTTAGCTGTAGTGGTTGCTTGAAGGGGCCAGAGGACAGAAGCCTGAAACAACACCTTCTTAGGGGATGGTTGGTCCTTAAAACAGTTTCAAGGAAACAAAGGGAAGAGCCAGTAGTAAAAAAGGAAAAAATGTTCTTTAAAAATAACGACCTCCAACCCAGCAACCCCCTTTGGGTCGATGCCTAATCCTCCCAGGACAGTTCTTTTGGGCCCTGCATAGCTTCAATGGGGATACATAGGGGGTTATTCTAACTTTGGAGGAGTGTTAATCCGTCCCAAAAGTGACGGTAAAGTGACGGATATACCACCAGCCGTATTACGAGTTCCATAGGATATAATGGACTCGTAATACGGCTGGTGGTAAATCCGTCACTTTTCCGTCACTTTTGGGACGGATTAACACCTCCTCCAAAGTTAGAATAACCCCCATAGTCTATTTGGGTGACCAGCATCTGGGTGGAGTTTAAATCTGGTCCCTCAAATGTTCTGGGGTCAAAAGCACAAATATGAGTAAAGTGACATGGGCCATGGCGAAAGCTCCTAGGACTCCCACAAGACAGGGGCCATTTACGGAGTATGCTACAGAAAGGCAATGTCTGCCCCTACCCTCTGAGGCTCAGCAAGGCTCTGTGGAAGCTCGGAACGCTAAGAAGGTGAGCCTTTGCACCCAGCAGTGATTAGAACCATGCAACAGAGCCATTCCCCCGCTAGAAGGAAGCTCTGTGTTGTACAAGTACTGCCTACATTACATCTGTGAATGGCAAAGCTCGCACAAGAGAGCAGGAGCGTGGGTGGCAGCACAGCAAGGGGCTACAGGAGGGATTGGCCTTGGCCCTGCAAGAGCTAAGTACCTTCCTTACATAGGAATCTCCCAGCTGTAAAGCAGTTGACCGTGTGGTCTAAAGAGCGGTAAAAAAAACAGTAAAAAACTTGAATTCTCCCCTGGGGAGTTTGAAGAAGCAATGAATACTGGTGGTTCATTAGTAGGCGAAAGCTGTCAGGGATGGCACTTCTTTCCCTATTACCATATAGATCTAAGAGAAGGGCAGTTGGGGACATTTGATGAAAGCATGACACTGGTGTGCTGTTGGTGTGTGCTGGCCACAATAGGGCATGGAAAGTGTGCATCAACCAAATGTAGCTGGCACAATAACTAAACTAGTTAGCCCCCAGTGTTTTTTGTACAGAGTACTTATGGTTTGGTTTTGCCCTTAGGTTACTTTATGCAATCTGGTTCTGTCTATCTAAATGCAAAGATGTGATATTAATGGGACAATTGCATATTGCTTTAGAACCTTTAAGTACCAAATTGAAAAGGAATCACTACTCAGGACACAAATTCTTGGTGCCAAAGAGAAGAAAACAATGACATTGCTGACTAAGACTAATGGCCTGCTACCTCCTCTGCAACCTCCTACACTAAATAAGCTGGTAGAGGACCAAGATCTGATGCAGAGCTAGTACGGAAAAAATAATTTATGGCAGGTGTTGTGCGTAGGGGGGCAAATCATCACAGCTTCGCGTGGGGCCAGAAACAATGCCAAAGCTGTCAGTTCCATTTGCGTTTTCAGGGTTTATTTTATGATCTGAAAATGTTAGTTCATTCTAAACCAAACTATTTCCATCGTTTTATTTTGGTATGGTGACTTCGTTTGTTCTTAACTTTATATGTCACAGTAATTCATACCTTGCCGTTTTCTTTTTGAAACACTATATTCTTTTTGCTCATTTATCTAACAATTATGGGCCCTTCCTCTGATCAATGTATCTACCCGTTCTCTCCTTTTCCCGTTTCTGTTGTATGGGGCTGATCTGTAGTGCAGACTAGATATGGTCCCTGCACTCTTATCTAACACTTTATTTTACCCCTCCACATCCTCTTCCCAAGCGAGACCGGAAGGCAGGTCTTCTAAGTGAAAGTCCATTGCCTCACTCATTCGGATTTCCTGCGGTTCCCTTGTTTTCATTCTTCCTCAGACACTTAACACCAATTCAGTCAGATCTAGCACAGGTCACCCTAAAATGTACTGGACTAAGAGCAATGCACCACCAATTTTCCACTGGGAAAGTTGAATGATGTCACAAATGAGGCCCTATGTCTTTGGGATCTTCACTACAATATATTTTTAACATAAACAGAGGGCAGTAAATTGATTTTAACAAATGATCACATCATCATCTTTCTTGCAAAACACTTAAATCCTTGCTCTTTCCTATGAAATAATATGTTGGTAGGCATCAACTATGCTGTGAAATTAAGGACAACAAAAAAGCAGACAGTAGCTTTGTAGGAGGCTGGCCTGGTTTGTAGTGGGTACCAAAAGTACCTATACCTTATACCAGGTCTAGTTATCCCTTATTAGTGAAACGTAGTCAGTGTCTAGAGGCCAGGCTGTCTAGAGGTAGCTGTAAGCAGAGCAGCCAAGGCTGACCTAGGAAACATGCAAAGCTCTTGCAATACTTCTGTAGTCACACAGTACTCACACACATGAAAGAAAATACTTAGTGTTACAAAAATAATAATAAATACAAAAATAAATACCTTAGAGACTATACTCCCTTAGGGGGTAAGTAATATACACAATATATACACTCGTAATAAAAAACAGGTAAGTACACAGTCAGAAAACAGTGCAAATAGGGAAAATCAAAATAGGTTGCAAAGGGCCTAGGGGAACACAAACCATATACTAAAATAGTGGAATGTGAATGTTGGTTTCCCACCCAGGCCAGTGTAGTGTGTAGACGGGCTCTGGGAGTGTAAGAAAACACCAAAGGTAAGACATAGAACCCACCCTAGAGCCCAGGAAAGCAGGAGTAAATCACAGGAAGTTCCCTGAAACACACAAGAAGTCATGATAGAAGATCATGGAAGAACCAGAAGAAACTGCATGATACCAACAATGGATTCCTCGACCTGAAGACCTGTGGAAGAAAGGGACCAAGTCCAAGAAGCACTGAAGAGTCCAGGGAAAACAGGAGTCCCTGCTAACCCAGATGAAGTTGCAAAAGAAGAACCACCGGTGAGAAGACAAAGTCAGTTATGCACCCAAGAAGACAGATGCAGGTTCCTGGTTGGTGCAGAAGATTTCCCACGATGGATGATTGCAGTCTGGTTTGTGTCACTAGATTCCGCCAACAAGCCTTGGAACATGCAAAACACACGGTCAGTGGAAGATGGCGCTGCCCGGGACCAGGAGGGACCTGGTGACCTCTACCCAGGAGGTGGAGACAGAGAGGGCTCTCAGCAACTCAGAGAGCCTTCAGAAGACCAGGCAGCGTGCACAGGAGTCCCACAGCACACGTCCAAAGAAGGTGAAAATGGAGGCCCACGCAGCACGACACAAAGGGATCCCACGCCGCCAGAGAACCACTCAGGAAGCTGTGCGTCGCAGGATGGCGTGCTAAGGTGTCTAAGCTGAGCTGTGCATGAAGAACTTCTTGGAAGGTCGCACACAAGCCTTGGCAACTGCAAGTCACTCGGTGCATGAGGGGACTGTCTTGCATGGGGAGGCAAGCTCTCACCTCCACCAAAGTCGGACAGCTGGACCTTGGGACTGTCAGGGTCACTTTAGCACATTACCTGTTTTTCATGGATCCATGCTCGTCATCTGGAGAGGGGACCCACGCCACCGGTAGTCGCTGCAGAAAGGTGCCTGCTGAAGCAGGTAAGTGACTCCATCACTCCACGGGAGATTCCTTCAGTTCTTCTGGTGAAGGGTGAAGACAGGCAGTCCTCGGAGAATGCACGACCTGGAAACTGTTGCTGGCAAGAGCTGAAGTTACAATGTTGCAGGAGTTCTCTTTGCTTCTTTGTTGCAGTTTGTAGAGTTCCTAGATGGGTTCAGCTGCGGTTCCGTCGGTAGAAGATGATGTAAAGGATCCAGAGGATTCCTGCTGGAGTCTTGCAATCCGAATCTGAGGAAACCCCCAGAGGAGAGACCCTAAGTAGCCCTGATAGGGGGATTGGTCATCTAACCAGGTAAGCACCTATCAGGGGAGGTCATTGAAGTTACCTGCTGGCACTAGCCACTCAGATGCTCCCAGAGTGCCCCACCTCCTGATGACAAAACCCAGGGACCCTCTGGAGGAGCTCTGGTCACCACTCCTGGGTGGTGATGGAAAGGGGAGTGGTCACTCCCCTTTCCTTTGTCCAGTTTCGCGCCAGAGCAGGGACTGGGGATCCCTAATCCGGTGTAGATTGGATTATGCAAGGAGAGCACCATCTGTGCCTTCAAAGCATTTCCAGAGGCTCTGGGAGGCTACCCCTCCCATGCCTGTAACACCTATTTCCAAAGGGAGAGGGTGTAACACCCCTCTCCCAAAGGAAATCCTTTGTTCTGCCTTCCTGGGCTTGAGCTGCTCAAGCAACAGAAAGGCAGAAACCTGTCTGTGAGGTGGCAGCAGCTGGGGCTGCCTGGAAAACCTTAGAAGGCTGGTATGGCAGTACAGTGATCCACTTTGAAGCCCCCAGAGTGCATGGGATTGTGCAACCAATACTGGAATCAGTATTGAGGTACAATTCCCAGTCGTTACACACCTTAAATGCCCATATTCGGGATTACCATTGTGACGCTAGACATGGCTATTGACCTATATCTAGTGCACGCATAAAATGGCGTCGCCGCACTCACAAAGCCTGGGAAAATTGTCCTGGATGACGTGTGGGCACCTCTGCTAGTGCAGCGGTGCCCTCACACACAGGTACTTTGCACCCAGTCTTCAGGGTTGGAAGACCTGACATATAGGTGACTTATACGTGACCTGGTGCAGTGAAAATTGCTGTGAAAGGGTGCATGCACCATTTCACTCAGGCTGGGATTGCAGTCCTACAGAAGCCTTTGCATGGGCTCCCTATGGGTGTCAAAAGTAATGCTGCAGCCCTGGGTACCTAAGTACCATACTAGTGATTTATAAGGGGCGACCAGTATGCCAATTTGGAGTGAAATACTGGGTTACCAGTATGTAGTGACAAATCTGGGAACAGAGGGAGCATAAGCACTGGGGTCCTGGTTAGCAGGACTTCAGTGACACAGTCCAGCATACTGACAGAAACAGTGAAACATACTATCAAGTAGGTCACAAACCATAAGCACTGGGGTCCTGGCTTGAGGGATCCCAGTGACACAGTCAAACACACTGACAAAGAGGCCACAAATGGGGGTAACCATGCTAGAAAGAGGCTACTTTTTCACAAACTTGAAGATATCAGTGTCATGTCAGTTATATTAAACATGCTGTAGCATAGTAGCTCAGAATGTGTAGAAACATGATTAGATTCTGTCCCTCTTGTAATGACCCACATGGATGAAAAAATAAACATGACACCATAAACATCTCCTTCTGCAGATCACTGTTCCTTTTATAAAATCATATCAGCAGAAGAATGTTCCAATTCTTGTATTGGTTGTTACAATTGCAGCTGTAACTTTGATCTGTGACCTGCCTTTCACCGTGACAGTTGGCTCTGGCAACGCATCTTTAATAATATATTGCATTTGAGCAGCTACATCATTTTCTCTTATAGGTGAATAGAGAAGTCACTACTCAACGTAATACTGCAAATTAGGCACGTTTTTATGCAGGCCTCCATGCTATAAGCAAATAAAGGAACCATCCTCAAAGGAGATTGGTTTAGATTCCTGTTCATCAATGTGTAAGGAAAGCTCTACCCATGGGAAAAGGAAATTCCCAAAAATTCCAATCTCCTAACATGTTTATACACATTGCCAAACAACATTTCTAAAATAAAATCCCAGTAACAGAATGTATTGTACCTTTGTACAGATATTTAAGGAACTTATTATTCGTAAGCATCAATGGAAGTTATAAGGTGTCACTTGTCATATACATTTCAAGTTTTATGGTATTCAAATATAGCTAAATTAGTCCAATTCATTTTACAGATTAATGTATTTATATGTATTCATAGCTAGCTTGAGGAAGGTGTTTGGGCTTGGCTTGTGATAAAGAGAGGCATAGATAGGTCGCTATTGCATTGTTTTAATTGTCTCTAGTTGTCACTAGGAATCCCAAAGAGAAAAACCTTTAATTTACCCATTTATTGTAACATGTTGTTTATGTCTACCCTCTCTTCCCCGAGTAACCCCCATCCAAGATTGATCCCACGCATATGTTTTGGAAGGTAAAAGAGTTTGGTTGAGCTAGTAACAAAATTAACTTCACTATACCCTTGCCACCTCCCACAGGCCTTCTGTCCAGTCGCCTCCATCCTACCTCCTCCAAACTCCCCAGATATAATCAAGCACTTTCCTGACTTTCTGTTTTGAAGTACTGTTTTATGTCGTTGAAACGAAATGCCTATTTTTGCATGTTCACCACGAAACATTTAGACTGATACTGCCGGTTTTTCGACTCTGAGTGTGCACTGAGGCCTGCTAACCAGACCTTAGTACCAGTGTTCTGACTCTATAAAAAATGCATGGTGAATTGGATAGACCCAATTGGCAAGATTGACTTACTTATAACTCCCTAGTATATGGTACCTAGAGTATGCAGGGCATATAAGGAAGAGTGTCCACTAAAGGCTGCAGCACTGTTTGTGCCACCCTGTGTGAGATAAAGTACAAAATGTCCCCCAGTATGAGTGTTTTCACTACCAGTTCGACATTGTCATTGACACCAATGGCAAAGCCACCCTATCCCTTAATACTATATGTAAGTCTCCCCTAACAAAGGTCTATAAAGCCCTTTGGCAGCAAGCTGTATTTTTTTAAAGTAAGACATATATTTTTAATATGTTTAAACAGCAACACTTCCCAATTGTAATTTTGCTGTGGGTAAAGTCAGAAGCCCCATTGGCTAACATAGGGTAACCAGTTGGCACCCCAACCCGGCTATCTCCCAAATGGGACTAGCTAACTGGATAATGTAAGGTATCAAATTAATCCTGGCATTAAACACAACTTGATGCCCAGGTCATACTTCATACTACTATTAAAGGTAAGCAACTTTTAGAAAGTTGCCACTCTGTAATCCAGCTATCCCAGTGGCCTCACAAAGATCCTGGTACACAGGCAGCTTTGTGACAGCTTGGGGAGACATGTGAATGACTTCTCAGCACAGGAAAAAAGGCAACTGCCACAGAGTGAGCTGTTGCCTCCTTCCCCAGGATGGCCACTCTGGGTGTTATCCCAATAGGTGAGCTTCAAAGGAGAAGCCACCTTTGTGAGGGAAGTAGAGCCCCTGATCAGGATGCCTTTGTTTATTACAGACAAAGTGGAGAAAGGGTCAAGGAGGGGAAACCCACCTCCAAACTGGTTCTACTCTGGGCGTGTAGATCTCTGGTAGTCATAACTCTACTGTGCAAAAGGATAGGTAAAGCCACCCTGAATTAAAAGTTGATGTGGTTCTTCAATTATGCGTTTGAAAGAAGGGTGGTCAATTCAAGATTTTAAGGACATAGAGAACTGATTGCACTCGTATTATTCATCCAGACATCCTTTTTTGCAAGGTTTGAGGGAAACAGCAGACACATGTTTCGCCCTTACATGGTTGAAAACCTGGGGCTTTTTGAAGGCTTAGTAAAGTCTGTCATATTCATAGATGCAATCAATGGTAGCAATAGTATCTTCATAGTAAGGTCAAGGTCCCAGGCTAAATCCCCAGTTGCTGCTTCTGATTTCCAACAGCGATGGACCTTGGATCACTTCTTTAACCTATAACTCTAGGGAGGGCTTCTAAGCTCCTAACAACTGAGGAAGGGGTGAAGGGGTGTGCCATCTTGAAAGGGGGAAGAATGTGGTACTGTGGGATAGCTAAATCCCACGCATCATAGGAACCTTGTCACTAGGTAGGAGGAAACCCAGTAGCCCATTGGCTAGTGACCACGTGGTCCCCTTGGGGCACTTTCCTGAGATAAATAGGACACATCTGGCACTTTGACACTCGGATCACACTGTAATCGGAGAGAGGGGATGAAGGACTGCCCAGTTGCCTTTGGACCCATACGAAGGGAGAATGCCCCATCAGAAGGACTGCACCTGCTGCACTTTGGGCTAGCAACGTTTGGACTATGCCTGAGTCCTCTGGCTCGGGGAAAGTTAATTCCCAGGCCCAGCCTGCAGCTGTGCCTCCAAAGATCAGTTGGCTGATCTCCTGGAGCTGAATCAGCCCAAACCAACTAGCTGGTGGGCACCATAGATGGTTTGCCACTACCACTTGCTGGGCACCCAAGAAAAAAAGTCCAAGATAGCCAAAAGTTGCACCCGAGTCTGCCTGACCAAGGAGTGCTATCCAAGTCTGGATTCATCGCACCCAAGAGACACTAACCCCCACTTAAGGATTTTGATCCAACTGTGGTGTAGACTGACCAGTAGCCCAGCATTGGCTGGCCTTCTACTACAATGTAGAGGACTTTGAGGAACCCCATTCTCTGTGGGCACGTTTACCTGCTTCAACTGTGGACCAAGAAGCACCAACAAAGGCACCCCCATCTACCACACCACAACTGGAACATTCTTTGAACATTGTTTGCCTGCGTCCCTTAACAACAGGACAACTCCATTGATGTCTATGCCGGTTGTCCTATACATTTTGGGATTTGCTTCAAATATGCTAGGGTGCCCAGGTTACAGTGAATAGTGTCCACTCTGGACCCCTATACCTCTGTCCTGCTGGAATTGGTTGCCCAACCCAGGTTGAAGTAGCTGAACTAACTGTTTCAAACCTTTCAAAGTTTCAAAAAATGTTGTTGAGCATTGCTTGTTTGTGGTTGCATTTAACAGTGATAATATGTTTAAAAATCTGTATCCCCAGAACCCTCTGGTAGATTTTGTTTATCGAGGTCTTTAAAAATTCATAAACATAGAATCTATGTTTATAAACTGTTGTCTGCTCTCTTTCATGTGTCATTGCTTTCTTGTGTCATTGTTTGGTACTGTTAAATGCTGTGCACACAGTTCATTTGCTAAACCTCACTGCTGGCAGCCACAGCTACCCAGGGTTGAGTGTCAGCTTAAGTAAATAAGTCTGACTTGACGCAAGACAGTATTTGTGAGTGTCCTGCACCACAGCCATATCATATAGTACACACACATCCTCACATTGGCGCCTAGTAGTGGAATACAGAACTTGAGGATAGCTGTACCAAACAAATTAATGTCAGTGACCACTGAAAGAAATAATCCAAGTCAACATTGAGAAAAAAAATTTCTGAGACTGCCAAGTTCTGTTCCAGGGCACCTGCTTTCCAAGAAAACAAGTTCCATAGTTTGCAAAATGTTTTTGCTTAAAGTCTTCAAAGATGGTGAATCAGGGAGTTGACTTGGCCAGTTGCCCACATTAAGGATAAATGAGCTGAGAGCATTGTACAAGGAGAAGAATATTTTTCCAGGTCTTTCTGCCAGGGAGAAAGCCAGAAACAATCGGGCTCAACTGGAGGAAGTAATCATCCTTGAGAGTTGGAATGAAGATGAGAGAACTATTCATTCTGACACTGAGAGTGTGGTCCCCTCAGTGAAATCAAGAAACAACTCCCTGTCTGGAAGTGAAAGGAGCTCCACAGTGGCAAGGAAACCAAGACACCTACAGACCCATCTTAGCTTCTTGGAGATCCAAGAGAGGAAGTTGGCCCTGGAGAAGAGAGGATTGGCCCTGGAACAGAAGAGGGTCGAGCTGCGGATCAAACCCCAAGGACATGGTGGCAGCAGTAAAGAAGCAGAGGTAATTGCAGAGGGTGCCAATGATCCCAGGTTGCACAATGGAATTGTGCCTAAATATATAGAGGAGGATGACATTGATAATTGGCTGGCATCCTATGAGAAAGCCCTTAGGATGGGAAGGTGGGTGCACACAATTGGGGGTCCTTACTAGGGGAACTCATTGCAACTTTAGGGACAGATTAGCTACTGGCACTTGAGGGTGAGATGGCAGAGTATTACACTCACATAAAAGGTACACTCATTGAGCTCTTTTGTCTCACCCAAAAAGAAATCAGACAAAAATGTAAAAGCACACAGAATGGAGCAACACAGACATGAGTTGATTTTGTAGATGCCTCTATGAAGTCACTGAATGGCTGGATCAAGGGTAACAAAGCAGATACATATGAGGGTGTTGTAAGGACCCTTGTATCTCTACAAGACTGCTGGATTAGGGGCAGCAGCACCTCTGATTGTAGGCCCATGTTATTGTCCGTGTAGACATCCTGACGTGGGTATGTACCTAAGAATTAGATTGTATGCGCAAACTTGCATCCGCACTATCATGACAAAATGCCATAACAAAATGCCTGACATGTTCACAGGGTCCGTGTAGGCCCATGTTATTGTCCGTGTAGACATCCTGACGTGGGTATGTACCTAAGAATTAGATTGTATGCGCAAACTTGCATCAGCAATATCATGACAAAATGCCATAACAAAATGCCTGACATGTTCACATTCTGTTCTTGTCTAACGTGAAGAAAAGGGACATACTACGTACATTACTGATAATGATGCTTTCACAGAAACTGAATATAAAATGAAAACATTTCTTATAAAATGCAAGGCTAACAAGCAGTGCTAATAAGTAATAAAACTGAATAATAAAACAGAGCATGTTTATATAGGTAAAAGGGCGCAGGCCTGCAAGGCGAAGCTAAGCTAAGCTAAACTCCTATACCCAAGCAAATAAAAATGGATCCACTACAAGGGCGTGCACAACTTGATGGTTAAAGAGCACATTCTTACCAATTGTTCTCAAAGGAGTTGCACTAGCATCTGGTAGATTAAACGTTATATAGCCATACAGAGCTGGGTTAGATAGTGGGTATGCACAAGGGCATCCAAAAAGTCCTGATGTGAAGAACACAAAAAGGAAGGAAAAGCCCCCTTCAGGGGACAGATGGAGGTAAGTTTACAAAGTCAAAGAAGCTCAAAGAGTGCCGAAAAGAAGTCCTGGGGAGAGCCCAGAGCCACATCGCAATAAAAGGTAGGGGGTATCAGGGAAAGAACTTTGACTCTTCAAAGGCTTGCTGTGCTTTGACTGTAGGTTGCCAGGGCACAAGAGGGGGGATTCTGCATGCATCAAACAGCCACCCACTGGTGAAACTCCCAAGGGAATAGCCAGTGAAGGGTTTGAGGTGGAGGTTGCTCCTGGGGAATGCAAAAGGTGCACTGAAGCCACATTGTTTTCTCTGGGATTTGAGGAAGTTGAACCTTGGCCCACTGGCCTGCCAGTATGGTTAAGTACAGGCAGTAGCCAGAAATCAATGGAGTAGAAGTTCAGGCCTTGAGAGATACAGGTGCCAGCATAATCATGTTGATGGTTAAGCTGGTTTCCCAAGCCAGATCTTACCACAAGAGGTGCATGAGATAGTTAACTCTGACAATGAGACAAAGTCACATCCCATAGCTGTGGTAGACTTTGAGTAGGGAGGGGTTATTGGCCCTCAGAAAGTAGCTGTGTCCCCTGCTATCCCAGTGGAGTGTCTATTGGGCAATGACCTTGAAACTCCTGCCTGGGCAGTGGTGGAGAAAAGTGCTTGTGCACCAATGCTAGGTCTCTCTGAGTGAGTTTGTGTCTCTACTATAGCACAGAAGGCCTTAAGGGAAAAGGTAGGGATTGTGGATCCTAAATCAGTGGACCCTATCCCTAGTATCAAGAGGAAGGGCAAAAAGACTGGTAAGGCTTCTGCAAAATGTTCACAGAGCCGGACCTCCAAGGGGAGGGCATGGTTTCTGAAGAGGAGTATGCTGCCTTGAGAGACGTGTCTGACTTCGTAGAACTTCAAGGGGCAGGTGGCCCCTCCAGAGAGGACTTGAGCCAGGGACAGAAGACCTGCCCCATTCTTGAGGGCCTGAGACAGTTGGCTGTCAAACAGGGTGAAGAAGATGTCAGTGGTACCCATAAGGTATACTGAGAGGAGGAAATCCTGTACAGTGAGGCTCTGTACCCCAAACAAGGGACAACCAGGAGAGTGATAGTCCCCTGTCAGTACAGAGAATTCCTCCTTAACGTGGCACATGACATCACCCTAGCTAGACTTTTGGGAAAGACTACAATTTGGGACAGGTTAGTCAACTGTTTTTTATTGGTCCCAAACATCTGAGAAAGTGAAGACATGTTGTCGCTCCTGTGTCACATGCCAAGCCAAAGGCAAGGCAGGTGGCAAGCCAAAGTCTCCCCTGTTATCACTTCCTGTGGTGGGGGCTCACTTTGAGAGGGTATGGATTGACATTGTTGGTCCCCCAGACCCACCTACTGCTTCTAGGGATAGGTTTATCTGAGTGGGTGTGGGCCATGCCACCAGATATCCTGAAGCGATTCCCCTTAAAACAGTTACTGCTCCTTTAGTAGCTAGATCCCTACTGGGTATTTTTACAAGAGTGAGTTTCCCTAAAGAAGCCATTTCACGTAGAGACACACACCTCATGTCTGCCTACATGAAAGCAATGTGGGATGAGTGTGAGGAGACGTATCACACCTTACCATCCACAAGGAAATGGCCTTGTTGAAAGGCTTTACAATACTCTGAAAGAAATGATTATTGGTTTACCTGAGAAACTCAGGAGAAGATGTGCTATTCTTTTCCCATGCCTACTGTTTGCCTTTAGGAAGGGTCCTCAGAAGGGAGAAGGTTTCAGTCCTTTTGAGCTATTCTTTGGACACCCTGTCAGGGGTCCCTTAAATATGGTCAAAGAAGGTTGAGAGAGACCTCTCAAGGAGCCCAAACAGGACATCCTAGATTATGTATTAGGCCCCGCTCCAGGATGGTAAAATATATAAAGAAGACAAACAGATACTTGGAGGCCAGTAAGGAGCTTGTCAAGTACTGGTATGGCCAAAAGTCAGCTATGGTTGAGCACCAATCTGGACATAGGTGTGGGTGTTAGAGCTTGTGGCACCCAGAGCACTCCATGACAAATGGACTGCGCTTTACCCCATCTTGGAAAAGGGGGAAGTCCCATACACGATAGACTTAGGTACACCAAGGACCCTCATAGATACATTTGAGTAGGTTCAAGTTAAGTCATGACAGAGCAGATATCACAAGGGGACAGATGGTGGAGAAAAGAGTAAGCCTCTTTCAGACCTGTCAATGAATGCCAAAGATGGCTAAGCGGAGGAGAGTAGATGTCTCTTCCACTTTGACAAGCCAGCAACAGAAAGACTGTCACAACTTGCTTGGACAGCTGCTGGACTTTTTTCCCTGACTCCAGGTCTGACAACATGGGGTACCCATGATGTGAACACAGGTGACAATCCACCTGTCAAGAGTAAGATTTACAGACTGTCAGACCACATCAAGGCTAGCATGTAAGCTGAGGTTGTTAAGGTGTTAGAGTTGGGGGTGATTGAGCCCTCTAGTAGTCCACGGGCCAGTCCAGTGAGTTTGGTGCCTAAACCCAAACCAAAAGGATGAAAACCAGAGATGATATTTTGTGTGGGCTACAGAAGTCTAAATGGAGTCACCAAGACTGATGCCCACCCCATACCCAGAGCTGATGAGCTCATAGACTTGTTGGGGGCTGCAAAATATCTGAGTATCTTTGACCTGACTTCAAGTTACTGGCAGCTAGCCCTCACACCAGGAGCCAAGGATAGGTCTACATTTTCAATCCCAGAAGACCACTTTTAGTTTGAGGTCATGCCCTTTGGGGGCTTCCCAACCTAAGGGGTCAGGGATGGTGGACCTGACTTGTCTGTCCTGGAACATCCAGGGTCTTAATAACCCCATGAAAAGTAAACAAATCCTTTTAGACCTGGCCTGCCTTGGTATCAAACTTGTATTTCTTCAGGAGATACACCTCTCCTTTAGGACTGATTGCACGTGTGCACCTGCATGGTGGGACAACAGGTTTTTTGCCTACTAAAGCTCATACTCCCATGGGGTTTGTCACCTGATTAATAAAAGTATCCCCTTTACATACTGCAACAGCTTCTTTGACAGAGGAGGTAGCTATGTTATTGTTTCCAGTACCCTAGCGAGCAAATTAGTCCTTCTTGTTAATGTTTATGCTCCCACCACCGATTCTCCCTCCTTCCACTAGCTCTTGGCTCACATGGGACACTCAGATGTTGAACTGGTACTTCTAGGTGGTGATTTCAATATGTCCTACAACCTCCACAGGCTCTAATGTCAGTGGCAAACCCCGGTGCCTGTGCATCTTACATGACATTGTAGATACACTCCAGCTCATTGATGCATGGCAATTAAGTAATGCTACTGTCTCCGACTACACATGTTAGTCTGTGCCACATGTTGTTTGGACTCTCACTGATTACTGGCTTGTGTCCAGAGACGCGACCCCTTGGATTACGGACATAACTCACCTCTCCCGCACTCCATCTGACCATGCACCTGTACAGATGGTCTTGCAGTTTCCATATGGGGTTTGCCTGTTGCATCAATGAAGGTTTCCTAAAAACACCCTTCAAGATAGAATCTTTTGCTCAGAACTTTGATATTCCTTAACAGAATACTTTACTCTTAACACTGAGTCAGTCGATAACCAGGCTACCTTATAGGAGGCCTTTAAGGCCAATGTCCATGGTGTATGCATTGCTAAGCATGCGGGTATACTTCAAGATATCAGATGCAGCCTGAATCCTATAGAAATTGAGCTGTATGATCTTGACATGAGTCAGTGCTGCACACACAGGATGATCATCTTCAAAGATGCTCAGTTTTATTGGAGGAGTTCCACGACCTAGTGGCGCGCAAGGTGTCCTCTCTAGGAAAATATCACCCAGGCGTGTATATATGGGTTGGGTGAATGACCTGGACATACATAGGCACTTCTCCTCCACCCCAACCCCCGCGATAACCATGTCACTGAAATCTCGAATGGAGAGTGCAATCCAATGTTTGATTCCACTAGTATCACCTCAGAATTTTTGCAATACTGCCAACATCTCACTACAGCACACTTAACAGTGGACCCATCAAGATATCTGACTAGCTAGCTGAGGTAGCCATGGTGTGGTTATCTGAGCGGCAGCAGCATTCCTGGCTTCCTCCATCACTAAGGAGGAAATCATTTAAGCTATAGACACCATGGATGGCTCCAGGACCCTAGGCCTGGACCGCCTAATGAGAAATTTCTGCAAGGCATACAAAGACATACTTGCCCACCCAACACCTCCTTGAGGTCTATGCAGAGTCCCTCAAATCTGTATCTTTCCCTCCTACCCTTAGAGAGGCCTTAATCACGCTACTACTCAAGCTTGGCATCCCTTCCTAACCCCTGCACGTCCTACTGGCTACTTTTACTTTTAAACCTTGACAATAAGATCCTCGCCAAAGTCATCTCAATGCGCCTTTCAGAGTTTGATGGACCGAGTTATATCACCAGTGCAATCTGGCTTTGTCCCGTATCAGATCACCACTCTAATCTCCAAACTATCTTTGCTGTGCTAAATCGTATCACCCCAGATTCCCCGCTCCTGTTGCCCTTTTCAACGCCGAGAAGGCATTTGAATCACTTAAATGGCCCTTTTATGAAGGTGACATTGCTCAAACTGGGACTTCCACAAGTCTTCCTTGACCAGATCATGTTATTATATTCCAATCCAGTGGCCAGCTTACACAGTAAAGGCTCCATCACTGCCCCATTACCAGTGTTCAGGGGGACACAGCAAGGTTGCCCCATCCTCCTTACTTTTCATAATTGCCCTAAATCCACTTGCCAGGGAACCTTTGTATGCTGATGATATTATTCTGTTTGTCTGTGACCCTACAACTAACCATGCTCCAGTTATTTAGGAACTGGTCTATTTTGGGGCCTCTCTATTAAGCGGAACAAATCTGAGCCTTTTCTGGTCATGGATGCCACCTCACCAGGTACACTGGAATACGCCATGGCCTTGTGTGATGACTCCAACAAATATTTCTGCTTTGTGCTCCACAGGGAAGAGAGACAAAATGATCTGCATAAACTATGGCCCAGCAATAAACAGACTTACTACCCAAATTGAGCGATGGATTAAATTACCCTTATCCATGTAGGGCCCACAGCAATTATTTAAATGGTGGTTCCTCCCTGTTTCTATACCTCTTTAGCAACATACAGATCCTCCTGACTACCATTTTTTCCTAACATTGTGGAGCCTATTACCCTGCCTCTTATGGGCAGGTCGACGACCCAGGATCAAGTGGGAAACTACACTCACTTATGACTGTGGAGGATTTAGTGTCCCAGACCTCTGTCTCTACTTTCTGGCTGCACAATTGATCCTCATGCTCACCTACCATATCTAAAGCCTGAGATGGATCAAGCAAAACAACTCCCAGTCTCTGCTGTTATGCTGCTAGGACTTCTGAGAGACCGTGTAGAAATTAAAACACTGTCCACTACTAGCTGGGCTTGGACGAAGCTTTGTTGATGTCTGTGAGGAGGCAAACTCTATTCCCCAGCTATACCCTTAACCAACAACCCATGGCTCTCCTTAACACAGGAAAGACTTGTTCAGCTCTTGTTACAGAAACATGGCTACATACCAAAGGGGATCTTTTTCCTGATAGACATGTTATTACAGACGATGTGCTGTCTGCTATGTGGGTCTCTACTCATATGGACAATTTCATACTTCAATACCCACATAACACCTTATGTGACAGAATCCCTTTGTACCTGGTAGCACCTGATGATTTTGCCCCACTGGCGCTAATTACCTTGACCATTGAAAGGTCACACTTGGTTTCCTGGCTTTATCAAGTCTGTATTGCTTTGAAACCCAGTAACGTAAAAGCCCACCTAGCTTGGGATCACAATCTAGGCAAACCAATACCGGATAAGACTTGGTTCTTCTGCTGCATAGAGACTAAGCTTGTTTCCCCTAAGCACAAGCACAAGTTTCTACAGTATAGGTTCCTCCACAGTGCCAATGCTACCCCACAGGGATTGGCAAAAATGTACCCCACCTATTCTCACCAGTGCCCTAAATGTAAATCCGCCCATGCTGATTTCTTACACCTCGTGTGGACCTGCCTCAAGATTAATTCGTACTAGCTCCAGATCCTGACATTAATTTCCACCATGATTGGACTCCTGTTAGAGCCAGATGCCCTGCTGGCACCCGAGAGCTATGTTAAGCCTCTCCCATCCACTTACTGACACTTTATGGTGATAGCACTGCTACTGGCCAAACGCTGAATAGCCATATATTGAGGCAGTGGTCGATCACCTACCAAAGACGAATGGTTAAAAGATATGATCTATTGCAACACCAGTAGCAAAACTTATGCTATGCTCCCACCTTCCAGCTCACGGCCCAGAGATATTTGGCACCCTCTCTGTGACTACCTGCGCACTATCCACACTGTAGCCTCCAGAGAAGATGCAGTTTGAGGCTTCAGTTGTATGCCTCTCGTGATATGTCCTCGGAGTCCCACAATATTCTACATAATTTACCTACCCTCCCCCTTCTCATCCTCCCATTCCCTTTAGGCTCTCATGATCCTGCCCTTCTTCGTGATGCACATCCCTACCCCTTGGTGCCCGCTCCCCTTTTAATGTATTTCAATTGCCTCACCTTTACTTGTCAGATGTGTACTTGCATCTGCTTATTATGTGACACATTCCTGGATGCTTATTTTGTATTGTTCTTTTTCAATAGAAAACTGAAAAAATTAAGTTTTTTTTAAAAAAGGTGATGAAGAATGCACTTGTCACCTTCCTGGGGTTGGTGAATAGAGTACTTTCAGGTCTGCAATGTTTGAGTGCAGCATTTTAGATGATATTGCTGTCTTTAGTTCCACCTGGAAGTATCACGTAGTCCACCTCAAGGAGGTGCTTCAAGCCCTTTAACAGGCAGGGCTGACTATCACGTCAAATAAGTGCCAGTTGGACAAGGTTCTGTAGCATACTTTGGCCACCAAGTAGATTAACGTTATGTACAACCTCTCCAGTCCACGATCCAGACTTTTCTTGCCTGGGAAACTCCAAAGACTCAGATGCAGGACAGAGTCTTTTTAGTCCTGACTGGTTACTGTAGGAGGTTTGCAAAAGGATATGGTCCCATGGTGGCATCTTTAAGAGAGTTAACCTCTAAAAAACAGCCAAGGAAATTCATATGGACTGACTCCTGTCTAAAGGCCTTTGACACCCTTTATGGAAGCTCTGCACTCAGCACCTGTCCTAAAGGCACCGGACATTAGTAAAGAGTTTGAAATCCAAACTGATGCTACAGAAAATGGGATTGGGGCAGTTCTGTCGCAGCCTAGTGGCCATGGTCAAGATCAACCTGCTGCTTTTAATAGCAGGCAATGCCTCTCCAGATAGCAGCATTGGAGTGCCATTTAAAGGTAAGGCTCTGATGTGGTTTGGTCCCTGAAAAAGCTAAGAACCTACTTGTTTGGGATTCACTTTAATGTTCAGACTGACAACAGGCCTCTCAGATCGTTTATGCATATGAGAGGAGAGAACTCCAAGTTGTTAGGATGGTCCTTTTATCTACAGGGCATGGCCTTTACAGTGGGACACATACCTTTATCTGACCATGCCAATGCAGATGGCCTTTTCAGGTTCTTCCACTTAGCTGATGGGAATTACCAAGATAAGGGTTAGTTACTCATCACCTCTTGTCTGGAGGGGGGACATGTAAGGAAATGCCTCTTTTTGCATGTTGACCCCACAGAAATATTGTAAAAAATTATTGTGATACAGAAATATTGTGATGTAGATATATTGTTGTAAAGAATACTGTTTTTTTAGATAAGCTTTTTTGCTAACAAAAATATCATATTGTTAATGTTGTTTTCAACAATATAGTTATAAGGAATATTGGGCCCGATTCACAAAGGTAAACTTAGACCAAAAGTCTAAGTTTAGACCAATAGTGTAAACTTCTACCAAAAGTCTAACATTATTACAAAGAAAGCTAGCCCATTGGTCTGAGTGTACCCTTTTTTTCTAAACTTAGACTTTCGATCTAAGTTTACCTTTGTGAATCGGGCCACAATTCTTTAATTATTTAAAGTGCTGGGGATACTAACTTTACCCCCAGCAAAATGACAATTTGGAAGTGTTGCTGTTAAAACATATTATAAATGTATGTCTTACTTAACGAAATACAGTCTTAGGTAAGACTTACATATAGTGTTAGAGGATAGGGTGGCTTTGCCATTGGTGTGAATAGCAAAGTCGAACTGGCAGTGAAAACACTGTCCTTCCAGTCTGCAGTGGCAGGTGGTTGCCATTTTTAAGTTTGTCACACACAGGGTGGCACAAACAGTGCTGAAGCCTTGGATGGACACTCTGCCTTACATGCCCTGGGTACCATATACTAGGGACTTATAAGTAAATCTGGGCTTGCCAATTGGGTGCATCCAGTTCGACATGCAATTTGTATAGGGTCAGAAACTGGCACTGAGGTCTGGTTTTTCGAGTCTGAGAGTGCACTGAGGCCTGCTAACCAGACCTCAGTGCCAGTGTTCTGACCCTCTACAAACTTCATGTTGAATTGGATAGACTCAATTGCCAAGACCTGCTTTACTTATAACTCCCTAGTATATGGCATCCAGGGTACGCAGGGCTAGTTTGACTTTGCCATTCACACCAATGGCAGAGCCACCCTATCCCTTAACACTATATATAAGTCTCCCCTAAGATGGCCTATTGAGTCCTATGACAGGGAGCTGTATTTTGTTAAGTCAGAGGCATGTTTCCCAATATGTCTAAAGCAACACTTCCAAATTGTCATTTTGCTGTGGGTAAAGTTAGTAGCCCCAGCACATTAAAATAATTAACAAAATATATTCTTCACAACAATATTATGGAAAACAATATTAATAAGAATTATATTATTGTTAACAATATTAGTTACAGATAAAAACAGTATTTTTGACAATGATATTTCTGCATAACAATATTTCTGTATTATTTTCTGCTCTCCGACATTAAAAACAGAGGGACATATTTAAGAGCCCCTAGCGCCACTGGAGCGTCACTTTTCGTAACGCTCCAGTGACGCTAAGCACTGCTCCAGATTTACAAGGAGGTGTAACACAATTTTTTTGTGGCGTTATGCCTCCTGGTAAATATGGGCCTCTCAGACGCTGTTTTCTGCGTCAGAAGGGCGTGCAATGGGTGTTGCATTGGGAGTTCCTCCGCAACACCCATTGCTTTTGAAGGTGCCTCAGATTTACGACTTGTCGTAAACTTGAGGCAGCGCCAAAAACTAACGCCACCCTAGAGATGGCATTAGTATGGCAAAACGAGGAGGAATGCTTTTATTCCTCCTTGTTTTTTGCTTTTTCTATGTGTGCTGCATTCTGCCAGCACACATAGAAGAATCAAAATGCTATGGACTATTGTTTACGTGCAGGAATGGACACCTTCCTTCACATAAACAATCATTCAAAAAGACGCTTTGGTACTTCTATGTGTGCTGCATTTTGCAGCACACAAAGAAGTGCCAATTCACCATTATAGATTGTTTATGTGTAAGAAGGGACACCTTCCTGCACATAAACAACCTATCCCCTCAATGCAGGCACGCATGCACTATGGTGCAAGGATGCCTGCGTTGGTGCTAGGCAGCTTAATTCAGCACCAGAGCAGGGGTGCACCATATTCCTCTAAATACGTCACACCTCTGCATTTCTAAAGTGGCGCAGCACAGCACTGCTATTTTTGGCGCAGCATCGCACTGCGCCACTTTGACATAAATCTGGGCCTCAATATTTTGTCCAAACATCTTCCGATTATGTACTCACCTAGGCTGCAGTACACAAGTGCAAAACAGAAAAAACTTTAGGAAATGATAACATGCCTTTTTGTAGATCTCTGCATTCGTCTTTCATGGGAACTTTAGGGAGACCACGCTACATTGTTTGCCTCAAGTAGCACTTCTGTGTTTCAAGGTTGAATTTATGGTAGCAAGAGTTTGTGCTTGCTCCTTAGCCTTCTCAAATCTACCAGGATGAACTATCACATGTTGTTGAGGAATGCTTTTATTGTTTCTCTGTATGTAGTGTCTGGGAAGTTTCGTTATTTGATGAAGGGTATATCTGCACATCTGTTGTGATGAACGGGGAGATATGCAGTCGCTAAGCTTGGCTTGTGTTGTGTTTTCAGCTGAAATAAATGTTTCAGTCTCAAAGAAAATCCTGTTACAGAGTATTTATTTGAATTGCACTTTAACAATGAGGAAACGAAGCGGAGAATGAGTGAAGACACTGATCTTTAAAACACAGGTGCTTCACACATTTTCCTCTTTGTACTTATTTATGGATGAAGGGATATGTCTTTCATCGAGTTGTGGGGCCAGTCTGTAAAACTAGCAGCTTCGAAAGAGGCAATATTTTAAAAGGGATTTTATATGTTAATTGTTTTTGATTATAAAATGGTCACTAATGGCAGATATACCTCCAAATCTCAGTAGTTACTTATCATGCGTATCCAGTCATTTAATAGCTAATTTTGAAATCTTTTTGGGCTGCATGGGCAGCAGTGGGGAAAATGCTAACCAAGTGGGGCAAGGGCATACGTTTCAGAACTAACTTACATTACCTTGCCTGGCCCAACATCAGGGGCATCTCCTCTGCCCCCCACCCCCCGTCCCCACCAGCAGCAGCAGCAGCTGCAAACCTTTAAAAATGTAATGACAATGAACAATGTTTATTATCGTTTTATTTTTAAAGGGGCGGGGCCATGGTGGATGACAGCCATGGAGGGGAGTGCACACCGCTCCCCTCAGTGTGCATGTATGTTTGGCTGGCTGTCTTGGGCTGGTCAAACACACATGCGCACAGGGCTCTCTCCAACCCGGCACTGTGTTGGTGGGTGGAGAGAGCAGGCAGAGACTTCCATTCTGCCTTGGTGCGCCCTGCCAGGGTGGTCCAGCCAATCCTAAACCTGCCCTGAGCAGCGTCAGGATTGGCAGCAGGGCAGGCTGTGAGCCTGTGCCTGCAGTGCAGCGGAGAGCGGCGGTGCAGTCAAGATAAGTTGTTTTTTAAAATATTTACTTTACTTTTGTTTTGTTCCCCCAGTCCCAGTCCCTCCACTGTCCCCCTTTCGCCCAGCCGTGACTGCCTCACATGAGGTTTTTTTTCAACACACATTTGAAATTACTATTCTTTTCTTCCAGGCACAGTCCTGGGTACAGACTCTTAGAGGCATGCACTCCTTCAATGCACTTGTGAGAGGGCGTGAGAAAAAAAAGGAGCATGTGCAATACAAGTTTCCGGTGTGGATCACCTGAAACAACTATGACTGTAATCATGAATTTACGGTTGCATTAACTGTCAGAAACGACACAGAGGAAAAGATGGGGTCTTTCGTTGAAAAAAGAACGCACATTCCACTCGTGGAATTGGAAACACAGCATGAATGGATACTGAGTGCAAAAGAAGTGGTTTCACTGGATAAATATAAATGGGGGTTTGGGTCCAAAAAAAGCCACCAGATTTGAAGTGTGCATTTATCAATCTGCAGGAAGCATCTCTTACAAGACAGGATAACAATTAAAACTAAATAATATTTTAGAGGTAATGGGCTGCTGCTCTACCCGTAGATAGCACTCTAGCTGAGCATCCGCTCTGACCGTTAAAACATGAGAGTGTACTTAACAACTAAGCATGACAAGAAAAACGTAGAGAGGAATGTTCTATAAAGATATGCTCCACCAGAAATGGAAAACACAGAAAAGAAACACAATTAAATAATAGAGTTTGCTGGAAAAGAGCCATCTTATTTGGTGAAGGAAGAGTCTCTCATGCATATGCAGTACCAAAATGAACAGGGCAGTCCATTGAGGAATATAGGTTGGAATGGTTATGTATCCATGATACAGATGTATTTTTTGATGTTTGTAGATGTTTCCCTGCCATGAGCACTTAAATGCATGTATCTGGTATCCTGGTTCTTGATATTATCCCTAACCTCACACGAATCGTGTGTGCACATACTTTGGCCTGCCGGTTGTCATGAGTGACATCCTGGACCTCTCCTGTGACTTGGAGGAGCACACTCAGAGAGCCCCCATTGTACTGACAATGGACTACTGTTCCTATCATTGGTTCACATGGAACAGTGATGGCATCATGCCATGTTTGGTTAATCCATAGATGGGGCCAGAAGTTTTCATTTATACAACTCCTTTGGAGGCCTACTGGCCCACTGGTGTAAATAATTGCATCCATGTGCTAACTGTGATTTTATCAGTAACATCCAAGTTTATGTTGCTCATGTGTGTGTAGTCAGCATGGTACTTGCATGGTATGCTTGAGTGAACAAGACTAGTGGAGGCCTGCGGGGGTCCTTTATGAACCCTCAACCTGGCCTTTTGCACAAGATGGAAGCAAGATTGCTTTCTCAGAAAGTTTAATGGCATTGTGACATTCCTGAAGCTGGAGGTAGGAGCGGGAGGAGGCCTAGAGAATGAAGTGGGGAAGAGGAGACCAGGGGACTAGTTATAGAAAGTGCCCCTGGGACGCAACGGGATTTGCACCTGCTTTGTGTGCCCCCAGAGCTCTATGGTGTTACAGAATGGGTCGCAGCCACTTGCCCAGCCCATTCTGTAAGACAGATAGTGCTGGTGCATATATAGCACTGTCTCAAGACGGCATTCTCTTATTTGCATGGGGGCATGGCACCATGAAAATGAGGGAATCTTTTCACCTCTGTGCCCGAGTCGTATTGTGAACACAGGCACAAAGGCAAAGAAGCTGAAAGTGTGCCACAAAAAGGTTGTGCACTGTCAGTGCACCGCCTGAGGGCACCCTTTTCAAGGGGTGAAAAAGGGACCAATGAACCTCCCAGACATTTCCCTTGCAGGTGAGTGAAATCACTTACTGCACCCTCTCACAAAGGAATCTCTAATTGTTCTTAAATGTGCTGGTGGATTGCCACCTGCACAATGAAACATGGAGCGGCTTTGAAGCAGCCGCTTCGTACTTCACTTGAAGCACCGCCTCTAGGGCAGCAAAAGTTTGTGGTTGAACATTCTTCATAATAGGGTGCACTTTCCTTGTTTGTGCACTGGGCACCTATTTAAAGGTGTGCCGTGGTGCAAACAGAAAAAATGTGCCCTATCTGTAATAGTGCTCCAGGGTCCTTTAGAAATTCTGTTAGGCTTTTTGCTCAGAGGAGTTGCTGTTTAGTACTGTTTAGCATTCGGTAGATAGTGGGAGTGAAGGGTGGACCTGCAGTCTCTGATTTTTCAAGGAGAAAGGGTATTGGGATGTAAATATCCACTAAATGATGTAAAGCCATGTACCCTTCCCCGCGTGGCCCAAATACATGTCTGTGATACTGTTTTAAAAAAATGATTTTTGGTCATGCCATACACTAATACAGCCTTAGAACCTGCCGTAGCAGGCTCTACCGGCCATTAAAGGCCCGCTCCCTGCCTTTAACAAGGGAAAGGGCCATTCATGTCCAGTAGAGACCGCTATGGCGGGTTCTAAGGCTACTAGAACATTCTGCACTAGAGGGCAGAATGTTCTATCAAATATAACAAATTTCTCAGGAAGCCTGAGGGGATTAAAATCCCCTCAGGCTCCATGAGGCTTTCTTCACAGCTGATCCTGTGAACAAAGAACATTGGAATGTTGACGCTCCTGGCTTTTACCAATGAGTAAAAGCCCAGAGCTCTCTATTGTCTGCAATGGAGCCCCCAACATTCCAATGTTCTAATTCTATTTACACTTTTTGATTTTGGCTTAGTCTTTATGATTATGATAGGTTCTAAACCTAATCCTAAACTGGGAGGGGCACACCAAGTGCACCCTTGTAGTGAAACAGGACTACTGTCCTTGTTGTAAGTTTCACACATGAAATGCAGTGATGCAGTGTACCATGGTTAGTAAACTATAGGGACAGGCTTGTACGTGTGAGACATGAATGCGTTCTTTACAAGCCCATTCATATAGAGTTACGCTGCTCAAAATGAACTAACTCTGAATCCTGAACATCATCTTGTGCATTTTTCGTGTGTGTGTGTGTGTGTGTGCTAGACATGATACTGTGCCATGCACCAGTGATGAAAAACTGCGGATTCCATTTGGGAACCCCACATCCTGGACCACAGTACAAAATGGGGTAGAAAAGTATATACATATTTCTGGCATCTCTTAGATGGAAAGGGGAGTATCAGAAGCTCTGTTGAGGAAAGAGGAGACAGGCTTTCTGTAGAAGTGCTAGGACCCTTCCTGATACATTGAGCTATAAATGACTCTGACTGCAGCTGCCATTATGTTGATGGCAAGGGGTACAGAGTGAGGCCTGCAATGTCTGAAGTTAAGAAAAGCGTTTTTAGTTACCTGATGTTTCTTTAAGTATTTTTATGATCTGTATTAGAATGTTAAAGGGGTGGAAAAGATGCGTGGAACTTGGAAATGGCAGTTTGTTGTTTCCTCCGAGCTGGGTGGTTGTTAAGCTTCTCTTATGGATTAAACTCCTCTTAAACCAATGTGTGGATCCCTCGCGTACTTATTACATGTTGGCGATGAACTGGGAAAGAGTAGTTGCATTCACTGTGCTTATATGTGCCATTAGGAAGACGTGAAGTGTGTTGCTCTGCTGTGAGCTACCCTGTAATGGTTACTCCCAGTTCCTGGATACCCACAGTAACTGGAATGCAATATTGACACTAGTGGGTTTCATTGACTATAATTTTTTCTCTCTCTACAATAACTTTGGAACTGAAGTTTTAATTACTTACCTGCTTTTATACAGTTGTGCACCACCAGCTCATGCTGATTGAGACTCGCGCTGCCCTTGCTTTTCCTAGTGTTCTTCTTTGACCATTCATATTCCCATGGTGCACATCATGTGCAATCGGTCATTGTGAATTGATCACTTTGGGAGAATATTACACACATCAAATAGGTTCGTACAACTCATTGGCGGTCATTTTTTACGACAATATTTTAATTATAGTCTAAAGACAAGCGGTAGCTTTTATTCTTGCTGTATTCCATTGTTGGAATACCCAAACATACAAATAATCTCAGCAATATTTTAACATGGCAAATACTGCTGTACCACTCGCTTTTTTATAAACAATTGGAGAAAAACCTATGGCATGGGAACTTTGTTACTCTCTTTTCATGGCATACGCTGAGGTTTTACAGGGTGAAGATTGTTCACCAGGAAGGACATTAGCCTTACCTAAATATTCCTTTGGTGGGGTTATCTCCTTTGGACCTGGTTGGTATCTTGAATATCTTTGAAAAAGTAGCAAAGAAAATGATGATAAGATTTGGGAAAAAATAAATACTGTGATTGAAAGATTTAAGTTTTAATGTAGGTCCCAAAAAGCGGATGAATCGATAGAAGACTATGGGCCTGATTTACAGTTGGGCAGATGGGTTACTCCATCACAATGGGAACGGATATCCTGTCCACAGAAATATAAATCCTATAGGATACATTGGGATTTATCTTTTGATGGACGGGATATCCGTCACCCTTGTGATAGAGTAACCCCTCTGCTGAGCTCTAAATCAGGCTCTATGCCTCAGTTTTACAGACAATGGCATCTTTTGTGAATTTGAAACTATTACTTATGACCAAGTTCTACTGGACCAAATTATGATTAAAACAATAATCAACAAATACAAGAGAGGATATGGGAAGGAACTCAAACTATACTGAGCACTATTATAAGTATTGTTAAGGGTACACAGCAATGTGAGAAATTAGTGAGTGAGATTAGGGGGTCAAAACACAAAAATAATAGATGTACAAAGGTTTATGTGGTGAAAAATGTTAATGGCAAATATAAAAAAAGACTTTGACAGCACAAGCTTTGGAAGGAGGGGTTTGCTGGTGAGTTTCAGATGCAGAAGGTAATACCATGTTGGAAGTTTCAATGGAAATCTGGCTGTGGACAACGTGTGGGTTGAGAAGAAAGGACATTTTGGTAGAGTGCTTAAGGCTAGTTTATCGCACAAAGTATATTTATTAAGAGTGATGAGCTGCAGAATGAAGTGGAATGTTTCAACTGTGTCCTGAAGATAGATGGGAAGCTTGTAACAATGATGAGAGAATCATGTGAATGGTATAATATCATAGGTCAGGCTTCATTTCATGAATTATGAGAAGGAAGAGAGTTAATGTCTCCTGAGGTGCATTGGTCATGAAGTTAGTCCCTAATGCTTCACCACCTTTGCATATCATCACGTCGGGGAAACAAGGCTCCGATTCTGTATCAGAAATAAAATAATGTATCTAACCTGTTAGGAAGATATGAAGACTGTAAGCACAAGCTTATTTTAAAAAAATGAGTGTTATGACTGGCATCCTTGACGTGGTTTTCCCTCTATCTTTTTGCCTTCAGACCTCCTGTTTTGAAGACTTTGGTTTTGCTGGCCTTATGATTCTTCACACTTTACCACTGATAACCAGTACTAAAGTGCTTGTGTTTCCTACTTAAAAATGATAAACTTGGCTTATACCCAGCTGGCACATTTAATTTAACTGTAAGGCCCTGCATCCAGGGCCTGTAAATAAAATGCTACTAGTGGACCTGCAACACTGATTGTGTGACCCACTTAAGTAGCACTTTTACACATGTCTCAGGCCTGCCATTGGAGCCTATTTGTACAGTTTTTAACTGTTAATTCAACCTAGGAAGATAAATCTTTTGCCAGGCCCAAATCCTTCCTATTTAATAGCTATAAGTCACCCTTGGGGTAGGCCCTGGGCAGCACAGAGGGCAGGGTGCAGTGTATGTAAAAGGTTGTACAGGTACTTTAATGTTTTACAAGTCCTGGCAGTGAAAATCACTTAAAGTCATTTTTCACGACTTCAAGGCCTACCTCTCCCATAGGATACCATTGGTGTTACCTTATTACATTTAATAAGTGTAATTCTAATTGGGAACAGGTCACCAGTTCATGTTTCACTTCTTTGGAGTTGCAATTACTAACTTATGGTGAAGTCGGATTTTAAAATGCAATTTTTAAAATGCTAATTTTGGAAAGTTGCCATTTTCCTGCCTTGGCCATTTGGTGCCTGCATCCTGTCTCTGGATCACATGATTGAGTGTGGGTGACAGTTGGGCCTTGTACATTCCTCCTATACAGCCACATGCAATGGGGAGCTAGGGGGTGTGTCTGGATGGGCCATCACTGGGAGGATCAGAGGGAGGGGCTGGAACCAGCCACACTTACACTTGAATGGGCTGTGTCCTACCTCTACTCAAAGGGCTGCATACCCCTTGTAGTTAGTCTGGAGCCAGGACAGGGAAGACAGGACAATGGTTTACTTCAGAGGCCTGCCTCTAGAAGTTTCTCCCTACTTCAAAGGCACAACTGGGTATAAATACTGGACCTTGGACACCACCATAAGTGTACACTTCTGGACCTGTGGATACTCAGGAAAGATTGATGTGCTGCTGAAAGGACTGACACTTTGCTGGACTGATGTTCTGAAGGACTGCTGCCCTTATGACCTGCTGCTCTCCTGTCCGGTTGAGAAGCACTGGACCTGCATTTCTTGAACTCATAACTTAGACTGACTCCAAGGGATAGTTGGCAGGTCTCCTGATCTGAAGCCACAGGGACAGGCTCCCAACAACCTTGCAACTGCACCTGGACTCTGTCATCTCTGAGTCTACCCTGCCAAGTGATGCCACCCTAGTCCCAGACCCCTGAAAGTGGGCTTAAGGCACTCTGCCAGCCTCTGTGGATCCAATACAGCCAACGCTAATGCTTCTCCCCTGCTGCATGGTGTTAACCCGAGCATAGCTGACACATCTCTGTTGATGCATGGTTTGAACCCATCGCAAAGACCCACATCGTCTTTGCAGCCCTATCGGAACAGCCACTTCAATTAACATCCTCAATGCAAGCCTTTGCATCTTTCATCGATGGGAGTCTCGATGAGGACGCTGTACTCTGCATCGCAGGCCCCATTGACTGGGCCACCGACAACGGCCCTTGCATCACAGCCTTGCAGCATTTCAGAACTGATGCATTGCTTTGGCTGCACGATACATCTTCTATGCAGATCCTCGCAATACTCTGAAAACCAGGATTTAAGATATTCTGTTTAGCTGGCCTATCTGGTCCCTGTAGCCAGCCAATGCTTCATCGCTGATGGTCTTAACTTGCGACTTTGTGACTTTGTCCCATTCCGGTGTGACCACCAATCCACATTTGGTACTTTGTGCTTTTTGGCTTTATTTTTACTAAAGACTAAATTGCATATCTACGGTTCTACTGATTGGATTTTTATTGTTTTTATCTTGTTTTATTTATTATAGAGAACTCTGTTTTTTAACTTGTCGTGAGATCCTTTTTGTGTTGTGTTTCCATTTCATTACTCTGTGAAATATCATACAAATACTTCACACTTTGCCTTCTAAGCTAAGCCTGACTGCTCTGTGCTAAGCTATCAGAGGTTTAAGCACAGGATAATTCAAGATTGGCTTGTGCCTTGCTCTCACAAAGGTTGTGGTTGCTGCATGACCAGGTGTCACATCCTAGTCAACCAACAACCCAGGTTCTTACAAAGGGCAACTCCTATTAGGCACAAAGTTAGGAAAGTGTAATTTGCTTATCATGAGAAATTGAAGGAGCTACTGAATTAATCATGTGAGAAGAACATTATTTAACCAATCAAATCCTCAGCATGGGTATCACCTGTTGTAGTTTCAGTGAAAAATTCAGAAGAACTACATTTATGTGTGGATTTGCATAGTTTAAATAATGAAATAATGGTTGACGGTTTCTAATTTATATGAGATGGTTTCAATGTTTGCGGGGGCAGCACTGTTTTCAACTATTGATCCTTCAAGAGCATATCATCAGGTTGAGCTGCATAAAGAATCTAAATATCTCACAGTCCTTGTGACTCCAGAAAGAATGTTCCAATTCAGCTGACTACAGGGGAGGGTTAGAACGAATGTGGGCGATTCTGCTTGGTAAATGTGTGATCACAGGAGTGGCAACTCCTGATCAGACCAGGAAATGTAGGGATAACCCTTATAGGGAAAAATACTTGAGATATCCAAAGGGAGAAAGATCCTCCAATTCATTTCTTATTACAATAATAGCATAGTGTAGGGATCCTTAGAGAGCCCTGATGAATGCCTCAGTTCTAGTATGACTATTGGGAGGCAGACACATGTTGGCCAAATGGGGGGGGGGGCATATGGGTCATTATACCCAGTAACATCCTCTAAATATTTTTTCAATATGTTTTACCCTTACCTAAGGTGCAACTTAATAAAGTATTACTTTGTGGTTTACCTTAAGGTCTTTTCAATGGATTTTAACTGGATCCCTGAAATATTGTCCAGAAGAATAATATTCAAAGACCTCCCTCTATAAACTCTTGAGGTTCAGTCCTCCCTGGGAATGAGGTGTCCGATGATGAAGCAAAGCCATGTTAGGGGAGGCCCTAGGACAGCAGTAAGAAAGGGCTTCAACCCCCATGGTTGTGGCCAGTAACTCCTGCTTGCCCTATTTACTCCTGAACAGGGTCTGACAAAGGGATCCCTTTAAAGAAGACAGCCTTTTGTCTTCCCCTTTATTACCCTTCATTGTGCCTGATGACAGCCATATGCACAATGCTGAAACCTAGTTGTGCTTCTGTTGTGGATGCTCCAGAATGGAGACCACCGTGTTGGGAGCAGCATTACTCTACACAAAGGTGATGTCTGAAGAGCAACCTGAGGAGGAAACTTGAAAAGAGAACCAACCATAAGGGCTCTGAAAGTGCAGACAGTGTGGATTCATGTCTCCTGTCACATCTCCTGTCTGCTTGGACTGTATAAATGTGGCACCCACTGACCCACTTGTAGTTCTAGTCCCAAGTTCTTTATAACCAAGGAAAGGAGTGGTCTGCAGAATATTCATAAGAATGCTGTACAACAGAGGTGCTGTCTCCCTGACAACCAGCTTCCCAGAGGTGATGGAACATCATCTAAGCCCACTCCTTGTTGGAGGAGCAAATTATCTGGCCTGAAGTTCTTAGAAGCCAGCCTGCTTGACGAGAGAGGGAAGGAACCTGCTACCCCAAGACGAGTGACTCTCCATGAGGAACGAGGTGCAACATGACCCTGTTTGTGCTGTGCCAGTGGAAGAGGTCTGTGGAGAGTGTTCTTCACACTGTGGTGCTTCAGAGCTCCAGAATCTTCTATTGGGAATATTGAAGCTTGTGATGTAGCCTGAGCCACTGAGTTTAAATTGAGGAAAGTGCAGCAACATGAGCCATTGTGCCCAAGCTGTGAAGTGTGGTGTGATCTGTACCTTGAGAGGAATTGATTCAATCCACACATTATGACAGGGGACACTCTTCTGTCCATTCACACCATGGTGAGAAGAGAGGTATTGCACCCACCAAACGCCCTCCCAGAATAACATTAATAAACATAAAAAGTGTGGTGGGCAATAGGGCTATTACAAAACAAAAAGTAGAGACCCACTTGTTTGGAACCAGTTGCTCAATGATATTCACTGTTGGGTTTAAGTTGTATGCATTAATAGGGAACTCCTCCTCATGGAACAGGTGGTCTCACACACTTAGTTGTGTCATGCTTCATCATAGACCACCTGTCCCCCACCCTGATAAGAAAGTGCTACCAGGACAGACTCAACCTCTTAGTAACTCCTGTACTGAAGGGAGTTCCTAGATAAAGATAACCAGACAGGGCCTTTTCCACCCTTACATGATCATACGTGGGGGTGGCCACCACATTATGGGCTTCCCCCTCAGTATGGCCCAACATCTAATTTCCTGACACAATCAGCTCTTTGGTCATATCAACTTAACCCTTTTTTAGAAAGAAGCCGAGGATCGGGGAGAAGAAAAAAGAAAGGGGTCACCTGGCAGATCAGAAAATCTCACAACGAGACAGAAACAGGCAGGGATGTGACTCCCAGCACAAGAAAGGCGTGACTACCCATCAGGATATTGTGATAAATTTGAGTACACGAGTATTAACTGAGAATGAAACTATTGTACTAAATGAAGGGTTGGGGTTTGTTCCTACCCCTAAGACTGACATCTTTCAATTACAGGTAGAAGTATCAGAATTCCTACATAAAATCTGATTAACAACATTCTTCCCTGAATGGCCAGTGATTATGAGGGTGGAACGTAAAAAAACATGCCTCCGCCCGAAATCTACTTTCTTGCCTCCATCGAATACCATGTCACGAGAGGTTTTAGCCTTTGAAAAAGCAGTCATCCATGAGATTGACCTCTTCAGGGACACAGAACATAAGGTTTTCTACAATACTAGTAAAGCTGAATTGACAGCCCTACTTGGGCCTGCTAACGATACTAGCATTGTCGTTAAGACTGCCATCAAGGGAGGAGCATTAGTTGTTATGCCAATACAAATGTATAGGGAGGAGTGCCTGTAACTGCTGAATGATTCACAAAACTATAAACGTCTGGCTAGAGATTTGACTTCTGAAGTTATGGAGGAGATTGTTTTTTTGGTCACCAAAGGCCTTGATAACGAATGTATCCCGAAACATGAGGTAAGTTTCTTGATGCAGAAGTCACCAAAAAAAAACTTTATCTGTATTCTCCCTAAAATGCACAAAGACATAGGCCCTCATTCCGACCCTGGCGGTTTCAAACCGCCAGGGTGGAGGGCAGAGGAAGCACCGCCAACAGGCTGGCGGTGCTTCCCGGGCCATTCTGACCGCGGCGGTAAAGCCGCGGTCAGAAAAGGGGAACCGGCGGTTTCCCGCCGGTTTTCCCCTGGCCCAGGGAATCCTCCATGGCTCCATGGCGGCGCTGCTTGCAGCGCCGCCATGGGGATTCCGACCCCCTTCCCGCCAGCCTGTTCCTGGCGGTGTAAGGCTGGCGGGAACGGGTGTCGTGGGGCCCCTGGGGGCCCCTGCACTGCCCATGCCACTGGCATGGGCAGTGCAGGGGGCCCCTAACAGGGCCCCACAAAGATTTTCAGTGTCTGCTTTGCAGACACTGAAAATCGCGACGGGTGCCACTGCACCCGTCGCACCCCTGCAAATCCGCCGGCTCCATTCGGAGCCGGCTTCCTCTTTGCAGGGGCTTTCCCGCTGAGCCGGCGGGCGATCAGATCGCCCGCCGCCCGCCGGGGTCGGAATGACCCCCACAATCTCTCCCCCAGGGAGACCTATAGTTTTAGGCATAGGCTCACCCTTAGAACCTTTATCCCAGTTCTGTGACAAGTTCTGTAGACCCCTTGTGAGACAAATGCCCACATACCTGCAAGACACTAAAGATGTTTTAAAGCTCCTGGAAAAAATGCCTTTCGACAATGAAAAGGAACTCCTCATCAGCCTGGATGTGGAGTCCTTATATACTAACATCCCCAAGGAGGCCACCTTGGAAGTAATTGACGGACTCCTGAAGGAGACACAATGGGAATCCATCACCCATCCTGAATTCATCTTGGACCTAGCGCACTTGGCCCTCACATGGAATTTCTTTGAGTTTGAGGGTGAATTGTTCTTGCAGGTCTATGGGACATCTATGGGAAGCACATTTGCTCCGAGTCTGGCTCGTATCTATGTCCATTCTTTTGAGAATGACTTTGTTTTGCATCCTTCTAATCCTTTTCTGAGGAAGATCAGGCTGTGGAAATGGTACACTGATGATGCATTGTTAATTTGAAATGGCACAAGAAGCGAGGCACTAGTGTTTCTTGATTGGCTGAATCCCCTCAATCCTTACTTCCAATTTACCATCAACTTAGGTGGCACCGAATACCCTTCCTTGACCTCCTTATCCAAGTGAAAAATGGACAGCTAAAAAACCCAAGTGTACTATAAACCCACAGATACGAATAACCTATTAAGATTTGAAAGTTTTCATCCCCAAGGCCTGAGAGAAAGCCTACCGGTAGGCCAGTTCTTGCTCCTGAGTCGGAATTGTTCTGACACAGAGTATTACATCACACATACAGAGAAACTCTCAAGTAAACTAGCGGCAGAAAACTATCCTGATCGCTTGGTGCGCAGAGCTAAGAAAAGAGCCTTAAACAAACAACAGAGAACAATTGCTTGAGACCTTTGAAAACCTCCTGAGGATAGATTGATTTGTGTCTCAAACTTCACTCCTCTAGCTAACCGATTGCAGAATATCCTGAAGGATAAATGGAGAATTCTCATCTCAGAAGGGGCTTCCTTTTGCCCCTCCAATGCATGCAAGAAAGCAAGGAGTATTTGGGACATAATTGTGCATACACGTCCTAAAAAGGAAGCCAACACTGAAAGATAAAGAACTCTGCAGGAGCTTCCTCCTGTAGTAGGTCACTCCCCTTGTGGAAAGCGTGGTGTGTGTCCCCTTAACAAGAAAACAACCACCCTTGACCGTGGACTAGGATCCCCATGGGAGTCACAATCACTGTATAATTGCAACAGTAAAAATGTAATCTATGTGATACATTGTCCCTCCAAACTAAAGTACATTGGCATGACCACGATACGGGTTGGGACACGTATTTGGGAACATGGGAGCACAATCCACTGCAAAAGGGACTCCACAAGGCTTACTGATCATTTTTCTTACTAATAAACATATCGCAGATGATATTGAATGGTATGTCATTGAAAAACTGACACAGACCAGACAAGACATGACACAAACACTGCTATGTTTGGACAGAGATGGGTATGGAGACTCCATACAGATAAAGATGGGCTAAGGTACCTTGGTCTGCAATACAGCAGTAAGATGAGTTTCCTGAAATGCCTTTTGCCCTCAGCAGGGGCAACGAGCCATTAAAAGCGATGATTTGGGCCAAGAAAGCTTTCTAATACATCAGATATCTGGATATAACACCAGGGGCTTGCACGTAATTAAACCCTAACAGAGAGTGATAATGAGTGTAATGGAGTTATCATCTAAAATATCATGTAGGAATGGGCCGCAAAAAAAGTGTAGTTGAAAACAAGCCTGATTATCACTGATTATCATCACTGACCTCATAACACTTACAAGTCAAAAATAACCAAGCCCTCCTTATGGAACCAGTTGAGTGCTGTACTATCTCATAGACTTCTGGTGTCTGGTGGTGTTATAACTAGAACACAACATTGACTTAATGCACTCCACCTGACAAGTTTTCTTTGGACAGAGACTGTCAAAGAATCTCACTACGTTATTACTTAAAGGTCATGGACATAATAGTGTATAATGTCTCCATGATAGAGTGACAAATATCCTGATATATATACTGTTCTTTCTGATTGTGGTAGGCAAGCCTTCCCAAGGGTTTTCAGTTTTTAGTTGTTATGCACATCCTAGTACATGAAAGTGTTTCCTGGAATCATCCAGTTGGGCTAATGCTAAATTGGTTGATAATGCCTGATTTCATCACATAAGCATACCTACATTGATTCACACCTCGAAGTGCAGGGTATTCACATATGAAGTTAGGCCACCGCAATCCTAGTAATGCAATACTACATCCCCCATAAGCATTTGAAAGAAGAGGTGCAAACAATTATGCTCTGGTGCGATGAAAAGAGACAATCTGCGGATGTTCATATAGTGCCATGGGTATTTTTAATGAGCCTTTCTGGGCCCCCCTCCAGTTAGTACAAGCGGCTGGGAGAGGCCACACAAAGGTGCAACCACACGATGATCCTTTTGGAGTAGTGAGTATACACAAAAAAAGAAGGGCCTCAGAACTAAATTCTAATACGTGACCAACTCTCAGATAGCTCATATACTACACACTTTGAAGAGACATCTAGGTAACTTTTTTAGCTTATCCAAAAGGGATGGGAGAAGCATGATCCGGTAAAAAGGTCCCTCTTGGGAACAGAGATGATACAGGCCAATACCTATTGATCTAGAAAACCTGGGACATACACAGATCTATGCCCGCTAAGCAATACTTTTCTACACTTTTAGTGTGTTAATGACAAGCCTGACATGGCACCTATCATGGGGACCTATGGGGACACTTGACTTTTATTTGGGGATTGAGCTGGACACTATCTATAATTTTTGACATAACAAGATTCTTATACCTACTATGGAACACATAGAATGACATGATTTGGACAGGGTGTGCCCTACTATGACACTGCCCTGAACCTCCTCAGTCTGGGAACATCCATAGGGAGCTTCCTTATAGCAACTATGTTGGTTCCTTATCTTCTTCTTTTTCCAGAGTGTGAAGATAAAGGACAATGTCCGAACCCCAGACCTGAAGCCTGTACACCTAAATTTTAGGGTACGGCTGCCTAAAACTACAGATTGAGGACCGGTTCAATAGGACACAATTGTAAAGAAACACACTGGTTTCTTTTTCAGCCTAGTTAGTTTGTCTGTTGTTCTAAAGTAATCGGATACTAATTGTAGCGAATAGCAGTATGGAGCACAGTTTGTTGGGTTAAAGCACATTGTATGCATCTTGTTTGCAGTGGTTTTGCAGTGATTTTCACTCTGCATGTTCATGTTGCGTGTGTAGCTGGGCCGCACTAGAAAAAACCAAGGGAATGTAATCCAGTAAGATCATCTTTGTATAATTTTTTTCACCCAAAGGCGTTTTTTGAAATAACTCCTTTTCACTCAGGTAGGACTTCAGTGTGTTCCCTTGTGTACTGTTCAAGGATAGGTGTTAGCACACCACTCATAATTAGGGATCCGTAGGCCAGAAGAATGTCCCAGACATGTATAGGCTCTTAGGGCCAGATGTAGGAAAATCCTACATTGCGGCTCGCAAATTGCAAATTGCGATTCGCAATTCAGGATGCAGGATGGTGTCCCTGACACCATCTGCGACCCGCAAGGGGGTCGCAAAGCCCCACCTCATTAATATTAATGAGGTGGGTCGCAATTTGCGACCCACTTGCGACTCGCAGCACTCACAGGGATGGTGGCCTGCTAGAGACAATGTCTGTGACTGCTTTTAAATAAAGCTGTTTTTTTTTGTAATGCAGCCTGTTTTCCTTAAAGGAAAACGAGATGTATTACAAAATGAAAAAATTAAACGTTACAGTTTAATTTTTTCAGAGCAGGCTGCTCTGAATTTTTTTTTCCAGCCCATTCACAAAGGGGAAGGGGTCCCATGGGGACCCCTTCCCTTTTGCGAATGGGTACCAGTGTGACACTGGTGGTAACTGAGATTGCTTTGCGACCGCGTTCGCGGTCACAAAGCAATGCAGCATTGCGCTGCAACTCGCAAATAGGAAGGGGAACACCCCTTCCTATTTGAGACTCGCAGTCCCGTTTTGCGAGTCGGTAACCAGGTTACCGACACGCAAAACGGGAATTGGGCATCGTGATGTGGGTTTTGCACGTCGCAAACAGCAAAATTCGCTGTTTGCAATGTGAAAAACCTTTCCTACATCTGGCCCTTAGTGAGGGAAGAAACATGTTGGTTTGTCATAAGACGGTTTAAGCTGTTATACTCAAATTTTCCTTCAACACATTTTTAACCTTATCCACCAACACCACCAGTAAAGGTAGTATTACCAGCAGTTGCTGAGGTAATTTTAATCTACCCGGATCCCTCTACTATGCGGTTATCTTTATCTAAGAAGTCCCTCCAGTACAAGAGCTACTGAGAGATTGATTCCGCTCTGGTAGCACTGTCTTACCAGAGTGGGGACAGCTTGTCTATGATGAAGCATGACACAACTAAGTGAGTGAGACCACCTGTTTCATAAGGAGGAATACCCTATTAATGCACAAAACTTAAATCCAACAGTGAATATCATTGAGCAACTGGTTCAAAACAGGTGGGTCACAACTTTTTGGTTTGTTATAACCCTATTCCCCACCACACTCTTTGTGTTTATTAGTCTCTCTTCTATCAACTTTGCTGCTTTGGATGCCATCCTCACCCTACATTGTCCAGAGGTCCCTGAGTGGGAGGAGGGTCCCGGAGGCTCCTCTAAAGGAAGAAAGTGCTCCCTCCATGCGGGACGTGCTTCTATATCTTTCATGCTTTGGAGGCCACTTGGTGGGACTACATCACCCAGAGGTCCCTAAGTAGGAGAAGGAGCCAGGACACTCCTCTAAAGAAGGGAAGCACTCCTGTTCTGCGGGGTGCAGCCAGGCTGTGCCCGGGCAAAGACCATATCAACACAGGCCATTCTCAGCCTGTCAGAGACGGTCAGTGGTTTGGCTGTGCCCCCCCGGTCCTTTTTTTCGTGACTTTGGTGATTAACAATGCGAAAAAGAAAACTAACAATTACTGCATTGCAGCCTACCTGACTAACATGATGGGGGTCTGCAAAAAGAAAATTAGTATTGTGGAGGCAAGTTTATATTAGTGGAATCCTGACTGTGTTGATTCAATACCCCAAAATAGCTCTACAGTAGTTGCAGTCATGGAGTGCAGGAAGGTAGCCCCTGTACCTAACGAGCACTGGGACTTTGTGGTTGAATCTTCCCTCAAGCCATGCTTTCATTTCATGTTCTTAACCCTCCATAGAGCATGTTTGCACTGACATCTTGTCACTGGGTTCTCCAGACAAGGAAGTCCACCCACCAGCTATAAAAGCCAAAAAAGCAGTATGTGCGCATAAAGTAAAATGCACTAAGATGGCAGCCACCTAGAAGGCAGACAAGAAGACGTGTGTTAAAGGTGTCATGTAGGAGGCTGGCTTGGTTTGTAGTGGGTACCTAAGGTACTTACACCTTATACCAGGTCCATTTATCCCTTATTAGTGAAATGTGGGCAGTGTTCTAGCAGCTTATGCGGTCTAGAGGTAGCTGTAGCAGAGCAGCTTAGGCTGAACTATAGTTACAAAGTACTTATACACAATAAAAGACAATATTCAGTGATACAAAAAAAGGTACTTTAGTTTAGTGACACAAGGCCAAGAATATCTTAGAGACAATACTCGTTCTGGAGGTAATTATTATACACAATATATACACTAGTAACCAAAATCAGGTAAGTAAACAGTCAGAGAATAGTGCAAACAGTAGAAAATACAATAGATTGCAATGGGCCTAGCGGCAGCACAAACCATATACTAAAACAGGGGAATGCGAATAACTAATTCCCCCCAGGCAAGTGTAGGAAAACACCAAAGGTAAGTAAAGTACCCCACCCCAGAGCCCAGGAAATCAGGAGTAAAGTACAGCAAGTTTCCTCAGGACACACTACAAGTCATGATAAGAGATTTTGCACAAATCAAGCAACACTGCAAGCAACAAACAATGGATTCCTGGACCTGAAGACCTGTGGAGAGAGGAGACCAAGTCCAGAAGTCGAAAAAGAGTCCAGGAAGGACAGGAGCCCCTGGCAACCTAGAAGAAGGTGCAAAAGTGGATTCTCCAGTCAGAAGAAAAGTACAGAAGAGCACCAAAGAAGATTGCTGTGGGTTCCTGCTTGGTGCAGGTGATGTCCCACGTTGGATGCAGGCTGTTTACGTCACTGGATTCCGCCAACAAGCCTTGGTTCAAGCAAGTACGCGGATTGCATCAAAAGGGAGCTGCCTGGACCCAGCAGGGACCTGAGTGTCTCAACTTGGACTGAAGCTCACAGCACTTCAGATAGCCCTCAGAAGACCATGCAGCACCCACGGGAATCCAAGAACATGGAGACAAAGAAGATGCAAAATGCGGTTGTTGCAGCACTACACTGGAAGGTCCCACGCCGCCGGAGAACAACTCAGGGAGCTGTGCGTTGCAGGATGGAGTGCTGGGGACCTGGGCTATGCTGTGCCTGAAGGATTCTTGGAAGAAGTGTACAGAAGCCCAAGGAGCTGCAGAAGACACAGTGCACAGGGGTACTGTCGCAGCATGGGGAGGCAAGCTCTTACCTCCACCTAATTTGGACAGCTGGATCTTTGGACAGTCTGGGTCACTTTGATCTACCACCTGTGTTCCAGGGAGTGTGCTAGTTGTCAGGAGAGGAGTCCCAGAGTACCGGTCATCGTCGCAGAAGGGTGCATGCAGAAGCAGGGAAGTGACTCCATCACTCCACAGGAGATTTCTTCAGTTCTTCAGGTGCAGGGTGAAGACAGGCAGTTCTCAGAGTGTGCACACCTTGGAAACTGTTGCAAAAGATGGCTGGAGCTGAAGTTGCAGGTCACAGGAGTCATCCTTTATACTCTGTTGCAGTTACAGCGGTTCCTGGAGCAGTCTACGGTTGATCCGACGGTCAGAAGCTGAAGCAGATGATGCAGAGGAGTCCTGGAGGAATCTTGCAAACCAAATCTGAGGAAACCCCCAGAGGAGAGACCCTAAATAACCCTGAGAGGGGGGTTGGCTACCTACCCAGGTATGCACCTATCAGGAGGGGTCTCTGACGTCACCTGCTGGCACTGGCCACTCAGAGGTCTCCAGGGGGTCCCTACACTTTGGAATCCAAGATGGCTAACGCCAGGAACACTCTGGAGGAGCTCTGGGCAGCACCCCTGGGGTGGTGATGGACAGGGGAGTAGTCACTCACCTTTCCTTTGTCCACTTTCGTGTCAGAGCAGGGACTGGGGGTCCCTGAACCGGTGTAGACTGAATTATGCAAGGAGAGCACAGTTTTTGCCCTTCAAAGCATTTCCAGTGGCTCTGGGATGCTACCCCTCCCAAGCCTGTAACACCTATTTCCTAACAGAGAGTGTGTAACACCCTTCTTCCAAAGGAAATGCATTGTTCTGCCTTCCTGGGATTGAGCTGCTCAGTCCCCAGGAGGGCAGAAGCCTGTCTGTGAGGTGGCAGCAGCTGGGGTTGCAGTGGAAACCTCAAAGAGCAGGTTTGGCAGTACTGGGGGTCCATGGTGGAGCTCCCAGGGTGCATGGGATTGCCCCCTTACCATATTTGGATTGGGGGACAGTCCCATGATCTTAGACACATCACGTGGCCATATTCAGAGTTACCATTGTGAAGCTACATATATGTATTGACAAATATGTAGTGTATGCTTATAATGGTATCCCTGCACTCACGAAGTCCGGGGTATTGGCCCTGGACAATGTGGGGGCACCTTTGCTAGTGCAAGGGTGCCCTCACACACAGTAACATTGCACCTCGCCTTCAGTAAATTAAGGTTAGACATATAGGTGACGTATAAGTTACCTTAGTGCAGTGAAGATTGGCTGTGAAATAGTGTGTGCACTATTTCACTCAGGCTGGTGTGGCAGTCCCAATGAAAGGTTTGTATGAACTCCTTATGGGTGGCAAAAGAAATGCTGCAGCCCATAAGGATCTCCTGGAACCCCAATGCCCTGGGTACCTAGGTACCATATACTAGGGACTTAAGAGGGGGGGTCCAGTGTGCCAATCAGAATTGGAATATGGTGTCACTAAAGTGTAGTGACAAATTTGGTAAGTAGAGAGAGCATAAGCACTGGAGTTCTGGTTAGCAGAACTTCAGTGACACAGTTAAGCATACTGACAACACACATAGGCCACAAACTATGAGCACTGGGGTCCTGGCTAGCAGAATCCCAGTGAGACAGGCAAAACACACTGACAAACACTCACAAACAGGTCAACAATGGGGGTAACCATGCTAGAAAGAGGCTACTTTCTCATTTGTCACACCTGCTCAATTGGGTTTATTGAACCTGGGCACAGAAAATGAAATTGTCTAGAAAACTGTGGTGAACAGTTTGTGAAAGTTAACAAATTTTGTTCACAGATAAATTTGCCACCATTTGCAATAAGTTGGATGCTCTGAAGAAAGAATTAGGTCCATGTTTCGACCTCAATAAAAAGGGCATGAGCAAAGCAGCTTAATAAATTGAGTATATGTGGTAGCCCCATGGTGCCTTCTTCGACCGTAGCCAGTCAAGGTAACTTTGCTCATTATTCTGATTCATTAAGGGACACAGCTGTCCCATTCACTGAGGCACTGTCTGCACTGACTTCGAAAAAGAAGACGCTACCTACTACACACACCCCAAATTAGGGGTCTGCTCCTCAGGTCACACTGGCCCTGGTTGTTCAGCAAATAAATTCCGAACTGGTTTAGCAGCTTGACAGCCCAAAAACTTGGGAACTGTGGCTTCTATTTGTCTACAACATCCTCCTGAAGTGGCTCCTCATGTCATAGTTCTGAAGAATTTTCCACGCCAACATAGTTATTTACTGAGAGCTGGACAGAGCTCTATAGCAAAGTGTGTCACTGGCTGAAGGCTAGGCACGAAATGGTCCTTTTAAATGAGATTAATATGGTACGATGAGTTTCTAGGACTACCTGAGCCCATAGGCTTCAGCCTGAAGACAGTGGGCCTGTTTACGACCTTGGCGTAGGGGATTACTCCATCACAAACATGACGGATATCCCGTCCACCGTATGACAAGTTCCATTATATCATATGGAACTTGTAATATGGCGGACAGGACATTGGTCACGTTTGTGACAGAGTAATCCGCTCCGCCAAGGTCAGAATCAGGCCCTGTGTGTGGTAAGAAACTTTAGCTCCCCTCTGTGCCCGAAGCTCATCCTGTTGACATAATGTCATCATCACCCTTTGTGTAAAAATATTTCTGTTGTCCTGTTAGGTTATTTTTACAGACCAACAGGTAACATCTCTACTGTCCCTAGATGGTTGGTGGATTCTACCTCATTTTCCACACTTAACTACAGCACCAATGGTCTTTATTGAGTGTCTAATATACAAACATCAAATAGATTTTCTCCCCTAAACATCCTGGATGTTCAAGACTGACAAGAATATGGCTGTGCAAGCTTCTCTCCTATATTAAGAGAGAGAAATATGAATATTTGACCATCCCAGCACCAGCAGGCCTATTTTGTTATTAATGGGTATTCTAACTGCAGTAGTTCTGTGGATCAGCTCAAGCTTACCCAGGAGCATCTAGGGCCTGTACATTTGTTTTCTGGGGTGACTGACAGTTCTCTTGCCGGTATTAATAATAATACCGGTTGAATGGAAACCAAGAGTGCACAGGGTTAGCAGGTCATTGTGGGGATCTTAAGTTGGAATGTTGCAGGTATCATGCCAAAGCTAGACAATCCTGATTAGATGAGTTTTATTGATAATTATTTGATTGTCTTTTCACAAGAAACTTGGGCCACACCCACATTTTTTATTGATGGGTTTGAATGAGACCCGTCTAGCTATGGAATGGAGAAGGGGGGTTTAGCTATTTTGTTGAGAACTACAATCCCTGTGTCAGTGGAGAAAGTGTTCTTAAACTTATGGGGCTCATTCCGAGTTTGGTGGTCCCAACACAGGACTGCCAAACTCGCTATGGTGGTGGCGTCCCCCCACCCTATTACAAGATTTCTGCTGGTCTGATCTGGTTGACCGGGAGAAACCTTGGAATAGAGTGTTCCTGCTGGTCAGACCGGCTGGAACAGTGCTATGACATTGCACTCAGCTCCCTTAAAGGAAGCAGGCAGTGCACATTCTGATGGTGCTGGGCAGGGGGGCCTCCGTGTCTCACCCCGTTCCCTCCTGCACTTGTTCTCTGCCAACGTTTTCATGGTGGTGAAACCGCCATGAAAAGGAATATAGAGAACCAGGTTGTAATCAGCAGGGCAGCGCTGCATTCACTGCCACTCTGGCTGATTGCAACCAAGACCGCCGTCATCCCATTGTGATCTAAGATCCTGGTGAAGATGGTGTTCGGATGGTGGTCCGACTGCTAAACTTGTAATTTGGCGGTCGGACAACCACAGCGGTGGCGGTCTGACCTCCACCACCAGGCTGGTGGTCTGGTGACCGTCAGCCTCATAATAAGGCCCTATGTTTCCATAATTTTCTGTTTTTAGCACTCAGAGGGTACCAAAAGTTTGTGCTTATACATTTTATGACAATTTATTTCAGTCTGGGAACAGGGTGATTAGTGAATTGGTTGAGTTTCTGTTGATGGTGGAAGGAAACTTATTTCTTGTATGGGTAAAGGACTTTAATGCACATAAATATGATTATCCAGCAAAGGTGAAGTGTGGGCTGGTGGCTTGAAAGGATTTGGGTTTGTCTCACTTTACACATAATGAGTATAGTTAAGCATTGAATAAGTTCATATTTAATATAATTTTTGTCACGTGGTCGGTGTACATATCCCTCATATCCCTTGACTTCCCATGCCTCTATCTTCACTCAAAACGGTAAAACTATCACAGTTCACTTTATTCTGGTGTCACACAATTGTGAGTCATTAATATCTCACTATATTACATATGTGAAATACATGAGCGACCCTAACTCCCTTTGACTGAACCTCAGGTTATCCTGGAAGGTTTATATTGTGGCCTGCCCTACTCAGGCATTAGAGATTAACAAACATAGTGGCTTTTCTATTTATTAGAGTTGTGTAGATCCAGGTGCATTTTGGGATCCTTAATTACGGATAAGAGATGCCCAGTCAACTCTTGTCTAAATGGGGAAGCCAGAGCAGAAGAAATGTTATATTCTAATGGGCTGCTTACTGAGAGTATCTCAGAAAGAACAGATGATGAATGGGCCAGGCAAGCTTGAATCCAGTGGCATAGTGAGCACTGGACTCACGTCTGGGCAACAAATGCAAAAAGAACAGATGATGGGCAGAATGCTGAACAATGTCAATCATTCACCCCTAGTCACAGATCTGGTCCTAAATCCATTGTTTTTTGCTCACCACGCCATTCCAGTTTGGACTCAGTCTTGACCCTGTTCCGCATTGGAACAGTCCCACCCAAACAGACAGGCCAGATCCTCCCTAGACCAAAAACAACCATCCTGGGACCAGTTTTGGGGTATCACCCCTCATCAGCCAGGCTAACTTGAATGCAGTGGCATAGCAAGCACAGGACTCACACCTGGGCAAACCCTTCCCACTTAGGGCAACAAATGCAAAAAGAACAGGTGATGAGCAGAATGCTGAACAATGTCGCACATCATCCCCAGTCACAGATTTGGGGATAAATCCATTGTTTTTCCGCTTGCCACTCCTTTTCGGTTTGAACCCAGCCATATGCAAATCAGTCTTGGCCCTGCCTCCCATGGGAACCGTCAAGCCCATACTACCAGGCCATGTGTTCCCTGGACTGGAAAATCTGAGAAAATCTCAGCAGCACTAACAATGAGTTCATGGCCTTGCCCGAAGGGGTGGTTCGATGGTGCACGCACAAAGCCACAAAAGTCCCTAAAGAAAGCATGTAATAGCTACTGGAGGGGCTCTGCTTTAATCAAAATAGCAGACAGAATTATAGGCAAGCAATTGCCAGGCGGAAAAAGGTTATCAAAAATGAGGCATGGGAAGTGTTGACCCATGTAAATAAGATGTAGGAGAGTTCTGCTTTTTGGAAGGTTATTAATGCTTAAGGAGTCTGGAGACCCTATTATTGAATCATTTATTCCGTTGGAGGATTGTGTGAGCCACTTTCGCTCTATGTACTCGATCCCTTCTTTTCCATTATCGAGTGAGTAAAGCCCTTAGGAGTAGTAAGAAAGGAAATGCACCTGGCCCAGATGTGGTTCCCTTAGACGTGCTCCTGGGGAATATAGACTTGTGGGTCCCATTTTTAACTAACGTTTTTAATGCGTTGACCTCATCGGGTATTTTGCCCACTTTTTTGCCAGTCCATAATTGTGCCTATATTTTAAAAAAAAGGTAAAAGGGCAGATGCATGCTGTTATTTTCCTATCTCTCCTAGACTGTACATTTAAAACAGTGGAGAGACTTATTCTATCCTGTCTACAGAGTTGGGTGGAACAGTATTGGATTATTACCAGGGCACAATATGGGAGTAGGTACTATTACACAACAATGCTTAAATATTTCCTCTTTAATAAATAAATATTATTTAAGGGCCAATAGCGGGTCTGGCATTTATGGACTTGAATTGCATGTTTAACTGTACAAACCATGCTAAGTTATGGGATACTATGAAGGATCTTGGGGTAGAGGAGGCCCTAATATCATTTCTAAGGCAGCTTTACATGAACAACACGGCAAGAGTCTGCTATGGTAACAAGCATTGGTAAATGCATTAGGTTCTGCCTTTAGGATGAATAAGAGATGTGGGAGCAGTGTATGAGAATGGTGTGAGTGCTCTATGTGCAGGGTGTGTGGTGCAAGAATGAAGGTTGATAAGTGTTTGAGTGCAGGGTGAAAGTGCCTGGATGCATGGTGATTGATGTGTGTTCAGTGCAGAATGAGAATGTGTCAGTCTAAGCATCAATGTTTGCCTGGGTGTGTTAGTGTATGCATTAGTATGTGTCTGGGTGTGTAAGTTTATGCATCTATGTGCCCGGATGTGTCAGCGTATGCATAAAGTGTGCCTGGGAGTGGTAGTGTATGAATGAGTGTGTACCTAATTGTATAAGTGGTTGTATCAGTGTACGTCTTGATGGGTCAATGTAGGCATTAATATGTGCCTGGGTGGGTTAGTGTGTGCATGAGTGTATGCTTGGGTGTGTCAGTGCACATATAATTGTGTCTGGATGTGTCAGCGTACACATCAGTGTATGCCTGGGTGTGTCAGTGTATGCATGAGAATGTGTCTGAGTGTGTCAGTGTATGTATAATTTGTGCCTGGAGGGTGTGTGTGTGAAGGTATGCAGAGGGTAGCGGTATGTTTGAATGCAGCAGCGGTGTGTTTGTGTGTGTATAAATGTTTGCAGAGGGTGGTGGTGTGTATGAATGCAGAGGGGGTGCGTATGTGTGCGAGCGAGTGGGAGTGCATGTCTGTGTGCGAGCAAGTGGGGGTGCATGTCTGTTGGTGTGCAAGCGAGTGGGGTGTGTGTCTGTGTGCGAGCGAGTGGGGGTGTCTGGATGTATGCATGCGGTTGGGTGGTGGTGTCTGGATGTATGCATGGGGTCGGTAAGGGGTGTCTGCAAGTGGGGTGTGTGTGTCTGCAAGTGTGTGGATGTGTGGGGATGTGTGTCTGCAAATGTGGGGATGTGTGGGGATGCGTGTACCGGTGACTGAAATGGGGATTCATGTCGCTGGGTGTGTTACCGCCAGGGTTTTCATGGCGGGGTGACCGCCGTGAAAAGCCTGGCGGTTTGCTGCCTCCTAATATGGCCAGAGTCCCTGAGGAGCTCACCACCAGCTGCGTCAGTCTGACCTCACCGGCAAGACTGACTGCGTTGTGGCAGTTTGGCTTCAGCCAAACCGCTGAATTCGTAATGCGGTGGTCTTTACTGCTAATACGAGTGTGGCCAGTCTTAAGACCGCCACACTCGTAATGAGAGCCTGTATCTTTCCCTTGTCGGGTGAAAACTTAAAAAAGAAAGAATCTTCATAGCTCCTTAACTGATTAAATCTAGGAGATTTTTCAATTTTCAAATATTTTCTTTGGCATTTCAATGTTTCACCATGTGACAATCCATTTAGAAATGTAAATTTCAACAATTAAAAAACAGTTTTACCCACAGCTGACAGTGTTGTTCCAATGTTAATATACTGTACAGAGGTGCTTCGAGAGCCTCTGTACCTCTCTCCTTTTAAAAAAAAGTTTTAACTTAAGTCTCCTGCATTGCTAAAGTAAAATCTTCCCCAGAAGATTGCCCATGACCTGCATAGCTGTTGTGTTTGACCCAACTCTGCTCAAATGAGTTGTATATGTCGATTTATGTTCTCATATGTGATCAATAAAGTTATGTATGGATCATATATATTTGTGCTTCTTCTCCATTAGGTCAGGATGCTATAAATCACTTGTCCATCTAGCAAAATACAGTTTTTTTTTAAAGTAATACAAAAACAGCAAAAAAAGCACATTACAGTTTTGCGGCTGCAAAATCTTCGGACTGACTACGACCGTCCTAAAGGCAGCACCTGAGACATCACAGCTGAAATATACATCTGTCTAAGAGAAAGTATCTTTACGATCTGCATTTTGGGGGCTGTGAGTGTGTTTTAACCCTAGCAAGCTGCACTGGAATAAAACTAAGTAGATATTCTTCGTTCATATATCAGTCAAAGATATCACAAATATTTAGCTGCCAGAGAATGTTAGCTCGTCAGAGCCTTAATAAGTAAACTTACAAGGAAATGCGTTTAGGTCGATGAACCTTTGGACCACGTTCAGGGACTTCCCGGTACGAGATGTCTTTTTGGCCTCACAAAACAATAGATCAATAACCCAATCAATAATCACAGTAACAAATCAATAAGCTAATCAATAACATTTAATAAGAATCAATAGTCGAACACACCATGAACTTTCAGCCATGAATAACCACACCAATTTAGTTAAGTGTTAGGACATTTATTTCCCTATTGGTTACAATCTAATGCCATTTCTGTTAATCACATCAGTAATCAAACCCATTAGGAACCCATCTAATTAGTACTTAGAACACCAATTAATCAATGCATCGAGAATATTCATTCAATATTTAGGCACATCATTAATGTGAAGCAACTCAGCAAAGATTCGTTAATATATGATTCAACAAAGCAAGAACTCAGTCATTTGCCTATTTGCGTCAGATATTTGTGAACACCTTAACTAACCTTAAATTATCATTAGCATGTTGGGCTTCATGCAAAACAATTTAGCAAACAAAAATTTAGAAAACATCTAAACTATGGACTCTATCAAAATAGTAGTTGTCACCTAGAAAGAAAAGGCAAACAGACAATTACAATTTTGCATCAGATAGTTACCAATCCAACAGATCAGCAAACAGCGTCAGTCTTCGTCCTCAGAACATCAGTCGATTCACCATCAGCAGAGATAGGACGGGGCAAGGTCTTGATATAACATAGCTAAGGAATAAGATCTTCCCTCATAGGGAGAAGTAAGTATTGGGTAAGAACAGGTAGAGGATGGTTTAAAGTAATAGAACAAAACAAAAGAGTGAAATGACTCTGTGAGTAAGTGAAGTCTAAAAGGTCTCTCTGTCTCTGCATTTGCATCTACATCTGCGTCCCTCTCTTCTTGGGTCACTCCGTTATATCAAAACTGCCTAATTAGCCCTTAACTCCTCATTGGGTAATAATTGGTGCATCATTATCTCTGTCCAATAATCCTCCACGCACTTTACCAGAATTTTCCACAAAACACAGTTCTCATGTCGCTGATTTGCCCATGTTATTGACGTCTTCATCGGTTGGAATGTCAGGTAAGAAAAGTTACACTTTACGTTCCAGTCAGTGGCTCCATTGTTTTATTCTACTCCAGGCAGCCTTGCACCTGTTACAAATTACACTGTTGCATTCAGCAAGAATGTCTCCTTGAGCAAGTCGGGTCTCATGAGAAAGATTTTACTACGGCTACATACACATAACTTCTGGAAAAGTACAACTTCGTGTCCTTCAGGAAAACAGCACATTGCACGTTAGAAAAATACAGTTTAATATGAGACCAGGCAGCTAGGCCCAGACCCTCGCTAAGCTAAGGAATTAATAGGCAAACTCTTAATATAACTCTAGTTATGTCACGCTAATACCAATTCAAGACATTAGTACATAATTAATTCAGAATTAATAGCTTTCATTAGTCTTCATATACATTGGTGGCCACTCCCTGTGGGCACATTTCAAACGTGTGTATTATTTTCTATGTTAACACGTTTTCTATGCAGCTTCACCACACAATATGTTGCAAGCTTTTCATGTTAATATTAATTTTAGATGACACACTCCAACAAGAATAAACAAACTTTCACTCTGTCTATTAAAATGCTCAGCTTGCACGTTTATATTGCTGATGAAGGATCTCTTCTGTGCCTGTGCTTTGGGTGAATGTTGCTAAACATTTCACTTTCAATCAATCAGCATTTTTATAGTGCAGCACTGCCACCGTTAGTGATATCTGGGCGCTGAACAAATCTGCTGACAGTACATGCAGGCGAGGTGGCACAACACCTTTGCGACACAGGAAGAGCGACTCAAGGCACTATTTAAAGTGTGGCGAGAATCTCCAGATAAAGAAAGAGTGAGAAAACATGCTTGGGTTTGAGCAGCATCACTGCGATCTTGTTTTCAAAAGCAAGCCCCAGCCTACATATGCAGTGGCATCTTAGCTTCCTCATCCACCTCCCTGCCTCAACAACTTATCAGCACTGTGTAAATTTCAACTACTTTGAAACAGACACCAGGTATAAACCTGGCATAATAAAATAAATGTAGGTAGTGGGAGGGGAAAAACACAAGCTCTCTGTCGATGCTGACTTTCACTGGTACAAAAATGGAAAAAAGCAGGGAGGATAACCCCCACACCCAGCCCACTCCTATTCGTGCAAATTCCATATCTATGTCTCTGGATAAAGTGACACCATCCATGTGCTTGTACTTTGCTATGGGAATACTTGGCTGCAGTTTTATTACATGCAAGGATTCTTACAGTAAATCATTAACCTCGTAAATCACAGTGGTCAGTCATATATCAAAACAACAAGGCCATAAAGGGTATTTGCAGTGTCATAAATCCTTCTGAGTGCCACACATAATTCTTGACATGATCATAAATCATAACTGGGAGATAGGTCATAAATCACAGCAGATAGGTCATACATCATCTCCCTGTACATTAATCATTTTGACATGATCCTAAGGACATTGCTGCCCAACAAGTCATAAACATCAACGGCTGACATGTCCTCAATCATCTCTGCCATGTATCAATCAAGTCCTTGTCATTTGTTACAGTTCTGCCACCTGTTATTGCTGAGGCCATCCTCCATGCTGCATTTTGAGGTCTTATAGTTTTTGTTGGCCTTTTGTTGGTTCTTCCTCTGATTGTGAGGGGGTAGCCTTTTACTACTGTTAGGCTCAACTCACTACCTTGTCTGTCCATTTTGTACCCTGCCAACTGGCCGGTCTGGGCTGCGAGTGCCATGCTCCGCTTACTCCCCATCTGCCCACTTACCTTGCCAAAAAACATCCCCAGATAAGTGGACTTCCTCTGTCACAACGCCCTCCGGTGTGCCTCCTTTACCAACCAACGTACCCTTTTTACCACCATGCCGCCTGTCAGGCTTACATCCCCAGGTGGCTTCCCCTTTTGTCCTTTGCTCTTCTTCTTCCTTTGACTGCCACCCTTGGATTCCTGTCTGACTCTCAACACTGTCATTCAGTATCCCAGACGTCAGGCCTCCCAAGGATCTCTGTTCTGGCAATGCATTCCTTTTTGACATTCTACTGGCCACTTCTATGCTTTACAGAACTGTTACCAGGTGCTGACTTTGCCACCATGGCGGTGGTCTCCAGACCTTTGCCTTCTCTTGTGAACCTGTACTCATTAGCTCGGATTAACTCAATGCCTCCCGGATCCTTGGTGCAGGGGTACCTTGTCCCGGCCTCAACAACGTCTGTTGTATTCTGTCTGGTGACTGATACTTGTGCAGCAGAAGGCCCTTAAGTGCCTGGCTAAGCTGCCTAACCAAGTGCCCCGGCCCATTCTAAACCCTGGCTGTCCACATGACATACAACCTGCTGAATGTGGCATCCTAGACCATTGCTTCGGTCCCCAGTGCCCTAGCTATGAATAGAAGGAAGGGATAACCCACAGTAGTTGTCCTCATCAGACTTGTGGTAACCCTGATACTCAGTTTTCTGTTGCCCTCCGTCCCGTTCTCAGCTACTTATACCAACCTATTTTTGCCTCACCCCTATGAGTTTTATTGGGGACCCTTGACACCTGCCCAGGTGTACCAATGATAGAGGTTTGCACCACCCCTGGTTATGCTTCCGAAGCCGACTGAAGCACTTGGCACTCCCAGCCTTAGTTGTGATACTACCAACTACTTCTCCTTGTTGCTCCCTTTCTGCTCAAATCACCCTATCCAGTGGGGGCTAGGGTATTTATCCCTGTGGGTGAGGTAAGCCTGAGTGCTAGGGGTATTTCCCTGCCAGTTAGGTGAGCCTTCAGTGGCCAGTTCACTCCCATTAGTACAGTTGTCATTTGGGGAGTGTGACATATTGTGGGTAATATTACTATTCCCGTTTTAATTTGTAGTGACTCCAATGCCATTTTAATCTTAGGACGTGGCTTGGATTGATTGGATGCTGCCTGGGGCCGGCTTCAGTGATGATGGCACCCCCCAGCCCCCCAATGACCTTCTTCTTCGTCAATACCACTGCTCGCAACCCAGTAGGGTCTCCAAGCCATGCAGTCATGCGCATCTTATATAGAGCCAATGGATCCTATATATATAATGCCATGTATGGGATCTGTTATTTATGATAAAGAAGGACCCTAGCATGTAGTACACAGTCTTTCTCCATACGCCATTGTACTTAAAGAGCGCCAGGCGAAGCAATACCTTGGGATTCAAAGTTACACCTGAGATGGAGATGGCTGTACCGAAAAGGATGTATCTATCCCTACCAACCTTTGGGGCAAATCCTAAAGGTTAAACCTGTGCCTTGCAGTGTGCATGCTGCCAGTACATGGTGCATAGGTTACCCTAATCTGGGTATCCCCAAACAGTGACTGATGTATCCCTGTCGAGTCGTCAGCAGTTACTCACCTGTTATCAGGGGAAAGCCATTAAGTAGACTCGAGCCCTGGATTAGCAATACTAGCCGTGGTTGAGAGAGGGTGATGTATGTTGGGCTCCCTCGGTTATCTTTGCTGCATGCACCAAATGTGCTCTGCTCCATCCTCACAGTTAGGTGCCTGCATCCTTGGATCCTCTTTGGCCTCTCCGTGTGTTGTTCCTAATCGCAGATGTCATAAATGAAAGAGAAACAGGAGGGACATTCAGAAACCTGTTTTTAGAGGAGAGGTGCAACACAATGTCACAAAACCAAAAACACCTGCTTAAATAATGCCCAGAACAGCTCAGTCAGGTAAGTACAAACTGTCTGTTACCATTAGCTTCCATCGGGAGGCCTGTGGGCATATGCACATGCATGCAGACGTTCCGCTGCAGGGAATGATATGGCTGAAAATATTCCCTGCATATCTGCAAATTTCCTTGGAATGTTGGATGGTGTTTATAAGCACTCTAGTTTACAGTTGTTGTGTTTAATGCCCCTACATATACTTGGAGATTCCCAGCATCACCCAGTGTTATGCAGGGATATCTCCTAGTGCTAACAGGACTGCAGTTAACCTGAGGTTGTAAGCATAACACCACATGTTCCCCACTAGAGCTTCTTTCAGAGTGCTCATATGCCCCCCAGCAGTTGCTGCATCACTGTGCAGCTGCACCTAAACTGTGCAGCGAGGTAGTGTTTCCGCCAGGTTATCCCTCTAAATCTTATACAGCATGCTGGTTACCAAAACAGCAGCATTATTATTCCGTACTCCGGATCTGTGGGGCTGCTATCATGAATAAACCAGCCAATAGCCCCTCCTTCACATACGAGCTGACTCCTGCTATGACATGTCCGGGTGCTCTCCTATGTCTCCTTGCTGCTCACAAAGCCAAGGTTCTTATAACCTCAAACAATATGGGCCCGACAGTCACAATATGATGTACACCCTGTGTCAGATGACCATGGGCGCTAACTGGTTGATGATGGTTCTTCATAAAGATGTCCCCATGTTGATAAAAAGTATTCAATATTGGAAGTACTGAGACTTGCTGCACCAGGAGCATTTTTATCTCAAACTCCTTTCTCCTTTCTCACGTGCAACTGTCTGTGCACCCGCTGCACTACACTGGTTACCCCATGTCCAAGCAAGGATCCTCACTCTAGTCAAGGTAAGTCACACACAGTCCAAATTATCCTGTGCCCACAGTCTGGTAGCTTGGCACTGAGCAGTCAGGCTTAACTTAAAAGGCAATGTGTAAAGTATTTATGCAATAAATCATGCAATAAGACAGAAAAAACACCACAAAAATACACCACACAGGGATCGAAAAATATAGAATATTTATCTGAGTAAAATAAGGTTAAAACAATCAAGATTTGATAAATACAAGTGTAGATAAAACAGAGTCTTTAGTTCTTAAAAAGCAATAAGTGTCTCTTGCAAGCACAAAATACCTGGTTTGCGTCTAAATTATCCGCACAGGACGGTAGAGGAGGAGATGTGTGGAAAACGGGGAGGCATGAGTCGGTTTCTCCGGGCACACACAGACGATTTGTAGATGCTTTTCCACGCAGCAAGCGATTTGCGTCGATTTCCAGCGCGCATACTTGGATCCTCTTCGGGTTGCGGGGTATTCGGATGCCCCGGGAACGATGCAGAGAAATCCTGGACATACAGGGCGAAGTCACAGGAGCTGCATTGATCCGGTGGGCGATGCAGGGTAATTTCTGTCACACGACAGGCGCTGCGTCAATTTCTCCAGCAGGAAGTCGGGCTGCGTCGTTGCGGCTCGGCTATGCGTCGATCCAGTGGGTTGTGTGTCGAAGTTCCGGTCGCAACGCTGGTGCTGCGTTGATCTCCACTCAAGGAGCCGGGCTGCGGTATTCTGGTTCGGCATGCGTTGATTTTCTCACTGCAATGCAGGCTGTGCGTCGGTTCCGGCAGGCTGTGCTTCGATTTTCACCGCACAAAGAGTTCTTTGCAGAGATGAAGTCTTTTTTAGCCCTGAGACTTCAGAAAATAGGAGGCAAGCTCAATCCAAGCCCTTGTAGAGCACGTCTCAGCAAAGCCAGAGGGCAGCATGGCAGCAGGGCAACAGCAAGGCAGCAGTCCTTTTCAGCAAAGCAGTCAGGTGAGTCCTTTGGGCAGCCAGGCAGCTTCTCTTGGCAGGTTGCAGGTTCTGGTTCAGAGTTCCTTTCCCAGTAGGTATCTTGTCAAGAAGTGTCTAAATCGGTAGGGTCAGAGACCCAGCTTATAAACCCAAAGGTGCCTTTGAAGTAAGGGAGACTTCAAAGAGTGGGTTTGAAGTGCACAAGGTCCCCTTACAGTACAACCCTGCCTGCCAGGGTCCCAGTAGGGGGTTTGGCAGTCCATTGTGTGAGGGCAGGCAACTGTTCTTTGACATGTAAGTGTCAGGCCCTCCACCCTCCCAGACCAGGAAGACCCATTCAGTATGCAGTTGCGTACAGGTGTGACTGAGCATCCTGTGTTTGGGGTTGTCTGAGTGAAATGCACAAGGGAGCTGTCAACCATCCCAGTCCAGATGTGGATTGTAAGGCACAGAAGGATTTAAGTGCAGAGAAATGCTCACTTTCTAAAAGTGGCATTTCTAAAATAGTAATATAAAATCCAACTCACCAGTAATCAGGATTTTGTATTACCATTCTGGCCATATTAAATATGACCTGCCCTTTCTGATAAGAATCTACCACTCACACGGTATATGAGGGTAGCTCTAATGTTAACCTATGAAAGTAGCAGGCCTCACAGCATTGGGAAACGAATTTAGGAGTTTTCCACTGCCAGGACATATAAAACACTGAGGTATATGTCCTTCCTTTTACCTACACAGCTCCCTGTACTATGAGTTACCAAGGGCCTACCTTATGGGTGGCTTATATGTTGAAAAAAGGGGAGTTTACGGCTTGGTGAGTTCATTTAAATGCCAAGTCAAAGTGGCAGGGAAACTGCACACACAGGCCTTGCTATGGCATGCCTGAGACAAGGTTAAGGGGCTACTTGTGTGGGTGGCACATCCAGTGCTGAAGGCCCACTAGTAGCATTTAATTATAGGCACTGGGCACATGCAGTGAACTCTATTAAGGACTTACAATAAATGAAATATGCCAATTGGGTATGAGCCAATGTTATCATGTTATAAGGGAGAGAGCAGATGCACTTATGCACTGGTTATCAGTGGTAAAGTGAGCAGAGCCCTAAAACCAGCAAAAACAGTGACAAAAAGTGGAGGGAGGCAGGCAAAAAGTTTGGGGGTGACCACCCTAAGGCTGTCAGGTGTAACATGTGCCACCCCCAGCTGAAAGTGGGGAGAGCTACCCAACCCCTTGGGAGCTCTCATTGCTAAGGCAGAAGTATCTGGAGAGACCATCAGCATTGGCATGGTCAGTCCCCGGGCGATGCTCCACAGTAAAGTCCATCCCCTGTAGGGAAATGAACCACCTCAAGAGTTTAGGATTTTCACCCCCCATCTGCATGAGCCATCTGAAGGGCCTGTGGTCTGTCTGAACCTGGAAGTTAGTCCCAAACAGATTCTCGGCTTCTTCAGTTCCCAGACCACAGCAAATTCTTCTCTTTCAATAGCACTCCACCTCTGTTCCCATGGTAATAGTCTTCTTCTAATAAAGACTACCGGTTGGTCTGGGCCCTCCTCATTCAGCTATGCTAGAACTGCCCCTATGCCATGCTCTGAAGCGTCTGTCTGCATGATGAATTCTTTGGAGTAGCCTTTGGCACGGGTGCTGTGCACATGGCTTACTTCAAGGAGTCAAAGGCTTTCTGACAAGCCTCTGTCCAATTCACCAACCTAGGTTGCTTTTTGGATGTGAGTTCTGTTAAGGGGGCTACTATGGTGCCATATCCTTAACAAACCTACAGTAGTATCCAGTGAAACCTAAGAAAGCTCTCACTTCTGTCTGGGTTCCAGGTGGTTGCCAGGCCTTGATGGTTTTAATCTTGGCCTAGAGTGTCTGCACCTTCCCACCACCTACTAGGTGTCCCAAGTACACCACAGAATCCTGCCCAATCTGGCACTTACTGACCTTGATGGTCAGGCCTGCACATCCTTGAGGTGGAGCAGGTGTTCCTCCCAGCTGGAACTATAGACAGCGATGTCCTCTAGGGAGGCTGTGCAAAAGGCATCCTTGCCAGATAGGACCCCTTTAACCAACCTCTGGATGGTAGCAGGGTGTTTTTCAGTCCAAAGGGCATGACCCGGAACTGGTAATGACCCTCAGAAGTAGAAAAAACAGATCTCTCTTTTGCCCCTTCAGTCAAGGCGATCTGCCAGTACCCTGACATGAGTTCAAAGGTACTAAGGAGCTTGGCAGCCCCTAGCCTGTCTACGAGCTCATCAGCTCGGGGGATGGGGTGAGCATCTGTCTTTCTGACAGATTTTAGACCTTGGTAGTCCACGCAGAACCTAAGCTCTGGCTTGACACCGTGAGCGGCAGCCTTGGGAACCAACACTGCTGGACCTGGGACTCCTGGACTTCTCTATCACGCCAAGAGCCAGCATCTTGGCATCTTCCTCCTTGACGCCAGACCTCACCTTATCTGACACTCTGTAAATTTTATTCTTTACTGGGGGACTGTCTCCTGTGTCAATGCCGTGGACACACAAGTGTGTGAGCCTAGGGGTGAGGGAGAACAGGTAAGAGAACAGCTCTAAAAACTCGTAGCACTCTCCTCTCTGATCTAGTGTCAGGGAGTCAGAGAGATTAACACCCTCTACCGACCCATCACCTTCCTTGGCAGAGAGGAGGTCATGGAGAGGCTCACTCTCCTCTTTCATGCCCTCATCTGTCACCAGAAGCATGCTGACTTCAGACCTCTCAAAGTGAGGCTTCAGTCTGTTCTGATGGAGCACCCTCAGAGGGTTTCTACGGGTCTTGAGGTCCACTAAGTAAGTGGCCTCCCCCTTACACTCCTTGATTTCAAATGGGCCAGTCCGGGAGAGCTCTAGGCTCTACTGGCTCCATCATCCAAACTTTCTCTCCAGGTGAGAATGCTATCAGGGTAGCCTTCTGGTCATAGCATTGCTTCATCACCTCTTGACTGGCCTCGAGGTTGTTCTTGGGCTGTTTCCAGAAGCGTTGCATCTGGTTGCGGAGGGCCAGAATGTAACTGACCACATCCTGGTGGAGTTTCCTGGGAGCTTTCTCCCACCCCTCTTTCACAATGCTTAGGGGTCCCCTGACAGGGTACCGATAGAGAAGTTCAAAGAGGCTGAACCTCACCCCTTTCTAGGGCACCTTTCTATAAGGAAAGAGAAGGCATGGCAAGAGGATGTCCCTGTTACGCCTCTTGGCCTCAGGTAGGCCTGTGACCATGCCTTTTAGGGTCTTGTTGAACCTTTCCACAAGCCCATTGGTGTGAGGATGGTGAGGGGTGGTGAACCGGTAGGTCACCCCACACGCATCCCACATGGACTTCATGTATGCAGACATTAAGTTTGTGCCTCTGTCAGACACAATCTCGTTTGGGAATCCATCATGGGTAAATATCCCCATAAGAGCTCTAGTCACCACCGGTGCAGTCACTGTCCTTAGAGGGATCGCCTCTGGATAGCGGATGGCATGGTCCGCCAAAACCAGGATAAACCTGTTACCTCGGGCAGTTTTGGGGTTGAAGGGACCAATGACGTTGATGCCCACCCTTTCAAAGGGGGTGCCAATGATGGGAAGTGGGATCAGGGGGACATTGAGCCTTTTCCCTGTCTTCCCACTAGCCTGGCAGGTGGTGCAGGACCTACAGAAAGCATCTGAGGATACCCACAATTGGGGCCAATAAAAATGGGTGGCAAGCCTGGCAAAGGTCTTGTCTTGTTCCAAATGTCCCGGGAGGGGGAGGTCGTAAGCCAGGCCCAGTAGGAAGGGCTGTTAGCTCTGGGGGACCACCAGCACACGTGCTGCCCCAGCTTCCGGCACCTTAGGCTCACTGTTAAGGAGATCATTCTCCCAATAGATATGGTGATTGCCGGAGGGTTCACCTGCTGCCTGGTCTGCGGCCTGTCTCCTCAAACCCTCAAGAAAAGGGCACTCTTTCTGCACTTTGCAGAACTCCACCCTGGTTGGCCCACCCTCAACTTGCCAGCCAGCAAGCTCAGGTAGGTTACCTAGGGCGGCGATGTCCTCCCCAGTTGGCTCAGGGGCCTCCTCCTCTTGGACCCCATCAACCACTGGGGGAACATCTAAGACCGGTTTCCAGCACCCCTTCCCTTCCACTTTGCAGCTGTCTGGGCCATTGTTCCAGGCTCCAGACTCCCTTGACTCCCTTACCGGGCTGCCATGGACCTTTTGGTCATGCAGACCCATTCAGTCAAACCTAATATCTCCAGGTGAGACCTGTGCTCTACCTCTTTCCAGGTAGTATGCTCAAGGTTGTTGCCTCACAAACAATCTACAAGCATGGCAGGACTCACAGCTACTTTTTGAGTACCAGAGACCCCCCCACTCAAAGGGACCGAAAGTCACTGATAGGTGACTCTCATGATTGTCAGCCACTATGACCTGGTGGAATGTATTGGGGATGGCTTGGTCTACTGACACCAGCTGACCCATAACAGTAGTCATGCTGGCTCCTGTGTCACGCAGAGCCCCCACCCTTTGCCCATTAATGGTGACCCACTGCCTATACTTGGAAGTATTGGCAAGAATGTGGACTTTTGGCACCATTTCCTCATCTCTCAGGGACACTAGGATTACCTCTGTCTGTTCCCCAAAACTAGCTGGGACTACCTCCTCCCCGAGTGCTACCCTAGCCAACACAGGTGTCTGCCCTCCAGTGGGGGGCTGTGCCCTCATGCGACACTTGGAGTCATCCTTGTAGTGACCAAACTTGGTGCACTCTAAGCATTTGGGTACAACCGTCCCTTTCTTCTTATCAAAGAACCTTGGCCTCTTCTCAGACTCAGGCTGGGACTGGTAACCACCACCCCTGTGGGAATTGTTTTGGGGGCCTTTGGAGAACTCCTTATGCTTAAGTTTTTCTTCCCCCTCTTTCTTCGGATGGGAACCCTGACCACCTTTGTAGGTGTCACCCCCTAGATACCTTTTTGGACACTCTGGTGCTAGCTGAGAAGTCCGCCTCCTCAGCAAGCTTTCTAGGATCAGTCAGCTTATTGTCAACTAGGTGCTGGCGCAACTCTGTGAAGCAAATACCGAGCATATGCTCCCTTAGGATCAGATTATACAACCCTGTGTAATCATTTAATTTGCTGCCCCACACCCATCCATTCAGTGCCTTACTGGAAAAAATAAAATAAAAGTCTACTCAAGTTTGTGTGGAGAGTTTGGTGCTGTCCCTGAACCGCTGACGGTGTTTCTCAGGGGTCAGCCCAAACTTGGAAAGTAAAGCGGTTTTCATGGCGCATATGTGTTTTGATCTCTTGGATCCAATGTAAGGATTGTGTCCCGCCCCACAACTGGTACATACCCCCACAAGCTTGCCCCCCATTGCTCTTCAGGAACTCCATGAGCCCTTACTGCAACTTCATAACCAGCCAACCACTTATCAGTGTCATCTCCCACCACATAACTTGGCACCTCATTTTTGGGTATACAAACCTTCTTGTCTCCAGCAGGTCCTATATGTATGCTGCCACCATCACTGCTGGACTCAGACTGCCTAGACTTGAGGTCCAGCTCTTTGAGACTCAGTTCATGAGCCATAAGAAGTTTCTTTTCAGCCAAGGCTCTCTCAGCTGCAGCCTCAGCTCTCCTCTCCTTTGCCTCTCTCTGAGCTTTTCTTTCTTCTGCATCCATGTTTAGCCTTGCCATTTGCAGTTGAAATTCTCTCTCCTTTCTCCTTTCCTCTGTGGCCAGGCCATGACTAAAGACACTGCTCCCTGGTTTATTAAGGAGCACAATTCCAGGGGTAACATCCCCCACTGCTGGTGGCAAATCCTTTGAGGGGCCACTCTCTGGCTCCTTCACCTCAACATTCTCTTGTGAACGGGCTTCTGCCCAGGCCCTCAGCGCCTTTTGATACTCCTCCTTCTTGGAGGCATCCCGGGTTAGGAACTCTCATCCCCTTGCAGAACCCTTTCAGCTGGTTAACAGTGTATGTCTCCAGCTTGGCCAGGTCCTGTTTGGGACTCAGCCAGAGACATGTTGTATGAGGACTAGGTTAAAATGACAAGCAGAAAAACAAAATTGCAGAAAAAGAAGAAAAATCAGGTTGACCTTAAAGTGTGGGTAGGTAGTGCACACATAGCTATTGTATGTTACTGCATAAATACAAGTTCTATCCTCACCGCTGATGACCAATGTTAGAAATGGGTTTTTTGGTTCGCAGTCAGGTTGCCCCCTATCCAAGCAAGGACCCTCACTCTAGTCAGGGTAAGTCACACACAATCCAAATTATCCTGTGCCCACTCTCGGGTAGCTTGGCACTGAGCAGTCAGGCTTAACTTAGAAGGCAATGTGTAAAGTATTTGTGCAACAAATCATGCAATAACCCAGTAAAAAACACCACAACAATACACCAGACAGGGTTAGAAAAATATAGAATCGTTATCTGAGTAGAATAAGGTCAAAATGATCAAGATTTAATAAATACAAGTGGAGATATAACTTTTGTAATGAAAAATAGAGTATTTAGTACTTAAAAAGCAATAAGTATCCTTGGAAGCACAAAGTACCTGGTTTGCGTCTAAATTATCCGCACAGGACCGCAGAAGAGGAGATGTGTGGAAAACGGGGAGGGGTGCATTGGTTTCTCCGGTCGCACACAGACGATGCATCAATGCTTTTACACACAACAAGGGCTTTATGTTGATTTCCGGCACACAGACTTGGATTTTCTTTGGGTGGCAGGGTATTTGGACACCCAGGGACGATGAAGAGAAATCCTGGGCATGCAGGGCAAAGTCACAGCAGCTGTGCCGATCTGGTGGGTGATCCAGGGAAATGTCTGTTGCACGGCAGGCCCTGCGTCGATTCCTCTTGCAGGAAGTCAGGCTGTGTTGTTCCGGGCTTGGCTATGCGTCGATCCAGTGGGCCGTGTGTTAAATTTCTGGTCGCAATGCTGGCACTGCATCGATCTCCACTCGGGGAGCGGGGCTCCGTCGTTCCAGTTCAGCGTGCGGTGATTGATTTTCTCACCGCAATGCAGACTGTGCATCAATTCTGGCAGGCTTTGTGTTGATTTTCACTCCACAAGGAGTTCTTTGCATATTTTAACCTCAGCGGTCTTTTTAAAAGACCGCTGAGGTTACTCCGGGCTGAAGTCCGCCAGTGGTGCCGGTCTCCTGCCCACCGTATCATGACTGCTGGCAGCCCTCTGCCCTTTTTCGGACGGAGAGCCATGAGCAGCCATACTGGTCGTCGGCGGTGAAGTGGAGGCTGCTCCACCTCCACCGCCACGTCATCAGAACATCGCCCACCGAATCACGTCCCAGGATTTGGCGTGGCGGTGTTCTGGTGACAGGGTGCTGGCGGCGGAGCAGCCCCCATGGATCCCGTTCCCTCCCGGAGGATCACCGGACCAGGTAAGCTGATCGTCCGTTAGGGGAGAGGTGTGGGGGGTTGTGTGTTGTGTGCGTGCATGGGGGTGTGCGTGTGAGTGGGTAGAGGGGTTGTGTGAGTGCGTGTATGCATGTGGGGGGTGTGTTGTGTATATGGGAAATGTGTACGTATATGTCTGTGTGCGTGTATGTGTGCGTGTATGTGTATGAGCGTGCGTGTAGGGGTGGGGTGTGTGTGTGGATGTTCCTGTGGGGGGTTGGGGGTCATGGGTGTTGGGGGAGGACTCAGGGGAGGCGGAGGGGGGAGGGGAAGACCCCGGCACTGACAGTGACTACCGCTATGGATTTTGTGGTTGTACAAAACCCCAAAAAGTCCATGGCGGTATGCGGAGTCCTGATACCTCCGGCGGTCTAGTGAGGGCCACCGGGCTGGAGACCGAAGTCTCCAGCCCAGCGGTCGTTACCACCCTGGCAGTCGCAGTGTAGAAGTGGCGGTTTTGCATGGCGGTAACCGCCATGCTTGTAATTCCATTTTTATTTCCGCCAGCCTGTTGGCGGTATTACTGCCATTTCTACACAGACCGCCAGGGTTGTAATGAGGGCCGAAGTCTTTTTGGCCCTGAGATTTCAGAAAACAGGAGGCAAGCTCAAACCAAGCCCTTGGAGAGCACTTTTCAGCAGAGCCAGAGGGCAGTAATGCAGCAGGGCAACAGCAAGGCAGCTGTCCTTTTCAGCAAAGCAGTCAGGTGAGTCCTTTGGGCAGCCAGGCAGGTGAAATAGTAACATATCATAATAATCATGTGTTAACTTTCCTTGGGCCTTATTACATTCTGATAAGGTTGCTGCTTCAATTATTTTATTTACTGATTGCAACCTACCAAATAGCATGAACTCAACCTGCAGGTATTGGAGCGCTCACTTGAGAACCCCGTAATATTATACAAGGACATATTCCTTTGTGCTAGGCCTGGGGAGATTAAGCGCTCTGCGCCTGTGAGAAAGTAGCCTCTTTCTAGCATGGTTACCTCCATTTTTGGCCTGTTTGTCAGTCTGTTTTGACTGTCTCACTGGGATCCTGCTAGTCAGGACCCCAATGCTTATGGTTTGTGGTTTACTTGTCAGTATATGTTTCACTGTTTTCATCAGTATGCTTTACTGTGTGTGACTGGTATCCTGCTAACCAGGACCCTAGTCCTTACACTCTCTCTGGTTCTAAATGTGTCCTTACATACTGGTAACCCAGTCTTTCACTCCAAATTGGCATACTGGACCACCATTAAAAGTCCCTAGTATCTGGTACCTAGGTATTCAGGGCATTGGGGCTCCAGGGGATCCATATGGGCTGCAGCATTTCTTTTGCCACCCATAGGGAGCCCATGCAAAGCCTTCTACAGGACTGCCACTGCAGCCTGTGTGTAATAGTGTATGCACTTTTTCACAGTCATTTTCACTGCACCAGATCACTTATAAGTCACCTATATGTCAGACCTTCAGACCCTGAAGTCTGGTTGCAAAGTATCTGTGTGTGAGGGCACCGCTGCACTAGCAGTGGTGCCCCCACATTGTCCAGGCCCATTTTTCCAGACTTTGTGAGTACGAGGATACCATTTTCAGTGTGAATTGGACATAGACCAATACCTATGTACAGCTTTACAATACTAACTCCAAATATATGAAGTACAAAGCTGAACAGTGTGTGTAAACCCCCCATCAGAGGCGTGTTGCAAAATGCAGGGTGTTAATAAGTGATTCTGTTTCACATTATTTACGCTCTAGCTAACTTTTTAGGTGACTTTTTAAATGGATGTCCGGTTTATTTTGGTCATATGTACCTGCCATGGGCATTCTACGTTGCCATACGCTGTAAGTGCAGGTTTTGGTCATATAGCAATCCTGTTATTACCAGTTACTGAGAGCGTTGACGTGCGAGAAGATGGCAGGAGGCGTGGCGCTCCAACTTCTGATTTCGCAGCAACTCACCTCTCTAGCCCCGGTCCTATTTGATGTGTCGGGGTCTGAGAAAGGGCTTTTGTCAGAAGCTTACATGTTGCATTAGCATGGCTCAGAGCAGCCAAATGTAAGTAAGGCTAATAAAGAAGCTGCAGGAGGGACGCCATTGTACCGATGAACACCCCCAGCAACTACTGAACTCAACAAGCATGCCTGAAGTGCGTGCAGCCAGTTGGAGGGTGATTAAGTAAACAAAAACAAGTGCTGGGCAAGAGAGATTATGTTAGAACAAACACATTGCAAGTGCAGGGAAGATTAATTAACAAATATTACAGGCAGGGAAAACATTACAAAAAATGTTCACCAAAAGCAGGTGGAAACGTACTGTCGCCGGGACACTGATAAGAGAAGCACAAGAGGAACATCATAAGGAAGAACAGGAAACAGTTTGCTACTGCCAATAGAAACAGAGGAAAGGTAAGTGGCAAGCACTGGAACCAATGAAATGCAAGGAAAACAAGGGGGCAGGATGTAAGCCCCAAAACCCCCTTTAATGATTTATGTTAAATATAATAAATTTCACAAGTACAGCGCAATCGCTGTGCAGGCGAAACCTAAAAATAGGTAATGCAGGGGTGAGGTTGGGATCCACCGAGTAGTGAGGCAGGGCTGTGTGTTGGCTCACTTTCTGTTTTTATTATACATTAATGGTATTAAAAAGTTTTAAACTGAAAAGCAGGGTGATTACGTTCAGGTAGAAACCTGCCTTCCTTCAATTTTCCTCTATGGGGACAGCGCGGCTCTAATGGCACTAAGTGGAGTTGGGTTGCAGTGCCTCTTGGCTAATTTTGTGATCTTTATGCAGAATTTGGATTTGAGTGTGAACTGTAGTAAGACTTTCTCCATGATATGTGGACCGACTAAAAAGCACTCCTGCTCCTAGTTCTTTAAAGGTGGAAAATGTATGACAACGTCTACTTTTTCGTACCTTGGCATCCCTTTGATTACTGAAATAAAGGAGGTTATCTAAGGAACATCAGGACAAGTCAATTTGGAAAGCAATCATATCTATTAAAGGAATGGACATAAACCAATGAAAGAACTACTGGATGAGTACACAGCTAAATGTATTTCTGCCGCTATCTACAGGGCAGGAGTCTAGAGTGATGTTAATGCTATTGATCTACAGAGGGTGGAAAATCACTTTATTAAAAGTCATCCGGCGGTAACGCCTCTTAGTTTCTCCACTATTTTCCATCCGGAAGTAGTTTAGCTCTAGCACCATTACCCTTGTGGAACACAATTTAGATTTGGTTTATACCGGGAGATAGGACTGTATAGAGTTAGATCTAGTAAGGGACATTCCTTGGCTGGAGTACATTCTAAGGGTTTGCCGGGAGATGGGTGTGAGTAAGCATTTTGATGATCCAGACTCACTACAGACAATTAGCAGGAAACTTTTAAAGCTTTATTTACCATACAAAGAAGTAACACAAGAAGTACATATAAGGAAAAAAGGAGACAGTTATTAGCCACCCTGTTTTGTTGGTATACAACATTATATTAAGTTGGTAACAAGCCACCAACACAGGTTTCTTTTAACAAGATACATTTTTAATATCTTTCATTTTCTTGTATCTTTTCCCTTGAAACATTCTTTACCCCCTGTTCCAGGTACTTGCTTTGTAAGCAAAGTACTTTACAAATAGCATTCTTTTGGAGGTGGAATGTTATACCTAGGAAGAGTTTTATCATACCTCTGTTAAAGGGCTCAACATTTTCACAGTGTTTACCAACTTTTAGGTATTTGCAGTTACTTCAAACTGAGTTAATTTGTATTTCTTTTGCTAGATTTTTGGAGGACATTAGATAAAATATCTGGAATCATAGGTTCATCTTAATGTCTGCAAATCTATTTTTTCATGTCCCATCTGTTTTAGTCTAATAGAATGTGCATTACTCTTTATGTGTATTTGTAGGGTGATGTACCCTAAAATAATACTAATATAGTTAATAATTAGTTTAAAACAAATTAAAAGGTTAAAAAGAGGGCGTAGGGAGTTACTCCCCACCCCACACAAAATAACAGCAGTATACATAATAATGGTAATAATGGTTTTATAAAAAAAGGAACGTTAAGTGCAGTTTACCCCCATAAAAGATTATAGTATGGTAATTAAAATGAATACTTTTAGGATTGGGATGCTGTGGTTTCATGGGTCTTAGGTGGGGAGAGTATTAGTGCTAGGGTATTAATTTTGAAAATATTTATTTACATTGTAATTGTTACTATTTAAGAGACATATAATAGGTCCTAGTGTTATTGGATGAGGACTATATTAATACCATATTATGATTTTTAATATTTTACGCTACCTTAAAATAATTTAAACTAAATATATTCCTGCCTGGTAAACAGGTGTGTTTGTGACGCTGATGCTATTTTGTGGTTTTGTGGTTTCTGCTTCTGTGTCAGTGCCACACAATGCCACACCACAGTGGTAGCTGCTGTCACCACTCTGCTAGGCTGCCCAAGCTGGGTTAGCCCCTTCTGAGTGGTCTGCTGCCCACAACTTGCTGTTCTGGACCCTGCTACCCTAAGCTCTGCCCCACCCCACCCTTCTCTACTAAGCATTGAGTTGCCTAGGTGGGCCAAGGTCTTTAAGGGTGGCTTGTTGACCTTGCTGCCTGTTCATTGCCTGGACCCAGCAGCCTGCCGAAGTACATAGCCTATGGCCTAGAGCGGATTGGTGCTCTGCGGTGCCCTGTGACAGGAGGTGAGAGGGCGGGTCGGCGCAGCTGGCTGGTGGGCTGGAGTGTCCTTCATGTCCCTTGTGGAGGGTAGATGCTGGCACCAGGGGCTAGGGGCTAGGGGCCAGGGGCCTGTGGCACACGGTGGATTCAGGAGGCAGTCTGCATGCCTGACCCACAAAAGTCCGGTTTGACCCCCAGGCTGTAGCAAAGACACCTCTAAACTAAATGTTTGAATATCTCCTTGCTATGAACAAAGCTGCTGTGGCTGGCGACTGGTGACATCGGGACACGCTAGTCACAGGCTCAACTGCGGCATTGCGGACGTGGCCATCATTAGGCTGGTGCAGCTTACACACAGGCAACAGCCAGCATCAACTTGGTGCTTGTGGGTTTACCTTTGGGACCCTGCAGTGGCATCAGCTTTACATCTACAATCAAGACAATGGAGCTGGTCATCTCCTCACCCAGACTCCCCCCTCATTTCTTCAAAGCCAGAAGAAGAAAGTGTGCTCATGCCCCTCCCCCTGGGCTCAGTGGGAACCCCCCCCTAGGGGAAGTGAGGCAGTGCTATCAGCCCCAGGCTACTATACCTGTATGAGGTCGGGCCGAACAAGGAAGGAGCCATCAATCACCCAAAGGTGCAGAAAGTACAAGACTGGAAGCACCAGCCCCCCCTGTGGAAATAGGGAGCCACCCCTGCTAGGTGTGGGGAACAGTCACCAAATTCTCCCTAAAACCCAATCCATCCTTGAAATCTGTATTGAACACCATCCCCACAAACTTTAAAAACACTGAGCAATTCATATCACCCTGCCACATAATGACTGTCCCCCAGGGAATCAGCAAAGGGGCTGACCTAGCTCCTCGTGACCCAACCCTTTTTGGACTTTTTAAAAAAACATCCTGCTGCAGACAGGGCAGTTGACAGTGCAGCTATATTCACAGGATGCAAAAGTGTCACTTTCACAGTGCACAACACGGAGCATTCAACAAGAAGGCCCTCGACATATGAGCTCCAAGCTATGGTACATTCTCCCCCATCAGCATCGCCCTCTTGGACTTCAGCGTTTCTATCAGCTGCCAAGAAGGTTTGGGCGTGGTTGCTCAATTGGCAGAGTCAAAGGAAGAAGCCACCGTCCCGTCCTCATTAGTATCAAATCAACTGTCTGGACAACAGTCCCCCCCACAGATGGGTCTACCTGGGCACAACCTTTCACCAATAGGTGTATCAAGTGACAACTCTCCTATCATTTCAGCAAAAGGGAATAAAAAAGGCTCAGCAAACAGTGAAACAAAACAACTAGTGACACTTCCAATGCAGCCTGTAACTTGTTCCCATTGCTTATAAGTAAAAGCACACAATCTTCTCAGTCCAACAGTGAAGAAAACAGCCCTCTGCTGCCTTTGTCTACATCAAACTGACTGAGCAGATTGATGCAGCACATGCCGTCCTCAATCCATCAAAATGCCCTAGTGAAAATGGCAGAGTCCATTGCCTGGCCAATCAGTTGTATCTGAAGAAGCCTCAAATCAAGGTCCATTTCGGCAGGCCGAAGTGGACAAGGGCAGGATCAGTCGCCCATATATCAAAATACAGGAGGTAAAGAAGAAACAGCAGCGATAGCCACGCAAGCCTACGTGAACAAAGACAGTCAAACCTGGCCGAACAAATCAATCCTTGCAGGAAAGTAGCCTCTTTCTAGCTTGGTTACCCCACCTTTGGCCTGTTTGTCAGTGTGTTTGACTGTGTCTACTGGGATCCTGCTAATCAGGACCCCAGTAGTTATGCCCTCTCCCTTAAAGTATGGTTATTGCATACTGTTAACTCAGTATTTCACCCACATTTGGCATAATGGTGCCCTCCTATAAGTCCCAGGTATATGGTGCCAAGGTACCCAGGGCATTGGGGTTCCAGGGGATCCCTATGGGCTGCAGCATATCTTTTGCCACCCATAGGGAGCCCATGCAAAGGCTTCTACAGGACTGTCATTGCAGCCTGTGTGAAAAGGTGCATGCATCCTTTTACTGTCATTTACACTGCACCAGGTCACTTATAAGTAACCCCTATAGCAGGCTCTCCAGCCCTGAGGGCAGGGTGCAGGCATGTGAGGGCATCGCTACACTAGCAGAGGTGCTCCCACAACCTCCAGGACCATTTTCCCGGACTTCGTGAGTGCGGGGATGCCATTTTACAGGTGTACTGGACATTGGTCACTACCTATGTCCAGCTACATAATGGTAACTCCGAACATAGGCAGGTTCGGTATCAAATTTAGTGCCCTCCTTGCATAATCCAGCCTACACCAGTTCAGAGACCTCCGGTCCCTGCTCTGGTGCAAAACTGGATAAGGAAAGGGGAGTGACTACTCTCCTGTCCATTACCACCCCAGGGGTGGTGCTCAGAGCTCTTCCAGAGGGTCCCTGGGTTTTGCCACCTTGGATTGGTATGGAACTCTGGGAGCATCTGAGTGGCCAGTGCCAGCAGGTGACATCAGAGCCCTCCCCTGATAGGTGCTTACCTGTTCAGCTGACAAATCCCCCTTTAGGGCTATTTAGGGTCTCTCTCTTGGGTGGTTCTTCAGATTCGGATTGCAAGACTCCATCAGGAATCCTCTGCATCCTTTACTTCACCTTCTCACTGAACAAACTGCATCTGGACCCTCCAGGAACCCTACAAACTGCAACACAGAAGCAAAGATGACTTCTGCAACATTGTACCTTCAGCTCCTGCCAGTAACTGCAACTGTTTCCCAGTCTTGCATCCTCAGAGGATAGCCTGTCTTCAGCCTGCACCAGAAGAACAAAGGAATCTCACTTGGAGTAAAGGAGTCACTCCCCTGCTTCAGCAGGCACCTCTCTGCATTGATGACCAGCTGCGTGGGTCCCCTCTCCTGATAAATTACGTGGATCCTGCATCACAGGTGGTGGACTGAAGTGGTCCAAACGATTCTGATGTCCTACTGTCCCACTTTGATGGAGGTAAGAGTTTGCCTCCCCATGCAATACACTACACTTGCCTAGGTGGGAAAACGACATTCACATTTCACTTTCTGAGTATATGGTTTTTGTTCCCCGTAGGCCCATTTCTAACTATTGTGATGTTCACTATTTGCACTGTTTTCTAACTGATTTTACAGCTCTATCTACATACTAGTGTACATAATTTGTGTATTGCTTAACTCCTAAGGGAGTACAGTCTCTCGTATTTTTGGCATTTGTGTCACCAAAATAAAGTACATTTATTTTTGTAACACTGAGTATTTTCTCTCATGTGTGTGAGTACTGTGTGACTACAGTGGTATTGCATGAGTTTTGCATGTCTCCTAGATGAGCCTTGGTTGCTCAGCAACAGCTACCCCTAGAGAGCCTGTCTTCTAGACACTGCCTACATTTCACTAATAAGGGATAATTGAACCATGTATAAGGTGTAAGTACCTTAGGTACCCACTACAAACCAGGCCAGCCCCCTACAATCCTTCAAACACAGCCAATAGTAATTTGGTAAGGGCTTGGACGGACATCCTTGTAGGAGGTTGGCCTGGCTTATAGTGGGTACCTTGTGGTACTTACACCTTGTACCAGGTCCAGTTATCCCTTATTAGTAGAATAGAGGTGTTTCTAGCAGCCTAGGCTGTTAGAAGTAGCTATGGCAAAGCAGCTTAGGCTGAACTAGGAGACATGCAAAGCTCCTACTATACCACGTATATCATATAGCACAATATCATAAGAAAACACAATACTCAGAGTTACTAAAAATAAAGGTACTTTATTTTAGTGACAATATGCCAAAAGTATCTCAGAGGATACCCTCACTTAGGAGGTAAGTAATATACACAAATTATATGTACACAAACTCAATACAGGTAAGTAACAGTAAGAAATGTAGTGCTAATAATGTAGAATCACAATAGGATGCAATAGGTAGACATAGGCCTAGGGGCAACACAAACCATATACTCCAAAAGTGGAATGCGCATCATGAATGGACCCCAGGCCTATGGGAGGTTGTAGAGGGTCGCTGGGAATGTGAGAAAACAGTAAGGGTGTCCAAAATACCCCACCCCAAGACCCTGAAAAGTAGGAGTAAAGTTACCCTACTACCCCAGAAAGACAGTATAGTCGAGATAGGGGATTCTGCAAGAACCACAACTGCTACCAAAGCACTGAAGATGGATTCCTGGACCTGAGGACCTGTAAAAGAAGGGGACCAAGTCCAAGAGTCACGCAAGTGTCCAGGGGGGGCAGGAGCCCACTAAACCCCGGATGCAGGTGCAAAAGGGCTGCCTCTGGGTGGAAGAAGCCAAAGATTCTGCAACAACAGAAGGTGCCAAGAACTTCTCCTTTGGTCAGAAGATGTCCCAAGATGCAAAAGTGTTCCCAAGCAGAAAGACCGCAAACAAGCCTTGCTAGCTGCAAGAGTCACGGTTGAGGATTTTGGGTGCTGCTGGGGCCCAGGAAGGACCAGGATGTCGCCCCTTGGAAGAGAAGACAGAGGGGGTGCTCAGCAACTCAGAGAGCCCCCACAGAAGCAGGCAGCTCCCGCAGAAGTACCGGAACAGGCACTTAGAAGACCTGAGGACAGCAGTCGAGTCAGAGTCACAAAGGAGGGTCCCACGACGTCGGAGTCCAACTCAGCGAGTTGGACAATGCAGGACAGAGTGCTGGGGACTCAGGCTAGGCTGTGCACAAAGGAAGTCCTGGAAAAGGGCACAGAAGCCGGAGCAGCTGCAAATCACGCAGTACACAGGTTTGCTGTCTGGCGTGGGGAGGCAAGGACTTACCTCCTCCAAATTTGGACAGAAGGGCCACTGGACTGTGGGAGACACTTGGACCCTGCTCCTATGTTCTGCCTCATGCGCAGAGAGCGATCGCTGCCCACAGATCGCTATTATGATGTCTAATTTACCTCACCATGCCGCACTGAGGGGCATATTTATACTCCGTTTGCGCCGAAATTGCGTCGTTTTTTTCGACGCAAATTCGACGCAAAACTAACGTCATATTTATACTTTGGCGTTAGACGCATCTAGCGCCAAAGTTCATGGAGTTAGCGTCATTTTTTGGCGTGAACACCTTACTTGCGTTAATGAGATGCAAGGTAGGCGTTCCCGTCTTAAAAAATGACTCCCAGGCATGTGCGTGGTATTTATACTCCCGGGCAAAAATCACGCCCGGGAGTGGGCGGGGCAAAAAAACCCGCATTTGCGCCTGAATTTAACGCCTGGGTCAGGGCAGGCGTTAAGGGACCTGTGGGCTCAGAATGAGCCCAGAGGTGCCCTCCCCTGCCCCCAGGGACACCCCCTGCCACCCTTGCCCACCCCAGGAGGACACCCAAGGATGGAGGGACCCATCCCAGGGAAGAAAAAGTAAGTTGTGGTAAGTATTTTCTTTTTTTTTTTTGTGGCATAGGGGGGCCTGATTTGTGCCCCCCTACATGCCACTATGCCCAATGACCATGCCCAGGGGACAGAAGTCATTGGGCAAGGGGTCATGACTCCTGTCTTTGCTAAGACAGGAGTCATGTTAATGGGGGATGGGCGTCGTAAAAAAATGGCGCAAATCAGGTTAAGGCGATTTTTATGACTCAACCTGACTTGCCCCATTTTGAGACGCCCATACGCCATTTTCCCCAATGCCGGCGCTGCCTGGTGTACGTGGTTTTTTTCCACGCACACCAGGCAGCGCCGGTCGGCTAACGCCGGCTAACGCCATTCTATAAATACGGTGCCCGCATGGCGCTTCAGAATGGCGTTAGACGGCGATAATTTTTTGGACGCTAAACTGCGTTAGCGCAGTTTAGCGTCAAAAAGTATAAATATGGCCCCGAGAATCTTAAGTGCCTCAAATTGAGTGGCTCCATCAGTGACATCATAATGGCAGATTGTATTGAGTATTTAGATACAGCTGGAGCTGGCAACGACTCCCAGATCACAGAGTGGGTGTGCCTTATCACTTGACTGCTGACAAAATTCCAACAGCCAACCTGTCGGTTGGGCTCTTCCTAACAAATTATTACTTCAGCTGCGATCAAGGAATTAAAGGAAGCCACAACAAGGCCCTGAGGAGAGCTTGAAAGAACCCAGAAATAAAGGAGCTATTTAATGCATTCATGCAGGAACCAAAAGATTATAGGCAGGCAATCTTTGAGGAAAAACAAAAACACACAGAGCTTTTGTGGACAAAACATTTCTATGCTGGTAAAGACTTCAACTCCAGGAACTTTTGGGCCCTGGTAAATAAGCAAATGAACAGGTCAAGGGGGCTGGGCTTCACATGTACAACAGAACCAGAATGGGCATCTCTTTTGATGGACATTTTTGCTGCCAAAGAGGAGGAAGTTAGTCCATTAGATAGGGGCATGTAAAGTGTCACTGCAGCACCTGCCCACTCCCTACCCCGATCCCCTGACCATTTGCATTCCCCAGCCAGGGTCCTGTTCCCTCTCACATACCACTTAGAGCATGTAATATCTGAAGCAAGATCAGACGGGGCTTCAGAACCCGATGTCTTGCCTCAGGCACTTTTAAAACAGGATACAAGATTCTGGATAGGTAAAATCACAAAGCTCTTTGATTACTTCCGGGGGTATTCAACAATACCTGAATCATGGTGTGGTGCTATAATACATCCGATCCATAAAGGAGGCTCAAGATCCAACCTGAGCAACTACAGGTTAATAGCGCTTCTCAACAATGAAACCAAATATTATGCCAGCTTGCTTTTGGAGGACTAATGGCTGTGGGTTGAGGAAAAGGGTTTGATTCCAATGCACCATTCAGGGTTTATGGCAAAGTCTGGCATGCTAACCAACCTAATGGCAATATCAATCCTGATGGGCAAAGTAGCAACATCTAGTACTGTGATACATTGCTGTTTTGTGGACTTTAAGGCAGCTTTTGATGGGAACCAAGGGGTGCCTTGTGGGCCAAATTACAGAAATGGGCAATACCCTAAAATATTTCGGAGGCCATAGTCCAGCTGCACACTGATACCTGGATCCACATCAAATTGGCAGACTATGTCAGCCTGTCCACCCCACATCCCGGGGAGTGAAACAGGGGTGCATGTTAGGCCCTCTTCTTTTCATCTTGTTTATTGTGAACCTATCACAGCTCCTCGATGCCACCAACTGCTATCCCCCAAACATTGGTGGTGCACAGATCACAAACCTGCTGTATGCCGACAACCTTGCCATGTTCAGTCTCACAACGGTAGGTTATCAACAGGTACTCAACCAACTACATGCCTACTCGACAACCAACAATCTAGAGCTGAACCTGAAGAAAACGAAGGTCGTCAATTTTGGCATTAAAAAAAAATCAGGGATTCGGCTGGTTTTATAACGACAGCAAAATTACATCGGCTCAAACTTATAAGTACCGAGGGGTGCACATTGACACCAGGGGTTGTTTTGTGAAGCAAAGCAAAGGTCCCATCCTCCAGGTGTCCCTATCGAAATTATCAAAATCATTACAGGGGCCAAGCCTCTCCCCTTTGCTGGAAGTTATGAGGGCTAAAATCACCCCTTCACTGAACTTTGGCAGGGAAATGCAACTGGACAGGGACAGTTGTCTGTTGATTAAACTAGTCACAAAGACATACAAAAGGGTTTTCCGGTTGCCGAAGTTTTCATCTGCTGCCCATATCAGGCTGGAATTTTGCCACCCTGACCAGCGGGCAGTCGGCGACGGTGCATATGTCAACCAGTGCCATAAATTGCAGGGGGCCAGGCTTCCAGGAAGCATGGTTATGGATTGAAATCAGCTCTATTGGGCCAATGCGAGCACACAATTGATTCCTTGAGGACTGCCAGCAATTACTGAATGTGAAAGATCTCTGGGCTAGCAACTTGAGCCAACCAATATTTAAACCAAGTTTTAGAAAATATGTCCATCTTTGGTCATATCACTTGGGTAGAGCCCTCCAAACCAAGTATAAGCAAGCCTGGACAGTCATCAACATGTACCAGCCAGCCTCCCATGCGCCATATTTTGAACATATACCATTCATTTGAAGGCTAGATTCATGACTCTCAAGCCAGGAGAGTAGGCATATTTGGACCATCAAGTCAGCTTGCACCAGCTTACTGCTAGAACAACCTGTAGGGGCAGTGGCTGCTGCAAAGGATTATTTGAACATGTTGTGTGTCTCTGCCCAGCATTATTGAATAAACACAGATCCAGGCTATGGGGAGAGTGGAATAAAATGGGAGTTGCACTTGCTGGCAAGCCATCATCACATTTCTAAATCAAGACAACACACTTCTAAGGGGCATAATTAAGAGACCCTAGCACCACCGGAGCATCACTTTTGTGATGTTTCGGTGGAGCAATGCTCTGCACCATATTTACAAGGTGGCGTTAAGCCACTTTTTGTGGCTTACCGCCACCTTGTAAATACAGCCCCTTCACACGCACCACTTTGCTTGGATGGAGTGTGCAATGGGTGTTGCTGTGGGCATGACACAGCAACACTCATTGCATTTTGACGCTGCCTCAGATTTGCAAGTTTTTGTAAACCTGAGGCTGGGCCAAAATCTAACGCCACCCCTGGGGTGGCATTAACATGGTGCAACAAGGAGAAATGCTTTCATTTCTCCTAATTGTTTGCTTCTTCTTTGTGTGCTGCATTCTCCAGCACACATAAAAAGAGCAAATCACTATTTAAGATTGTTTTTGTGCAGGGAAATCTTCCTTCCTGCACAAAAACAATCTCCACCTCAACACAGCCATCCTTGCACAGTGATGCAAGGGTTGCTGCGTTGGTGCATGGCAGCAAATTTAGCACCGGCGCAGGGGGAAACACAGGGGTGGCCCATATTCTAATAAATACGGCCCATTCCTGCATTTTGAAAATGACAGTACACAACGCTGCCAAATTTGGTGCAGCATCGTGCTCCGTCATTTTCTCTTAAATTGGGCCCTAAATATCTTGTTGACAAAATTTGTCATGACTGCGTTAAACAGGTTCAGCCATTTGGGGACCTTAAAGGTGGACTCTGCTGTTATTCTCGGGGTTTAAAGACTGATTTGTTACACAATCTTGTGCGTACACTTATGTGTCTTCCCTTTATTTATGTAACTTTGGTATTGACACAGGGCTTTGTGGACACACATATTTGTGGATTAAACCAACTACATCTCTGTTGCTGTTAGTTTTACAAATAAACCTGCCTCTATATTCTCTGCAGCAGCATGCCTAGGATCTCTGTGAGCATTTGCAGTTTGATTAGTTAGGCCACTTTACTTATGCACTATAAATTCTTTGAGGACAAAGTAATAACAAACTATTTTAATGCAATGTAAATTTGATGGTGATTACTTCAAAGGATGCTCAGTTGCGATCATGGCGGACTATATACTCCCCGCATTACCAATGATGAACAGCTTGCTGCTACACTTGTTGTCACACCCTGTGTACTGGCACTTTTAGTAATAGCTTGCCACAAACCAATAGCGAATAACTTGAACGGTAACTCCTATATATTTTAAACGCTGATTATATTGATTTCACTGCCCACCTGTTTTTAACAGTAGTAATGGTTTTAATGAATCGCATATGAATGTGGTAAGAATGTGCATATGAATGTGGTTTGAGCCTTTTTGACATGTGGGCAATGTTTTTATGCTTTTTTGATTTGTAATGGTTTTTATTAACCCTATATAATAAAGAATATATACATATTTTAATGTATTTCTTTTTATTTTGTAATAGGGACAGAAGGGTTATCAGGATTAGGGTGGAGAGTATTATAGTACTCAGGTGTTAGTTTTAATAATCTTAATTGAAATAAACAATTTCAAAAACATAGAAATTCACTTAGAAAAACAACGGTTACAGTGACATTATAGTTAGGTTAACATTTTAAATGTACAAAACCATAGAAATTCAACTGTTATAATTACAGTTATTTCAAGTGACTGTAATATAACTATAACTCGCACCCCTGCCATGCACAGTTTTCTCCTCAATAGTTTTACTGCAAATATTACATTGATATTGTCAATTATGTTATCAAAGGTGTCATGAGTGTTGCAATATGAGGGATGAGGGCCTGGCCTGTGGCCAAAACCCTATACCCACCCAACCCCGCACCACTTAGAATGAGAAATGTTCTGCCAAATGGAAAAAAAATGTATTTGATAAGTAAAAAGAGTGAGCTTGTCTTTCTGTGTGTACCTTAAATATTTGAAGTTGAAAAGACTTTAAAGCTGACAACTGACACACCTAGACAGGAACCCTCAACTTTATGTGTGAAGGGCTGAGAGCTTAACCACTAGGCCACAGATGACTCATTAGGGTGTGTTGTCTAGAAATATCTATGACATTCAAACCAAAGATTTTTGATGGGAAAAAGATGTAAATGTTCCATCACTAGTAATGTTTAACATTAAAAACTGAGTAAATAAACAGGCACACTGCCATTAGATACCATGATGTGAACCTTGAACCTTCTGAATGACAGTCCATGAGCTTTACCAGTAGGCCAGAACAGACTATTTTCAAAATGTAACAATAACATTTGTACCACATTTCTTGCTAGTATGATGCTTTTAAGTTATTGTTTGAAGAGACCATTGCAATAACAATCTCTCGCTCTCTCTTTCATCCCATTATGGGATGGAAGAGAGAGAGAGAGGACGTGACAGGACCTCAGGGGAAGCCTCAAGGTCCTGTCGTCCCAGCCAGCTCACCACCTCCTGCAGGAGCCAGAACTGCTCCCGCACTCAGGGAGCTGCTGACAATGCATCTCCCTGCATGCTGGAGAAATCTTTTCATCTTTTTCTCTGCCCGCATGACAGCAAGCAGGAAAAGAGATGAAAACTCTACTCTCATCAAGTGAAAGATTTAACTCTCATGCTTGCTGAGAGTAAAGTTATGCTTCCTTTGCTTGGCGGGAGTAGTCAGCTCCCGCCAGGCAATAGCAAACAGCTACCTCCCGATGATGGCCACATCAGGAGGTAGCAGGAGCCAGCCCTGGGAGGTGGCGGTTTCCAGGGCCATATATAGATCCAGGAGGGGGCTGTGAGGCCCCCCTCCTATCTTTTAAGCAATGTTATTGGCTCTGGAGAGGTAGAGGTCCCCGGGGCCCAAAGGAGGTCAGCACAAACCCCTCTTATTTTTTTAAAGAAGCCCCCAGGAAGTCCACACGCTACCCCCTGCAATTCTTTGTTCTTGCCCTGTGAAGGTGAAGGTCCCCAGGGCCTGGGAGTTCCATGCAGTCCTTTACCCTGGGGAAGTGGCATTTGCCGGGGCACAGCCCACCTGCATTTTCTATTACATTTTGACCCAGGAAGGTGGTGGTTCATGGGGCTTTTGAAAGCCGAATGGTGGGGCTCATGCACCCCCCTCCTTCATAATTATAGTAGGTATGCCCTCGATACCTGGCCCACCTGGGGGTAATATGAAAAGCAAGTGCGCAATCCCGTGCTTGCTTTCTTTAAAATAAAATTCCCAGCAGAATTCGCAAATCACAAATTTTGCCATGAATTAAAAAAAAATGCTTTTTTGCCCTGATGAATTCCCTGGGACACCCCTGGACCAAGGCTAGGGGCTCAGGAAATTACTACGCTTATCTGTTTTTTAACTCTACCTGGCTGCCAACACTTCCTGATTGAAGTGTTGGCAGCCAATTGGATCTCTGAACGAGACTGACAGGATCTGAGAACGATTCGTGCCTCTAGATATACAAATTTGGTTTTCTTTTAACATTTAAAAAAATACTGAATGGATTTACATCAATAAAAAAGGCAGCTTTCTGGAGCAAGACTTACCTTTTTGACAAATTTTGTGTAATCCAGTACAGAGGTTCGTGCTGCAGTCATATCTAAATTCCCTATGGGAATTAACATCGGAAGAGAACTTTTTTTGATTTCCCACATTTTTCTCAGCCCCCACTAGAAGGATCACCCCAAAACTTTCCATACGCAACAAGACCCAACTTGACACTTTTTTGGAAAACTTTGTTAAGAGTCATCAAACGGTGCCAAAAAAATAGGCAAGTCAAAAAACACTTTTTCTATAGAAAGTAGGTCCTATCTATAACTACCTACTGGTGACTGCCAGTAGGTTATTTATATATAGTAATGTAATCACCTAAATCACTCCTGTGCGGCGCAGTACCACTTCACAAGCAACATAGAGATCACAGATGATAGAGGGACATTGAGGTTCGTTTCCATACTTTTGTGCGCAATAGAATCTCATTCCTGAAAAAAGCAGGTCCATATTTCATCAACTCCTCATTATTCCCTATAATTTAGTACAAGCTAATCATAATGCTTATTAAAATGCAACATACTTCAAGTGTGCTAATTACCAATACATTATCAAAAAGTGACAAGTGCCTTTTATCAAGTGCAAAATAGTAATTTTTCAAAAAGGTCTGACAGCATTTGAAATCATATAATATCATTTATAAGAAAGTGATCTATTCTTTATATGAATTACCCATCAAATCATGAAGTCGTTAATTATTTGTTTATGGAATAAACTGCTTTTTTCTGTTCATCATCATCAGTACATTTATTCACCAATTTCCTCCTCTCACTAAACCTAAAAAAGTTATACTATAACTTTACATCTCATGATTATCACTTATAGGAATACATGAAGTTCAGCATCATGACTCATCCCCCATGGGATCACTGTACTTAATAATGTTATCCATTTTTATTCTGACTGCCTCAGAGAGCCACATCTCCACCATGATTTTCCCAGATGTGTTTTGCAAATGCATATATCATATCCTTATTTTGCACTGCTCTGAGATGTTTCAATATTCAGAGTTTCATTTTATGGATGGTGTTCCCTGCAAATTGGTTGCCACATCTGCATTCCAGAACAGTAAACAACATATGAGGCATCACAATTAATTCAATCAATAATCTTTAAACTTCTCCCACTTAAACATATTAACATTCCATACAAATTGACATGCCTTGCATTTGTGACACCACCAAAACCCTTTTTATTGTTCTGTCAATCATTTTGTTCTCTTTCTCACTCTATACTTCGCCATGAAGCTACTTGTCAAATAGTGTCCTAATGATCTGGTTTCCGATATGTTATCATGGGCTGATCTGGCAATATGTGTTTCATAGTTGTTTCATAGTTGTATCCAATGTAAGAACCTGCCAATATTGTTGTAACACTTGTTTGACTGAAATACTTGAAGCATCAAATTCCATGAGATAACGACAGGGTCAACCTTGTTCCTCCATCATGATGTTAGATTGCTTTGGAGTCAATAATTCATCTATTTTACGTGACCGACTTTTCTCCATAGCATTCTCTACAACACTCCGGGGATAGCCTCTCTCAATGAATCTTTGACATATTTATTTTGCTTCATGTATGAATACTTCATCCTTTGAGCAATTTCACCGGGCTCTGATTAGTTCTCCATATGGAATGCTCCATTTGAAAGCTTGTGGGTGTCCGCTATTTGCACAGAGTAAATTATTAAACCTTGTAGGTTCCTGATGTGACTTACTACAAACCCTATCATCTTGTATGTACACGAATAAATCTAAATATGTAATGTTATTTGCATTGATGTCATATGTATATTTATATATATATTCTCCACAAAATAACTGCAATATACTTGATATTGTACATAATATATATACATTCACTGAAAATAACAAAGGTTATAGTAATGTTATAGTTTGTTGAAATTCTCGGTTGAAAAATACAATTTTTAATTATCAGTTATGTTTATCTCAAGAGTCTATAACTCGTGCCCTAAAGTAACTGTAGCTCACGTCCCCACCATGCATAGCCTTGTCATCAACTACGTAATTTCTGATGTAGCAGTTGCACTTGATGACTTAAAGAAATTTCCAAGGCTGTCTGAATCACATCGTGTTCAGAAAAGGGAGACAGCTTCTTGTGTGGTAGGAGATATATTTGGAGCATTGATTCCTTCAGTAGGAGTCATATTGAATTCAATCAAAATACGAAAGTTGTCTACTATTGTGGATAACATGCTGACAAAGTTTTCAGGAGCTATAATACTGATGGATGCTGAACTTGCTGCAGAAAGAGCTATGACTCTTCAAAATCGGCTTGCCTTAGACATTATTTTAGGAAAGGATGGAGGCGTTTGCAAAATGCTTGGCACACGTCACTGTTGTACATATATACCAGACAGCAGTGGGAAAATTAGAACAATGCTTACAAACTTAACTAAAGAAAGTGTAGATTTAAAGGAATTGAAAGAACCCGGAGTTTGGGAGAAAGTTGGAAAGGGATTTGCTTCTGTGGGAAATTGGCTCAGCAACGTTTGGAACGGATTGTTATTAAAAATAGTAAAGGGAATATTAATAATATTAATTTGTCTATTAGGTTCTCGGGGAACATGGAAAGCTTTTAAAATGTTAAAAGCAAGGAACAAAAGAAAAAGAGAAGAGAAAATAGATAACAAAATGGTGGAAATATATCGAGAAAAGTCAAAAGGGACTAAAAGAAAAAGGGAATTGACTGAAGTGCCAAATTACTATACAGAATTTTAATGGAATAAAATTTGTGGGTAGATTTGATGTGATGACATAATTAGTCATCAGAGGAGGGATTGATGAAGCAGAAAAAGAAGGTCCGACATATATTCATACATATCGTGTAATCAATACATATAATGAAGTGTGATTTTAGTAAAGAAAATAATGTACGAGGGAAATTGTGCCCTCGGGGTAGTTCGCCATCATTGTAAACGAGCTTTATTAATCATGAAATACTGAAAATGTAGTAATCCGTCATAATCGCAAATATATGCCATGATTTCTTGTTTGAAAACTGTTTTGCTTAGCTTAAATTTAGTACAGGCTTTGGCCTAGTTGCCTGGTTTCAAATTCTAACTGCGTGTTTTTTTTTCCTTGAACTAATGAAACATATATTCTTGCTTGAAGTTGTATTTTTCCAGTAGAGCTGACTGGTACACTTATCTCCAAGGTTTCGTACTAGGCCGGTTTCATCCCCTTTGATACAAGGTCAGTCTCTGCAGGTGCGGACAATGAAGGTACAGATAGTCAAATAATTGGCAAACCATGTTACAATTTGTGTTCCAAGGCTCCAAGGACAGTGTATGCATAAATGAGCGCTAGTAAAAGACAATTTTGATTGGACAATTTGAAGCCAACCTATGAACCCTCCAATGGAAGACCCTGCAGAATTTGGAATGTTTCTTACTTAAACCCACCGGACAAAGAGAAGTCAGCCATTTTTCCTCGATGCCAGTTTGAAGCCTGATGCCAGACTCCATTTTGGAGGACACCCTGATGCCCTTTTCTCTATCCGAGAGAAAGAGACTTCAAGAATTCTCACCCTAGAGACTTTAACTTTGATTTGCCCACGTCTTGCCCATGCAGTAACTTTGCCCCATTCTCCTTGCCGCTGCAAGGAAGCTTGCCCTTAACTTTGCCCCTTTGAAACTTGCCCAATGCAAATCAACCGGTACCTGAAGGACGAAGACTTTTCCTGAATGCTGATTGTATTTGGTAAATATGAAAGGATAAATGTATTATGCATTGTGTTTTTCCTTTTAGGTACCAACTGCTATTTTGATAGGGTCCTAGCTAGAAGTTTTCCAAATTTGTGTTGACTAAATTCGTTTTGCATGAAGCCCCACATGCTGATGCTAATTAGAGGTTAGTCGAGGTATTCATTCAATGTACCATGCTAAATTGAAATCTTGTTATGCTGACCAATGTATGCAATTAGTCAAATACAGTTAGTCATATTGGTGATTTGCATTGCGATAACAGAGTGTATCATTATTCAGATTTTACGAAGATTGCGTTTCTTCCGCCGTTATGGACAGCTAGTAATGTTCATATACATATATCAATTGGTTTTGAGACATATATATATCGTGCTAGCTTTGTTAATATAGGGAAATAAATTCACTAACTTTTAATAAACTGGTGTGGTTATTCATGACTGAAAGGTCATGGTGGGCCGAAATACCAACTGTTATTGATTTCTGATGTGTTATATTGATCTATTAATTGAGTGTTGATTACCGATTACAATAGTTATTGATTATTGATCCGAGTGACTCGACTAATTTAGGATGAGGAGAGCCCGACTCGGTTAAAAGATTCACCGACCTCTAACGTGTCCAGGTACAGGTAATTTATAAGGGCTGGACGCATTATCAGTAGATGGTAGCAGAGATTGATGGTTTAGCCCTTTGGGACCCCATCCGAACAATAGACAGAGTCAAGTTAGAATTTTCTTTGATAAAACAAGTTGGAGAGATGATGATGCCCTAAGTCCCCTATGACTTTCCCGGAATCTCTGAGCTTGCGAATGAGGAACATGGAGGTATGAGAATGGTCTCAGCGTTTCTAGTGACGGTATGAGTCAAGTTAGGGTTTCGCGCTTGCACAGCTTATCGCCGCAGATTAATTGAGAAGTTTGTGAGGATTTTAGGGGGGTTAAAAGATATTAGAGGAGTGTTACTCCAAAGGTGTGAGAGTAGGGAAGTCGTCGAACTTCACGTGTGTGTAGCGCTTTGAGCAGAAAAAACAATTGTCCACGTGGTTGTTGATGTTGAGACGGGCCCTGCGAGGTCAAGAGACTCCGGAGTATGTTGAAAAGTGTATGTGACACTTGTTTGATGTTGTGATCTGGTCAGGTTTAATAGGTTGATCGGGCGTGGTCAACAAGTCGGTATGAATGTTGCGGAGTGAAAGAAAACTTTGACTTTGAGATTTGACGAATTCTAAAGTGCACTAGAATAGTTCATTGATCAGTTGAGAGTAAAGTTTGCGGGTCAAATTTTGCTTGCGAAAGTGGGAAACCGAGAAAGATGGAATAACTGCTGAGGCTAGTGAAAAATCCCTAAGGTTTCTGAAGCGATTGTATTACCTTTCCTGTAGTAAACCGACAGATCTGTTTTATTCTTTTGGTTAAGTGCTCGCGTTATACTGCAGAAATTAGTTTATGAGTGAAGCTGAATGAAAAGAGGACAAGCCGCGGGACTTTGTCAGCCGCAGTGTGTGAGTGTGACGTCACTAGGAGCCGCGCTGGGATAGGTCGGTTGGGGAGAAGGGTCGCGCACGGATTGGACGCAGTCCATGAAGCGCAATTGGAAGGGGAAAGGCAAGCGAAGAGTATTCCGGGAATTAAAGTCACTTATTGATTACATATTTTAGAAAAACAAAAGACGTTTTTCAAAGCATTTAAGAGTGCCATGAGGGGAGATGTTTATATTAAAGCAAATGTAGGAGAAGAAACACCGCCTGAGGGTACACCAGCTTACATTGTCATTGAAGAAAAGGGTGTAGCGCCATGTCTTTGGTTAAAACAATGGTGCAAATTAACAGAGAAACATGGAAGTGTAGCGTTCCCTATCCACGGGTCGTTTAATCTAAGAGTTTTAGAAAATCTGAGATTTGCGCTATACGACATGAAAGTACTTCCAAGACCAGCACAGTTTGAGGCACTAGCAATTTGGGAGCTAATAGCTAGAAACCAACAACAAAAGAAATTTGAGACAAGAATAAGAAAAGTAGAAAAGACACTAGCAGATGCTAGATGCTAGATGGGACAGCACACAAAAGGTTTGGAGATCAGACGTATTGCAGGGGATTAAATTGTTTCCAGCGATTACTGATGAAGCGGAGACGGAAGGAAGGAAAGCCACCTATAAGACAAACAGGAGTCAGTCCAGAGAGAGAGAGAGCAATAGAAACTCGAAAAGGGGAGACGAGTCAGATGATGAGGAGTTCATTTTACAATTGCTGAATGATCGCCCACCACCATACGTGGAAAGCGAAAAAGGCTCAAGCATTAGTACTGCCCCTCCAGAACCAATACAGGGTAATGTAACACCAAATTTGAGAATATCTCAGAGACCGAGCAGCTCCAACATGCCTTTCTCACCACGAATACCACGGATTCAGAGAATGTACCCAGACGTGCCGACATTGAAACCTGCTGATAACTATCAGCCACAGGTTCAAAGGCACTGTTGCGATGAGCATAATATGGGAATGACTTCTGATTCAATGGCGCAGGGAGGACAAAACTATCAGAGACCGACATTGATTCAAGCTGAATCAACACAGTTCTCGATGCCCCAAAAGCAGACACAAGAAGTGCGAGTAATAGAAAGCCAGTTAGGTATGCCAGCAATGACGAATCACAATGTGGGGATTAACATGCCACAGAATTCGGGGAGCAGACAGAATCCAGATGCAATATCTCTACCTATCACTGTAGGTCCACCAGTACCACTGTACATACAGGCAAATTCAAGTACCAGCGACCAAGGGTTAATGATACAGAATGGGACAGGGAGAAGATGCATAGAAACCACTCCAGAGACAACTCCGATAGCGGCACTGCCAAATGGATCTGGGTCCTTGTCGGAATTTAGTCCAATTCCAATTTGTGCTCCGTCAACCGTGGTGAGGTCACAGCCACCACTATTAGTACCGTTAACCTCACAGACTGAAACATTACAGAAACCGTCAGTGGCAGTTGATGTAACTGCTACACTGATGGGACTGAACGCGCAACAGTTGACACAATGGTTTAACAGCCTGAACTCCCCACAGAGTACATCAAGCGGGAAGGGAGAAGAATACCTGAATAAAATAAGGTTGGGCATGGAGGCAGATGAACTGGTAGAGGGAACAATGGGTTTGAACAGATTAGAATCATACACAGAGGAAGAACTAAGATACATGTGCCCTAGGATTACAAGAGAAGTGAGCAACATACATAAGAAGTTACAAGAAATTGCAGACAGAAACGAGATCGATATAGGTAAGATTAAACACCTGAGCAGAAGTTACAGGTTAGACTTTGAGACAAAAGATTTTGAACACATGAGATCCGCAGGGATGAAAACACACCTTAAGGAGATACTGCCGAGTGCACAGGTCTGGAGATGTTTAGACAAGTGGGAAAGTAGATGGGTTAAGAAAAAGGACAAAAGAAAGAAAATACTCTAGAGCGGAATGAGAAAAAACAACAGAATGACGATCTGATAACTGTTACCAATGAGAGAGACAGCAGGGGGAAAACTTGTACATGTACCATGGCACAGGTGCGATATTCAATCCTTTACGGATGACTTTCCCAAATTGAGAGAGAAGCCGATTGAGTGGTATCAACAAACAGATAGATTTGTGAAACTCGCGAAATGTCTCTGGGAAGACCTGAATACTTTATTTGAAATTGTGGTTCCGGCAGATTTGTGGGAAGATTGTAAAAGGGCTGTAGGTTGGCCGACGAGTGAACCAGAGAGAGATAGGGATACAGGTGCGCCATCACCTACGGTAATGAGTTTGTACCACAAGGTGATCGAGCACTTGAAAACCAAGGTTGCGTCGAAAAATGTGGATTGGCAAAGGATTGACAGGACCGCCCAAGAGGTTAAAGAATCTATACACGCGTATTATGAGAGATTGTTGAAAGCGTTTAAAAATTACAGTGGCACGGAAACGATTGAGCCAAAGGACATGCTCCATTTTGTGTTCAGGTTTGTGGAAGGGCTGAGACCCGAAATTAGCCAGATGATTAAATCGCATTTGATTTGTTGGCAGTCAAAGTCAATCGATGAAGTGTTGAATTATGCGAAATACTGCAGTGATGAGATTGAGACCAAACAGAAAAGATTGAAAGAAAAGGTGATGGTGATGCAGCTCAGAGCAGCTCAGACAGGTTTACAAGGTTTGCAAGGTTTTCAACAACAGATGCCGCAGCAGCAGCAGCAGGGAAATGCTATGTTTCAGCCGCAGATGAGAGGCAGAGGCCGAGGAGGTTTTGTAAATAATGGTCCTGATTTGAATACCGTTATGATTCCAAATGGTATACAGGCAATGAAGAAGGTGATGCAATGTCACACGTGCGGAATTGTCGGGCATTGGAAACGGGAGTGCCCAATGATGGTGCAGGAAGGTGTAGTTCAGCAAAACAATGATGTCAATGCATTCCAGACTATGAGAGGACATAAATTGAGAGGTTCGAACCCAAATTTTCAAAACAATATAAACCAGATGCAGGGTTTACAACCCATGCAACCGCAACAGGTGCAAATGCCTTGTGTGCAAATGACACAATTGCAGCCAATGCAACAGCAGTTTCCTATGGTACCTAATCAGCAAATGCAAATACCCTTAGCACCAATGAATCAGCAGCAAGCAATGCTTCCTCAACAGGTCACGGGTCAGGGAATGAGTCAAAATGACACAGTACACCAATTCCCACTACACAGCGAGAATGGAATAAACGATGTATGGGAGAGTGGAAGTTCAGATGAGGAGGGAAATTGCGTGCTTGCAGCATCTTTGGAAGTTGATCAAAAGGGTCCGTATGTGGAGGGAAGAGTTATGGGTCATCGCGTTTCATTCTTGGTTGACACAGGAGCTAAACGTTCTACTGTTAGGAGCATTGAAGTGCCAAATTTGCCACTCTCAGGGAGAACAGTTCAAGTAGTGGGAGTAGCAAACAGGTACCTGATGAACCCAATCACAGATCCAGTACAAGTCAGAATTGGTAACTATCAAGGGACACATAATTTTGTGGTATGTGACTCAAGCCCGATATCACTGTTAGGGAGAAACCTATTGTGCAAATTGGGATGTTCGATTATGTGTTCGAACGATGGAATTAGAATTCAGACGAGCAGTGATGGGGAAGAAGAGGACAGTGTAGAAGGGGATGAGATGGAGGCTGTTGATGAAGAGTATCCCCTGATTGCCCTTTATCCGATGATCACTGAAGCAGACATTCCTGCTGAGTTACAGGAAACAGTCGGAAAAGAAGTGTGGGATATGACAGGAAAAGAGGTGGGATTGGTGAAAGGAGTGGAACCAGTGAAAGTGACTGTGAAGCCCAATGCAACCTTTTCCCAGACCCCACAGTACCATATGGCACAAGTCACCCTCATGAAAGTCACCCAACTCATTGATGAATTTGTAAAACAGGGAGTACTGAAAGAAGTGTTAAGCAGTCCATGTAATTCACCAATTATGGGACTAATAAAACCAAGTGGAAAGGTCCGAATTGTTCAGGATTTGAGGAAAATAAATGACATAATAGTAAAATGTTGTCCCGTAGTACCGAATCCAGCTGTGATAATGTTTCAAATTCCCTGTGATGCTGAATGGTTCTCAGTTATCGACTTATCGCAAGCATTCTTTTCTGTGCCTCTTCATGAGGACAGCCAGTTTCTCTTTTGTTTCAAATTCTTAGACAGAGTTTACAGTTGGTGTGGAATCCCTCAAGGGTTTTCGGAGTCACCGTCAATTTTCAATCAGATTCTAAAGAAAGATTTGGAAGCGGTGGAATTGCCATTCGAGTCAACCCTAGTACAGTACATTGACGACTTACTGATTGCATCCAAAACAGAAAGTGACTGCACAGCCGACACCATTGCCCTATTGAACCATTTGAGAAGGAATGGACACAAGGTGTCTCCTTCAAAATTACAATTCTGCCAGAAGAAAGTGAAATATTTGGGTCACCAAATAGAGAAAGGGTCACGGAGAATAATGAAGGAAAGAATAACAAGTGTACTTCAAATGAGTCCCCCAAAGACGAGGAGGGAGGTGAGGAAGTTTTTGGGAATGGTGAGCTACTGTCGCCAATGGATTCCCAACTTCTCAACACTAGCAAAACCTTTACTGAAACTGACCCAAAAGGATGCATTGGATGAAATTGAGCTGAAAGGAGATGAGATGGATGCTTTTATTGAATTGAAAGAATGCATGTGCAGGGCTCCAGCTTTAGGTATGCCTGACTACACAAAGCCTTTCACATTGTTTTGTCATGAACGTGATGCATGTTCCTTGTCTGTCTTGACCCAAGCCCATGGTGGCGTAAACAGACCAGTAGCATATTTTTCAGCTACTTTGGATCCGGTCGCAGCAGCACTGCCAGGGTGTTTGCGCGCCGTAGCCGCAGTCGGTATCAGCCTCACTCAAAGTGAAGGAATAGTGATGGGACACCCTTTAACAGTCATGGTCCCTCACTCAGTCGAGATACTTTTGACACGTTCCCGAACACAGCACATGACTGGTGCTAGACTCACAAGGTACGAAACAATAATTCTGGGATCACCTAATGTACAGCTGAAAAGGTGCACTACGTTGAATCCAGCAACCTTGTTTCCCATTGAGAATGCTGAAATTGAGAACGCTGAAGACATCGAGCATGACTGTCTTCAGGTGACTGAATTTTGTACCAAACCAAGACCTGATATCAAAGATACCCGATTGGAAGAAAAAGATCAAATTATTTTTGTTGATGGTTCATGGTTAAGAGATGCACTGGGTGTATTGAAAGCAGGGTACGCTGTATGCACAGTAACAGGTGTTTTGGAAGCATCTTGGCTTCAAGGAGTTTACTCTGCACAGGTAGCAGAATTGGTAGCCCTTACTAGAGCTTGCCAACTCTCTGCATTAATGAAAGTTACCATTTACACTGACAGCCAGTACGGATTTGGAATAGTGCATGATTTTGGACAATTGTGGTCACAGAGAGGCTTCATGACCTCTTCAGGATCACCAGTGAAAAATGGTGAAAGAATAAAAGAATTGTTACATGCCATTCAGTTACCAGGGGAAGTAGCAGTGGTGAAATGCAGTGCACACTCGAAGGGACAAGACTATGGCCCTCATTCGGACCTTGGCGGGCGGCGGAGGCCGCCCGCCAAAGTCCCGCCGTCAAAATACCGTACCGCGGTCGCAAGACCGCGGCGGGTATTTTGACTTTTCCCCTGGGCTGACGGGCGGCCGCCGAAAGGCCGCCCGCCAGCCCAGGGGAAAACGACCTTCCCACCATGAAGCCGGCTCATAATCGAGCCGGCGGAGTGGGAAGGTGCGACGGGTGCTACTGCACCCGTCGCGTATTTCACTGTCTGCTATGCAGACAGTGAAATACTAGCGGGGCCCTCTTACGGGGGCCCCTGCAGTGCCCATGCCATTGGCATGGGCACTGCAGGGGCCCCCGGGGGCCCCGCGACACCCCCTACCGCCATCCTGTTCCTGGCGGGCGAACCGCCAGGAACAGGATGGCGGTAGGGGGTGTCAGAATCCCCCATGGCGGCGCAGCTCGCTGCGCCGCCATGGGGGATTCAAATGGGCAACGGAAAACCGGCGGGAGACCGCCGGTTTTCCATTTCTGACCGCGGCCAAAGCGCCGCGGTCAGAATGCCCAAGGGAGCACCGCCGGCCTGTCGGCGGTGCTCCCGCCCCCGTTGGCCCTGGCGGTGCAACACCGCCAGGGTCATAATGAGGGCCTATGTTTCCCTGGGAAATGGATATGCGGATCAAGTCGCAAGGTTTTGCGCATTGAACTGTATATTGCTCAGGGATGAATGGAATTTGATAAGTGAACCAGAACTTGAACAAAGCAAAATCTTTGCTCTAAAGGTTATAGATACAATGGACGAATTGAAATCCTTACAGAATGATGTCAGTGAGGATGAGAAACTCTCATGGACCAAATCACAATGTGTAAAGAGGCTAGATGATTTATGGGTTTCAAGTGAAGGGAAATTTGTTCTTCCAAACAGTCTTTTGACGCAGATAGCTAGATTTTACCATGGACAAGCTCATCTTGGGAGGGATGCCATGATTAGATTGTTTAAAACTGATTGGTTTAACCCCAAATTTCGTCAAGTTGCTGAAGCAGTTTGCCACCGTTGCGTCATTTGCCAACAGATGAACGCAGGGAAGGGAACCGTAGTAAATTTGAGCCACATTGGAAGAGCAGGGGGTCCATTCAGCAGGATGCAAATGGACTTCATTGAGATGCCTGTGCATGGAGGCTTGAAGTATGTGTTGGTGGTTGTGTGCATTTTTAGTCACTGGATTGAAGCATACCCTACACGCAGAAATGACAGTCTCACAGTTGCAAAACTACTCTTGAGAGAGCTAATACCACGTTTCGGATTCCCGATCTCTTTAGAATCAGATAGGGGAAGTCACTTCAATAATGAAGTAATAAAATTGCTTTGTGCAGCACTGAACATTGAGCAAAAGCTGCATTGTAGCTACCGCCCTGAAGCATCAGGTCTGGTGGAGCAAATGAATGGCACATTGAAATCAAGAATGGCGAAAATATGCGCATCAACGAATCTGAAATGGCCTGACGCATTGCCTTTGGTGCTAATGTCAATGAGAAACACCCCTGACAGAAAGACTGGACTGTCCCCACACAAGATTCTCATGGGCAGAGCTATGAGACTTCCAGCAGTTCCTGCAAATGCGCTTTTGAATATTACAGATGATATGGTGTTAGACTACTGCAAAGGTCTGGCTGATGTGGTTCGCTCTTTCTCTCACCAGGTGGAGGCAACCACCTTGCCACCGATCCAAGGTCCAGGACACGCCCTGAAAGCAGGTGACTGGGTCGTGATAAAGAAGCACGAGAGGAAGTCGTGTTTGGAACCCCGTTGGAAAGGACCTTTTCAAGTGATTTTGACGACTACCACCGCTGTGAAGTGTGCAGGAGTTCCCAACTGGATTCACGCCAGTCACACAAAGAGGGTATTGTGTCCCACAGACGAGGAAGTTGAAGCGCTGAAGTTGCCAGTATCTGATAACAAAGTACCAAGCGCTGAGACAGAGCGAAAAAGAACTAGAAGCGAACAGGCAGAAATAGAGGAGGGAGAAATATTCTCTGAGGACGAACCAACTGATTCACTTGGGGAAGACCAAGGAGGAGCCTCAGACAGCGACGAAGCAGCTGAAGGTAACAAAGAGCCTGAAGCAGCTGAAAGTGACAAAGAGCCTGAAGAAAGTAACGGTGACAAAGGGCTCGAAACAGGTGAAGAAGCAGGAGAGTCTGATCAGAGGAGGGCTTTCCCAGAAGCAGACAATACAGAAAAAGAAAAGGAAAACCTGATTGACTCCCCAGAAGGAGGGGACAAGGCAGAACAGAACGAAACTGCTCAAACTCCTTCAGAAGAGACTGCAGGTCCATCAAGTGGACCCAGTGTGAAAAGGAGACCAAGCATATCGCCAGTAAAATTAAGAACTAGAGAAACGTTGAATGACAGTGAAGGGCCAAGAGTGAAAGAGAAAAGAAAGGAAGTGTCTGTTGTAGTACCAACACCAAGTGAAGAAAAGGACTTGGCCAAAGAGGAAAGTACCAGTGAGAAAGAATCAAAGAGAGATGCAAAATTGAAAAGAAAAAGGATACCGAGCAGAAGGTATTCCGGTCCGGAGTGGGCATACGTAGCCAATAACGATTGGTCAGACAAATTCGTATCCCTCAGTCTTGAGAACGAAGAGGCAGAACTTCATTTTGGAAATAAAAACTTTATGGACTCTGTTGATTGAAACATTGATCACCTGATTGACTTTTCAACCGGCTAAGACATTGCTAACTTGATTGACTTTGAAACCGATTTTGAGACAACGCTGCTAACCGATAAGAGACTAAGCTGCTAAAGAAAACTGTGTGAACATTGAACTCGTTCAGCTTTGTAAATACCTGCAAACACGCCTTGATAAAGTGTCTTCAACTTTCTGATTCTATACAGATCATGACTAGCTTCACTACACAGGGGCGTAAGATGAAGTGTTGTAAATACATGTGTATAGGCTTAATAACTGCATGCGTACTAATCATTGTAGCAATAGTTCTTGGAATGCATGGTAAAAATGAGAGTAAGACGAATGATGCTTCTACTTCTAAACCTATTATCGTTACTGAACTAACAGCTCTGAAGAGACTTGAGCAAGACGAGAGACACTTGCATGATAAGAAGGAACTTTCATCTAACGTTTTCTATCGCTTACTGAGTGAGTATGTTGAGACCATGGATGCGAAAGATTGTTATGTGTGTACACAAATACCTACCTCAGTAGTGGAAGGGGTAACATATCACAGCATGCCTCTTACGTACGGAATTACATGTAGTATAATAGCTTCCAGATTTTATGCTCAAAAGGACATTCATTATTTCTATACTAATTACGATGTTACTTTTGCATATGTCCCCATAATGGGGCACCTAAGTAAGATAGCTCGAGATTATTATGCCAAATTAATGAGGGAATTCTTCGAACCGATGTCACCTTTTCACACAGCTCACGCACATAGGGAGAACCTTACATGCTTGCTTTCACCAGTAGAAACAGAATTTTTAGACCGCACTGATGATAGGAAGAATGAAATGAAGGAGAAATTAGAGAGGGAATTACACGAAAGAACGTCTGTGGATAATTATGCTTTTGCTGCAATAAAGACACAAGGGAAAATAGCTTTAGATACATTGCATGTGGGAAGATTTTGTATACATAGATTTCAATCATATTATGACACAGTTTTTGTGGGAACGAGTGAATGCAAACATACGTATGCATTTCAATCTAAGTGGACGTTCATGCTGAATGGACAAGACCCAGTCATTCCTGGAGTATATTATATTTGTGGACTCAACGCCTATTATCGTCTTCCTAAAGGATGGTATGGGAGGTGTTATTTGGGAATAGTGTTCCCTAAAGTTTACCAACTAGACGACTTAAAGAAATTTCCAAGGCTGTCTGAATCACATCGTGTTCAAAAAAGGGAGACAGCTTCTGGTGTGGTAGGAGATATATTTGGAGCATTGATTCCTTCAGTAGGAGTCATATTGAATTCATTCAAAATACGAAAGTTGTCTACTATTGTGGATAACATGCTGACAAAGTTTTCAGGAGCTATAATACTGATGGATGCTGAACTTGCTGCAGAAAGAGCTATGACTCTTCAAAATCGGCTTGCCTTAGACATTCTTTTAGCAAAGGATGGCGGCGTTTGCAAAATGCTTGGCACACGTCACTGTTGTACATATATACCAGACAGCAGTGGGAAAATTAGAGCAATGCTTACAAACTTAACTAAAGAAAGTGTAGATTTAAAGGAATTGAAAGAACCCGGAGTTTGGGAGAAAGTTGGAAAGGGATTTGCTTCTGTGGGAAATTGGCTCAGCAACATTTGGAACGGATTGTTATTAAAAATAGTAAAGGGAATATTAATAATATTAATTTGTCTATTAGGTTCTCGGGGAACATGGAAAGCTTTTAAAATGTTAAAAGCAAGGAACAAAAGAAAAAGAGAAGAGAAAATAGAGAACAAAATGGTGGAAATATATCGAGAAAAGTCAAAAGGGACTAAAAGAAAAAGGGAATTGACTGAAGTGCCAAATTACTATACAGAATTTTAATGGAATAAAATTTGTGGGTAGATTTGATGTGATGACATAATTAGTCATCAGAGGAGGGATTGATGACGCAGAAAAAGAAGGTCCGACATATATTCATACATATCATGTAATCAATACATATAATGAAGTGTGATTTTAGTAAAGAAAATAATGTACGAGGGAAATTGTGCCCTCGGGGTAGTTCGCCATCATTGTAAACGAGCTTTATTAATCATGAAATACTGAAAATGTAGTAATCCGTCATAATCGCAAATATATGCCATGATTTCTTGTTTGAAAACTGTTTTGCTTAGCTTAAATTTAGTACAGGCTTTGGCTTAGTTGCCTGGTTTCAAATTCTAACTGCGTGTTTCTTTTTCCTTGAACTAATGAAACATATATTCTTGCTTGAAGTTGTATTTTTCCAGTAGAGCTGACTGGTACACTTATCTCCAAGGTTTCGTACTAGGCCGGTTTCATCCCCTTTGATACAAGGTCAGTCTCTGCAGGTGCGGACAATGAAGATACAGATAGTCAAATAATTGGCAAACCATGTTACAATTTGTGTTCCAAGGCTCCAAGGACAGTGTATGCATAAATGAGCGCTAGTAAAAGACAATTTTGATTGGACAATTTGAAGCCAACCTATGAACCCTCCAATGGAAGACCCTGCAGAATTTGGAATGTTTCTTACTTAAACCCACCGGACAAAGAGAAGTCAGCCATTTTTCCTCGATGCCAGTTTGAAGCCTGATGCCAGACTCCATTTTGGACGACACCCTGATGCCCTTTTCTCTATCCGAGAGAAAGAGACTTCAAGAATTCTCACCCTAGAGACTTTAACTTTGATTTGCCCACGTCTTGCCCATGCAGTAACTTTGCCCCATTCTTCTTGCCGCTGCAAGGAAGCTTGCCCTTAAAGTGTCTTCTTATATGCTCTCTTTGCTCCGAACACTTTCACACTCATTATTATACCAATGGATTGGTTTGTGTGCATGGTGGACTGCCGTATACATCTGTTAACATATTTTTTAATAAGCTAACCAGTTGGTCATGTCCACCAATAGCACTATTTGGGCTGGGTGCGTTTGCAGTTGGAGCAAATAATCTTGCTGTTTAACTAGTTTCATATATAAATTAGCTAGCATCTTGGGTGCTGTTGTTAATAACCTCACTTAATATCTCGTATATTGTTAGTAACAATCAATTTTCTCCCAGCCAGCGGATCTAATAAAGCAGTTCAATGAAACAGAGAGCCCTTCATAATTAATATAAAACTGTTATGATCGTTACCTTTGCATTCAATCATTTCCATATCTACTAGACTCTTACAAAGTCTTACATTTAACGTGATATAATCTATCCATCTTGTGTGGTTTGGCCTGTCGTAAGTAATGCAGCCCTTCAAGTTGTAGTTTGATTCTATTATAGTTAGAGGGATCCAATCACGCCTCTGCACAATTGGATGACCAGGCTGTTTGTGATAGATATGCAAACCTTTTCAAAATGTATTTTCACTTTGAGATAAGAGAGAATAGAAACGTAATTTCTTTTGTTTTATCTGTCTTCTCATCTTATTTGTGATGGACCTTTTCCTGCAAATGTTCTTCGTAACATATGTCATCATCAACTTGCTTTCTGTTCCACAGGCTGTAGCAAAGCACCTCCAAAAATACTTAATATTCTTCAATTTCTTCAATGTTCCATTTGCCTTCAATTGTTTTTTATATTTTACTTTGTATTCAGAAATGTGTCCCCAAGCTGTATTAAATAAAATCTCCCTACATGCTGATTTGAAATCTTACAGTATTTATTAATAGAAGAAAAGTATATCCATGAGTCACAGAAAGGGGCAACAAGGAGATCCATCAGCACCACTAATTAGCATAAACTGCACAAGCAGAGGCAAGACATACATTTATGGGGTTTCATATACAGGCATCCAAGTGATCATGTGATGAGATTGAAGAGAGTTACACAGACGCAGGATTCTGATGTCATAGGAAAGTGTGAATACCTTCCAACAACAACAGAATCTCTTACTGCTGAGCAAGCTAATCAGACATTACCTCCCGTCCCTCCCTCGCCTTCCTTTTAACCAATGAGGCCTCCCGCCTCCCCCCTAGACCCTCCCTTCCCCTTTCAAAAACCGCCCCCACCCTTATCCCCTCCTGTTCTTTTGTCTAGCCCACGCTAGACGGTTTTCTTTCCCTTTCTTACCTGCACGGCGGAGCCTGGAGGTCGTCGATGGAGGCACTCCTCGGGACGCGGTGCTCCGCGAGGAGTGCTACGGCTGGGTCACGTCTTGAGCGAACGGCATGGCTGCTCGAGAGGCGTGTACTGGGGGCCGGCTGACGGGGTCAGCCGGCCCTCTGTGGCTGGGGCGTTAGTTTCTGGGTTTCCGCGCCGCGGAGCCGCGAGGACCGAGGAACTTCAATTTTTGGATGCTGGTCAGGTAGGACGGGCGTTCTGCCCGTGGTTTTTTGGATTTTTACATGGATTGTGAAGCCCTGTTGGGGGAGGACCAGGGTCCTATATGTAGGGTGGTGTTTTGGAATGAGAGGCAGTGTTATTTTGGTTGCCGTGCCTAAAGCTCCAGCAAAGAGACGTGGTTGTCTCTTCTTCCTCCTCGGAGGTGGGAGGGGAAGGTAGCATTGCTCTTCCTGAGAACCCACAGGTACCTGACAGGGGTACTCCCCTCATGTCTAGTGAGGAAGTGCAGGATATGGTTGAATTGGCTGTCACCAGGGCACTGCAGGCTGGCGTGGCCAGGACTGTTCAGTCTAAGCGTGCGCACTCATCGGTAGCAGCAAGGAAATCCTCATCGGAGAGTGAGGATGTGGCCCCATCAACGTCATCTGGGGGGGAAATGGGTTCCAGATGAGGTAATGTGGGCAGTGATGACACATGGTCGGGACAGTTTAGGTTTCCCTGTGTTTCAACCTACAAACTCAGAGTCTCATTTATTTCCTCAAATATCAGACGCCTTTTATGTTTGCCATGCCTTTCCAGGGACCTGTGAAGGATATGGTGTTTCGTGAGTGGAAGGATGTGGAGAAGGCTCAGGTTCCGCGATTCCTTCAGAAACTTTACTTTCTTGAGGGTGAGGGGGTTTTTCCTCCTTCAATACGCCTGGACTCTATTCTGGCTACTCTAATTGTCGAAACGGCAGTCAATCTGGACGATTGTGTGCCTACGGATGCCACAGACCGTAAAGTGGGTCAGGTCTTAAGAGGGCTTTTGCTGCGGAGAATCTGGCGCTGAATGCAGGGTTTTATTCTGCTTATGCGTCACGATCATTGGTTCAAGGCTTTGATAGACTGGCGGTGGCTGTCCAGGAAGGGGCAGAATGTTCGGAGCTCCTGGCTGGTATGGAACAGCAGGCCAGATTATTGGCGGATGTGTCTTCAGATATAGTCCGTACTTCGGCTCTGGCATCTGGGGCTTTGATTGGGGCTCGTAGGTCCCTCTGGTTGCGTTCATGGAAGGCTGATCCAGGGGAAAAGGCGGCCTTGTTGAGACTGCCGTTTGAGGGTTGTAACTTGTTTGGAGAACTATTACCATCCATACTTTCCAAGGCGTTTAAGGAGCGGAAGCATGCCTTACCTTATAAAGGGGTTTCTTCTTCGGGTAAAGGGTGGAAGAAGCATTCCAGTTCTTCTCCTACTAGGGTTGCTAAATCCTTTTCGTTTAGGTGACGGCGTTTTCATCCGCGTTTTTCACCTAAGAAGTCTACTCCTGGGACCCGGGGTGGTTTCAAGAAGAGGTCCTGGCATTCGCTGTGGGCCTGGCAGAGGGCCGGTTGGGGGTTGACTGTGTCACTTTCTTTCAGCTTGGGAGGACAGTGTAAACGATCATTGGGTACTAGACATGGTGTCCAATGGTTATGTCATTGATTTTGTGGCGGTTCCTCCAGATTCCGGGGTGCGTCCCACACCTCTGCCTTCAGAGGGGTCTTGGAGTGGTGCATTATTGGACGGCGTGCAGGCCTTACTGGTCATGGGGGCCATTTCCCACGTTCCGCTAGACGACCGCGGTCAGGGCACTTATGCGGTCTTGTTTTCTTGTGCGGAAAGTTTCAGGGGGATTTCCACCGGGGCTCAATCTGAAGGAGGTGAATACCTGGATCAGGACAGTGCATTTCCGCATGCTGTCCATTCGGACTATTTTTCCATTGGTCAGGCAAGGGGATTTTCTGGTGTCACTGGATCTGCAGGATGCTTACCCACACGTACCGGGGGCATGGTCCTCTCGAAAGTTCCTGAGGTTTGCTGTGGGGCTGGATCATTTCCAGTTTTGCGTTCTGCCTTTCGGTCTGTAATCTTCTCCCCGAATTTGCACGATGGTGCTGGCTCCTCTAGTGGCTTTGCTTCATTCAGAAGGGGTGTTTCTGCACCCTTATCTAGACGTCATTTTGATTCGTGCCCATTCATGAGACCTTTTGCAGAGGCAGGTGGCCCAAGTTCTGGGGGTCCTGCAATGAGACGGGTTTTTGATCAATTGGGGGTATTCAGACTTTGTGCCGTCCCAGGATCTGGTTTTTCTAGGGGCTCGGTTTCAGCCTATTCTAGGGTTGGTGACTGTGTCCGAAAAAAGGTTGGATGCTCTCCAGGCTTTGGTAAAGAAGGTATGGTTGCTGTCTGCTCCCCGAGCTCTTCTATGGTTGCGACTGCACATTTGGCGTCAGTGATATTTTGGGGTTCTGGGGCACGTTTCCATCCCCTGTGCTTGAGGACGTGGTTCTTGAGAAGGTGGGCTCCAGGGTCCGGTTCTCTGAGGGACGGGGTTCCAGGGTCCGGATTGATTCACAGAGAGTTGCAATGGTGGTTGGATGCAGACCACCTGAGGGTAGGGGTGTCTTTGTCTCCTCTGAGACCCGTGGTGGGGACGACGGATGCCAGCCTCTCCGGTTGGGGGGCATGGATGGGGTCAGCTCTGATTCGGGGGTTTTGGTCCCCTCGGGAGGCGAGTCGGTCATCTAATTGGCGAGAATTGCGGGCTATATTCCTGGCTCTGGTCCATTTCCAGGATTCCCTGAGGGGATTGGCGGTTCTGGTTCGCACAGACGTCTTAGTGGCCGAGGCTTATGTCATTCGGCGAGAGTGGTAAATGTTTGGGCGGATCTACTGTGCAGAGTGATTCCTTCCTCTCAACTTTTCTCTCTCCGGAGGTCTCTGTTTCGGCATCTGGTTCGGCTTTGGGGTCTTCCAGTGCTGGATGTGTTTGCGTCAGTAGAGAATGCGATAGTGGGGTGCTTCTGCTCCTGGTTTCGGTGTCCCCAAGCATGGGAGGTGGACGGGATGTCAGGTCCTTGGCCGCAGGGCCTTTTATATGCGTTCCCTCCGTTTCAACTATTCAGGGCGTTTCTGTTAGGTGCCAGTGGCTTTGAGTTCTACCTTGCTGGCTTCATGGAGACGTTCAACTTTGCTTTCTTATGGTAGACAGTGGAAGGTGTTTTCATCTTGGTGCTTAAGTCGTGAGTTGGATCCTTCCTGCGCTTCTCTCTTTGAGGTGATGCAGTTCCTGCAGGTCGGTGCTCGTTTAGGGTTGTCAGTGGCTTCTCTTCGGGTACGGTGGGCGGCTATTCAGGCATTTAGGGACCGTGGCGTAATCTTCAAGTTGAAGGGCAATTGATGCCTGGATTTTTTCAGGGGTTTATTAGTTTATTTCCTCGCCCGGTACGTTCTTTTCCCTCATGGGATCTGTCCTTGGTTTTGGATGGGTTGACGGGGGCCCCTTTTGACCCATTGGGGGACTGTGATTTGCGACGTCTATCTTTGAAGACGTTCTTTTTGGTCACCATTACTTCGGCTCGTCGGTTGGGGGAATTGGGGGCATTTGCATGTTCCTTTCCTTTTTTGTAAGATTTTTCCCGATGGGTGGTTCTGGTTCCGGTGCCTTCCTTTATTCCACAAGCCAATTCTTCGTTCCATTCCAGGCAGGCGGTCATCCTTCCTTCATTTTGTCCGGATCCCTCATCAGGGGAGGAGGTCCGTTTGCATTCGTTGGATGTACGTAGGGTATTGTTGGAGTATCTGCAGGTGGTGGCTCCTTTTCATACAGGGGATTCACTGTTTGTTTCTTTTGGTCCGGCGCGCTAAGGTGAGAAACCTTCCACGGCTTCCTTGAGTCGGTGGGTTCGATCTTTGATTCTGTTGGCCTATTCCTTGAATGAGGTGGTTCCTCCTCTAGGGATTCAGGGGAGGTCTTCCAGAGACATGGCGGCGACAGTGGCAGAGCTTCAGGGGACTTCTGTGGTGGAGATTTGCAGGGCCGCCTCTTGGGCTTCTCCTTCGGCGTTTGTGCGTCATTATAGGCTGTCGGACTTGGGTGGTTTGTAGTCGGTGTTTGGTCACCGGGTCTTATCCTCTATGAGATAATGTTTGGGATGTTCTTGGTGCAGGATATTAAATAAGGGTCTTGCAACTCGATGTCCGTCTCCTGTGTGTTTTTCTTGCTATGTCTCATTGGTTAAAAGGAAGGCGAGGGAGGGACGGGAGGTAATGCTTCCATTTTCTTACGATAATGGCATTACTCCTAGTCCTACTCCCTCGCCTTCCTTTTCCGTTCCCTCCCACTCTCCCGGTACGGACTGTCCGAGTTGCGGCTTGGGCTTGGTTTTTGTACAGGAGGGGATAAGGGTGTGGGGGGGTTTTGAAAGGGGAAGGGAGGGTCTAGGGGGGAGGCGGGAGGCCTCATTGGTTAAAAGGAAGGCGAGGGAGTAGGACTAGGAGTAATGCCATTATCGTAAGAAAATGGAAGCATTTTTCGATTGAAGAGCAAAACATGGAAAGGAGGCTTTACATGTCACAGGCAGGCACAAGTTGCAAGCATGGTTATCATGAGCAGAAAACGGGTGGAGGAACTATGACGACACTTAGGCAAATTTTTATAAGGTCAAAGCTATAACTCCACATTAAGCTAAATTATGGATTCATAATACGTGAAAGCCTGCAATCCTTGTGTAATAGTCAGTCTCTGATTTCCTTATAACTGGTGACCTATCACACATTTAGCCATCTGTAGTGAAGAAATAACGTAGTTGGTCAACAGTAATAAGTTATAAAAATTGACTTCTGACATCAGAGTTCCTGCTGTCAGTGCCAGCAAGGTGATAATGTAGTTCAAGGAGCATAATTACAGGTGTGGTTTAAACAAAGAAAGAGGAGATAAAATATATGTGGTAGCATGTTTATTTTTATTTCAAGCTGTAGGTTATTACAGGGAATCTAAGACAAAGCACTTTTAATCTGCTCTTTTATTAAAGTGATCATAGTACATTTTGACAAAAAAATACTAGTTTCTTTTGGTGTGTTTACTGTTGCAGTACAGAATATGCTTTTTTCTTCCAAGCTGCAATATACATGAAATAGCAAGAAAGCAAGGATTTAAGTGGTTTGGGGGAAGGGTGTGGCCATGAATTATAAGGAATAAAAAACTCCTTTCCAGAACATTACAAATATATTGCAAGTCACCTTAGAGTTCCAAGACCTTATCGAAGAACTCGGCCTTTGGCCTTATTTATCTATATCGTCATGGAACTCTAGATGAATTGCATAATCTTTATAATATGTGGTGAGTGTAAATTATGTCATATATAATCTTTCTAGAGCTGATTAATTCCTCATTGTAGCATACATTTATAAGCTGGCACTCTCTAACATGTCTAAATAAACATAGGTTCTTCTAACTGTGTGGTGTGTGCGTTTGCATGGGTGAATCGCTTTGTGTTTGAGTGTGTTAGAGTCTGCAAATCTCCTTAATCGAGTTCTGCCTAGAAGACTGAGGGGGTCATTCTGACCCTGGCGGTCAGTGTTAAAGCGGCGGCCAACCCGCCAACAGGTTGGCGGCCCAAAAAATGGAATTCTGACCCTGGCGGGAACCGCCAACACAGACCGCCGCTTTAACACTCCGACCGCCACGGCGGGACAAACAAACAGCGCGGCGGTCACTGCCAACAGGCAGGCGGGAGACAATGTACCGCCCACCCTATCACGACTCACCAATCCGCCACCTTTTCCGGGGCGGGAGCCCCGCCGATAAAAACACGGCGGAAACAGACATCTCCAATGGAAAACGCTTACCTCAACACACTCCACGCGGAATCGGAACAGCATGGAACCTGAACTCCACATCCTCCCGGCCATTGCCTTCCTGCTCTTTTTCCAGGATCACGAATGTCGGCGCAGACGACAACGGTGAGTACTGCACCGACGACACAGGGGAGGGGGGGAGGAGGAAAGGTTACGGGCACACATACGCCACACACCCACCCCCACCCCCACCCCCGCCAAAATTCCCACACACCTATGCCGATAAAAAAGTCAGCGTGACACCCCCAAACCCCCCCCACAAAAAGCAAAGACAAAAGGCAATGAATGTAAAAGTAGAACTATATTATTGCAAAAATAAAGTATAGCAACCTTAGCAATATATGATGAAGCAATACACATCTAGAACCATATCCACACAAGTAGCAAAAGTCCGGTCCAGTCATTCAAAGTTCAAATGTCCGTGGGCCAATGTGCAGCAACACATGGGCAAAGCCCACACACGAGATCGAGTCCATTGGAGAGAAGACTGCTGGGGCATCACAAAAATAAAAAACAGGCACCTCAGGGGGAAGGGAAGGGGGGGCACCTCAGCCACATGAGTCCACGACGCCAGATCCACGAAGGGCCTCCATGCCCACTGTGCCATCCTGGGGAGTGCAAAGCCACAGTCTCTCAAGTCTCTACAGTGGGTGGCTTGCCCACTGTGCCATCCTGGGGAGTGCAAAGCCACAGTCTCTCAAGTCTCTACAGTGGGTGGCTTGCCCACTGTGCCATCCTGGGGAGTGCAAAGCCACAGTCCATCAGGTGGAGTAAGAGTCCACTGGTCATGGAGGAGGCATGGTGGGCAGAGTGCCTCGTGAAGCCCTGCCCGACACAGAACCGGGACTGCCAATGGGCCAGCGGTGCTTGAGACGGCGGTGCCCAGCGGAGCGGTGCTTGAAAGGAAGGGCCCAGCGGAGCGGTGCTTGACAGGAAGGGCCCAGCGGAGCGGTGCTTGACAGGAAGAGCCCAGCGGAGCGGTGCTTGACAGGAAGAGCCCAGCGGAGCGGTGCTTGACAGGAAGGGCCCAGCGGAGCGGTGCTTGACAGGAAGGGCCCAGCGGAGCGGTGCTTGACAGGAAGAGCCCAGCGGAGCGGTGCTTGACAGGAAGAGCCCAGCGGAGCGGTGCTTGACAGGAAGGGCCCAGCGGAGCGGTACTTGACAGGAAGAGCCCAGCGGAGCGGTGCTTGACAGGAAGAGCCCTGCGGAGCGGTGCTTGAGACGGCGGTGCCCAGCGGAGCGGTGCTTGACAGGAAGAGTCCAGCGGAGCGGTGCTTGACAGGAAGAGCCCAGCGGAGCGGTGCTTGACAGGAAGGGCCCAGCGGAGCGGTGCTTGACAGGAAGAGCCCAGCGGAGCGGTGCTTGACAGGAAGGGCCCAGCGGAGCGGTGCTTGACAGGAAGGCCCAGCGGAGCGGTGCTTGACAGTAAGAGCCCAGCGGAGCGGTGCTTGACAGGAAGAGCCCAGCGGAGCGGTGCTTGAGACGGCGGTGCCCAGCGGAGCGGTGCTTGACAGGAAGAGCCCAGCGGAGCGGTGCTTGACCGGAAGAGCCCAGCGGAGCGGTGCTTGACAGGAAGAGCCCAGCGGAGCGGTGCTTGACAGGAAGAGCCCAGCGGAGCGGTGCTTGACAGGAAGGGCCCAGCGGAGCGGTGCTTGAGACGGCGGTGCCCAGCGGAGCGGTGCTTGACAGGAAGAGCCCAGCGGAGCGGTGCTTGACAGGAAGAGCCCAGCGGAGCGGTGCTTGACAGGAAGGGCCCAGCGGAGCGGTGCTTGAGACGGCGGGGCCCAGCGGAGCGGTGCTTGACAGGAAGGGCCCAGCGGAGCGGTGCTTGACAGGAAGGGCCCAGCGGAGCGGTGCTTGAGACGGCGGTGCCCTGGTCAGCGGTGCCTGTCTTGTGTTTCCAGTGAACCACACCTGCCCAATACTTGCTGCTCAGTCTGCATCTGACCTTTCCGTTGCAGGGCCCTCCTGTGATGGAGTCCTGGGGCCCTGGGTCTCCTCCGATAGCCCCGGAATGGGGCTGGTGGGGCCCTCATGGCCAGGTCGGCTGCTCCCTGCCTTTTGCTCCTTGCTGCCCCTGCCCTCCTTGGCAGACTGTCCGTGGCCCTTGGCTCCCTTACCGGATGTGGCAGGGGATGGTGCAAGGCTCCCCTCCTTGGGGGCAGACGTATCAGGCCTCTCGTGCCTGCCCTTCACTTTTTTGCTCCTCTTCCCAGGGGGGGGGCTGGCTGTGCCTTTGCTGCTGGACGATGTCCCAGCCCAAGGAAAGGGCGGACTCCAAAAACCAGGCACAACGTTCTTGGGAGTTGCTGGGCTGGTGGTGGCTGAGGTGTTTGTGGAACTCTTACGGGATGGAGGGGGTGGGTCAGGTGAGGAAAAGAGGTCAAGTTTAGAGAGGAATAATTTCTTTGGAGCCATGGGAAGGGGAGCTGGAGTGGGTATGGGAGTGGAGGAAGAGGATGTGGTTGTAGGAGAGTCAAGTGTGCTGTCTTTGGGTGCAGGTGCTTGGACAGGAGGCTGATGTGAGGTGGATGGCTGTTGTTTGGGTGCCTGCCTGCGTTTGTGTGTTTGGGAAGTGGGGGTGACAGACACACTGGGAGAGGACACAGGGGACGTGTACATGGCAGTGGGGGTGGTGACTGCAAGTGTGCGGATTGGTCTGGAGGGTGTGCTGGTGATGGGTGCAATGGCTGATGGTGGTGTGCTTGCAGGTGTGTGTGGAGACGTCACAGGGAGGGAGGAGGGAGCCAAGGAGGTGGGGGACACAGAGGAGGTAGTGACTGTTGGCATGTCTGCATCTGGATGTTGCTTGGGTGAATGCTTGTGTGTCCTGTGGTGCTTATGTCTGGATGAGCTGCCCTTGGGTGTTGAGGTGTGTGCAGGCTGGTCTGTAGGTGTGGATGGGATAGGCAGAGGAACAGGGGAGTGGGACTGGGTGGAGGGAGTCAGAAGAGGGAGGCTGGAGACAGGGACAATCACTGCCGTCAGTGCTGAGGCCAGAGCATTGAACGATCGTTGATGGGCAGCCTGACCCGAATGAAGGCCCTCCAGGTATGCATTGCTTTGATGCACCTCCCTCTCCACACCCTGGATGGCATTCAAAAGGGTAGACTGCCCAACAATGATGGTCCTCAGGAGGTCAATGACCTCCTCACTGAGGGCAGCAGGGGTGACTGGGGCAGGGCCTGAGGTGCCTGGGGCGAAGGAGATGGCCGGCTTCCTGGCCTTGCGGGCACGGGCCGAAGGCCGAGGGGCTGCTGGGATGGCGGAGCTGGTGCGCTGGGTGGCGGCTGTACCTGTAGGATCGCTGGGCACGGATGTTGCCGCCACCGCAAGGGAGCTCCCTTCCGAGGACGTGTCGGTGTCGCTGACGTCTGCACGGGTCCCCGTGGTGGAGCCCCCCTCGCCCTCCGTCTCACTGGTCATGTCGGAGTCCATTGCATGGCCCTCCGGGGCCATGTGAGATGCATCTCCCTCTTGCGCCGATGCCACTTCTCCTCCGCCTGATGATGCCAATGCACACATCCACAGAAAAACAAAGAAAAGGGGGGGGTGGAAAACATAAAGACAAGTTGAGTGCATGCATTGGGGACACCGTTGGCGGAGAGGACAGACACAGAAGCCCCCTGCAATACGCTGCGCACTTGGGGTACACTATTCATTCACTGGGACATGCCCTACAAGCCTATGGGCGACAACTGCCCACACAGTATACACTGGTCCATGAATCGCGTTACTAGACACCCTTCAGAGGTGGGGGGCGGGGCACAGGACCATACCTCACGGGCGGGCCTATCCTATAGAAATCGCCTTGGCCTAGGGATACCCACAGCCCTCCTCCCCCACCCAGGCACCTCCACTGCGCGCAAAATAGCAGAATGTGCTGGTACTCACCCCCTTGTGTCTGCTGTGATGTCCTCAAGCGCCCATCTAAATCGGGGTAGGCCACGCCAGGATCCGGGACATCAGGGGGGTCAAGGTACGACTGGCACCCCTCCTAGGTTGGGAGGCCATCCCCAGCAGAGCCTCCGCGGTCTTCCTGCTCCCGCGGCGGATGTCCTCCCACCTCTTGCGGCAGTGGGTGCCCCTTCTGTTGTGGACCCCCAGGGCCCGGACGTCCTTGACGATGGCACGCCAAATGTCAATCTTCTGATGGGCGCTGACCTATGTGACATGTACAGGGATGGAAGAGAAACATCATCACTTTTCTGCATTCTCGATGTGAGTGGCCCCCCCTCCCCAACCTTGCCATGTGACACATGCTCTCATGTGTCGTGCCATGCATTCGTCATTCGCTGCCCTCCCCTCCATCGTACATCCTCCCCACTCAACCCAGGCATTGGGCACTGTGCATTGCCCCCCGTGTACTCACCTGTTGGTCTGGAGGCCCGTAGAGTAGCGCATACTGGGGGAGGACCCCGTCCACGAGCTTCTCCAACTCCTCGGAACTGAAGGCGGGGGCCCTTTCCCCAGTCGCAGCAGCCATTGTCTCTTCCAGACCGAGGTCACAGCAGCACTTGCAGTGTAGGTCCTCTCCTGTGGATGATCAGGTCTCATGTGATCAAGCAGATAGAAAATGGCGGTTACGGCCGCGGCGGTGCGTACCGCGGCGTGCGTACCGCGACCGCCGGCGCTCACCGCCATTGGCTCCTGAAACCCATAGGGTTCAATGTTGTCCAATGCGCCTTTGCGCCGCGGCCTGCGACCGCCTACCGCCACGGTATGCCACGCTTGTGCAATGACCTCACTTCACATTGTCACACTTCACAGGTCAGGCAGCCGCCATTTCAAGGGCCCACATGGCTTAATTCCTACTGCGTCACTCATGGCTAGGCCTTGCACCGACAATCACACTAGCCATTCAATCCCCAGAGATTCGTGTACTGTGCATGCTGTGGGCACTTACCTGTGGGTTGCTTGACTCTGTGCTCAATGTTGTCCTTCCTAGGCACCGTCCGCTGGGACTTGCGAGGAGACGGCGGAATCTTCCTGTGTACAGACCGCTGGTGGACCTGTCGACAATGGAAGAAAGACACGTCATACTCACCTACAGACTCAACCGTGCCACTATACAGGAACTGTGTGCCCAGCTGGAGCCAGACCTGATGTCACCCATCCGCCAACCCACAGGGATTCCGCCTCTAGTGCAGGTGCTGTCAGTACTGCATTTTTTGGCCAGTGGATCATTTCAAACTACTGTGGCCATTTCATCTGGGATGTCTCAGCCTATGTTTTCAAAGGTGTTGTCCAGAGTATTGTCTGCCCTGATGAAATACATGCGGAGCTACATCATTTTCCCTGAGGTGGGTGACTTGCCTACAGTGAAGGGTGATTTCTATGCCCTTGGACACATTCCCAATATCATTGGTGCCATTGATGGTACCCATGTGGCCTTGGTTCCCCCAAAAGACGATGAGCAGGTGTACAGGAACCGAAAGAATTATCATTCGATGAATGTCCAGGTGGTCTGTTTGGCTGACCAGTACATCTCCCATTTAAATGCCAAGTTCCCAGGGTCAGTGCATGACGCGTACATCATGCGAAATAGCAGCATCCCTTATGTGATGGAACAGCTACAGAGACACCGTGTGTGGCTAATTGGTGACTCTGGTTACCCAAACCTGCCTTGGCTATTGACCCCAGTTAGGAATCCCAGGACCAGGGCAGAGGAACGGTACAATGAGGCCCATGGGCGTACCAGGAGGGTCATTGAGCGGACCTTCGGCCTCTTGAAGGCCAGGTTTAGGTGCCTGCATATGACTGGTGGATCCCTAATGTACTCACCAAAGAAGGTGTGTCATATCATCGTGGCCTGCTGCATGCTTCACAACCTGGCTTTGCGACGCCAGGTGCCTTTCCTGCAGGAGGATGGTCCAGATGGTGGTGTTGTGGCCGCTGTGGAGCCTGCGGAGAGTGAAGAGGAGGAAGACGAAGAGGACGACACAGACAACAGGGACAGAGTGATACTGCAGTATTTCCAGTGACACACAGGTAATAAGCTACTCCTGCATTGTATTATATCTGTAACTGTAGTGGCTCTCTACTGTCTGACCTTTCACCCCAATGTATGGTAACTTAGTTGTGTATATCACTTCCTATTACAGTGCTCTGATCCCCACAGAGTGCCCTCTGGTTTTTATCCCCATGGACTACCGCTGTGTGACACTGGTATGTTGTCATCACAATGTCACTGGAAATGTTTTGTTGGTTATATCGATTACATTTTGTTTAAATAAATAGATAGCAGAATCCAGTTGGTTTTTGTGCAATAATTGTGTTTATTGAAGATTTCAAATAGGTGTAGAGTTCAAAAAGGGTGCTGGGTGATGGTGGAGGCATGTCCATGGCAGAGTCCAGACTCTCGTTCGCACAGGTGCATTGTCCATATGCCTGTGGAAGGTGGAGCAGGGGCAGTTCAAGGTTGGACAGGGTGAACAAGTGGGACAGTGGGATGGCATCCGTGGGTTTCCGTGCATGGCGGGGGTCTTGACATCCTACTCTGTCTTCTTCCTAGATCTCAGGCCTTTCTTGCGGGGTGGTTCTTGTTCTACAGGGGGTGGGGTCCGGGTGGGCCGTTGCTGTTGTGTCGGGGCCTCCTGACCACTAGCGCCGGCGGAGGTGGTGGGCTGTTCTTCCTCCATGCTAGTGGCAGGGGCCCTTTGGGGTGCCACATGGTCCCGCAATGTGGTGACAATCTGGTTGAGTACCACCACGATTGTACCCATTGCGGAACTGATGCTGCGCAGTTCTTCCCGGAACCCCATGTACTGGCCCTCCTGCATGGCCTGGATTTCCTGGAACCTGGCCAGGACCGTCGCCATCGTCTCTTGGGAGTGGTGGTATGCTCCCATGATGGTGGTGAGGGCCTCTTGGACAGTGGGTTCCCTAGGCCTGTCCTCCCTCTGTCGCACAGCAGCCCTCCCAGTTCCTCTTTGTTCCTGGGCCTCTGTCCCCTGGACGGTGTGCCCACTACCAGTGCCCCCAGGTCCCTGTTGTTGTTGGGGTTGTGGGTTACCCTGGGTGCCCTGTACTGGTAGACACACTGCTGCTTGACCTGTCCTGGAGACAGAAGCATGGGCCCGCTGGGTGGGTGCTGTGCTGTTGTTTCCAGAGGGGGGTTGGTCTACTGTGGCCTGTGGCTGACTGAGGGTAACCGACTGTCCTGAGGTCCCCGATGGTCCTGGCTGGTCAACAGGTTCTAGGTCGACAGAGCTGCTGTCATCACTGGGGCCTGTTCTGGGGGTGGAATGGACAAATCTGGACCCTCCTGGACGGTGTGTTGGCGTTCGGGCCCTGCAGGGGTAAAAGAGTATGGTTATTGATTTTGTGTGTGCCATGGCGTGTGATTTGGGGGTGCCCTTGTCGCCCAGTGCTGGCAGTCCCATGTGGGAGGAGTTGTGAGGGTGGTTTGTGGGGGGGGGATGGGTAGGTGCAGTGGTCATGCTTAGGTGATGGGTGTCCATGGTTTGTGTTGACATTCAGGGGTTGGGGTTGGGTTGGGTGGGTTGTGCTGGTGAGACATTAACAGGGAGTATGTGTGCTGGGGGATTAGGGGTGAGGGTGGGGGTGTGGGTTGGCATGCTGGTGGTTGGGGGGGTGAAGTAGTTGAGATTAGACTTACCAGAGTCCATTCCTCCGCCTACTCCAGCGAGCCCGTCAGGATGCAGGATGTTCAAGACCTCTTGCTCCCATGCTGTGAATTCGGGTGGAGTGGGTGGGGGTCCGCTGCCAGTCTTCTGCACAGCGATGTTGTGTCTTGACACCATCGACCGCACCTTCCCCCGTAGGTCGTTCCAGCGCTTTCGGATGTCTTCCCAATTTCTGGGATGCTGTCCCACAGCGTTGACCCTGTCGACGATCCTTTGCCATAGCTCCGCCTTCCTGGCTATTGTGGTGTGCTGCACCTGTGTGCCGAAGAGCTGGGGCTCTACCCTTATTATTTCCTCCACCATGACCCTGAGTTCTTGGTCCGAGAACCTGGGGTGTCTTTGGGGTGCCATGGGGTGGTGTGGATGAGGTGTGGGGTGGTGTTTGTGGTGATGTGTGTGGTGGTGTGTGGTGTTATGTGCGTAGATGTGGTGGGGGTAATGATGTTGGGTTCCTGTCTGTGTTGTGGTTTGCGTTCCCTGTGCTCTCTCTCTGTGTATTGCGCCTTGTCTCTGATTTTCGTATTGTGGGGGTTTGTGGGTGATGTGGGTGTGTGTTTTATATGGTGATGAGTGTGTGGGAGTGGTGTGTGTATGTGTATCAGGTGGTTGTATTTCGATTTGGCCAATGTGGCTGTGTTTTGTAAAGGTGTGTGTATTTTGAGCGCGGCGGTGTGTACCGCCAATGGAATACCGCGGTTGAAAGACCGCCGCGTGGATTCGTGGGTCGTAATGGCATGGGCGTGTTTGTGTTGGCGTGACGGTGGAGGTTTGGTCATCTCCAGTTTATCGCTGACCGCTGATGAGGCGGCCTTCAGTGGATGTCGGATTTTTGGCGGATTGGCAGTTGTGGGTCAGAATGACCGTGGCGGTTTACCGCGACCGCGGCGGTGTTATGGCGGTCTTCTGACCGGCGGTAAGCGCCTTTTACCGCCGAGGTCAGAATGACCCCCTGAGTATCTATCAGTTGATGCCAGAGGGAATGACGAACAGGTCCTAATGTCAAGTGTGAAAAATAGCCGGGTATAGGGAAGCTATTGAAAGAGTTTTGGTCTCTGAAGAGTGCATGTAAAATCTGGTAAAGATGGTAACTATTAGGGCAATCTAAAATAGTGGTCTTTTATAATATATTCAGGTCCCTATGAATGATTGCAAACTGTTCGGATAAATGTGATGTGTGCACTGGTGGAGATAGTCTGTGCAGGGTATTATTTAGTGGGAAGCTGCCAATACTAAGCATTTTTATGCTCTAACAGCACCTAGATCTGTTGTGGATATGTTTGCTTGAAAATTGTGGTGTGTTCAGTCTCTGCGCAGCAAAAATGTGGCAGTAATAATACAGAAAAAGAGGTGTGGCCATGAATTATTCATGTGCACATTGGTATGAGCCAGTTTGACATGTTTTAGGGGATAAGTAGAAAATGGAACAGCTCCAGAATGGACCATCTTGCATTTCTAGCACCTGCTGGAACACCATGGACATCACTAAGCCCTTCTTCCGATTTTCACATTATTGGAGGCTTGGTAAAATCTCATAGCATTTTAACTTGTAATTGCCCGGGTATCATACAATTAAGAGTTAAACTCTATGGAATATAGAAATATATACATATGTATATATATATATATATGTGTGTACATATAAAACTTTATTTCAGCATCCAATGCCATACAATACAATCAGGAGTAAGACAGTCCCAAGATACAATGTGGGTGCTAAAGAGCGCAAGGTGGACTACAGGGGCATTGGGACTAGACAATCTTGACCCATTTCCTTCTAACGCACCACATTCTTCCGATTTGGCGACTTCAACAGCAATGGGGAGACTAGAATCTGATTTTAAGATCCTCATGGCTGCAACATGGTCTTGGGTCCCCAGCCGTTTGCAGGTTGGAACAAGCCATTTCCTACGTATATGGGTGTACGATGGGCATACCAGGAAAACATGGGCGATTGACTCCTGATACTGGTGACAGCTGGGACATAACGCGTTGATGGGGGCCCTATTCTGCCATCTATTGGTAAAAGTTTTGAGAGGGAGGGATCCAAATCTAAACTGCATATAGAGCTACCTGTCAATAGGGTCTAGGATGCCATCCAAGTAGGGTTCTAGCAGCCAGGTGGACTTAAAGTCCAGAAACTCATTAGATAGTTGCCCTAGAGCGTGCAAGCGGAATAGAGATTGGGTTACCGACTCCCAATAACAGGATTTCACTTTTTCTTTAGTCGGTGGTGGCTCTGTATATGATGCGTTCCATAAGTCACCCATCCCAATGACAGTCAGTGATGACTTGACTAGATTGATCCACTAGAGGCAAGTCCTGTGAGGTCAGTTACTGCACCCTTGGTGGCTGGAGCTCTGATGGCGATCTTTACCCATGTGGGATTCCTGAAGGAGGTAATGTCTGACAGAGGCACTAACTTCATGTTTGCATACATGAAGCCCATGTGGGATGACTGTGGTGAAATCTATAAGCTTACCACACCATATCCCCCCAAAGCCAATAGTGTTGTGGACAGATTCAACAAGCCCTTGAAGTGCATGATTATGAGTCAACCCAAACCCATGAGGCTTAAGTGGGACATCCTCTTTGCTTCGCCTACAGGGAGGTATGACAGAAAGGAGTAGGGTTCAGTCCCTTTGAACCCCTCTATGGAAATCCTATTAGGGGACCTCTGAGCCTTGCTAAGGATGGGTGGGAGACAGCTCCCAAGAAGCCCCCCCAGGATGGGGTCAGTTACATGCTGGCCCTCTGCAACCAGATGGATTGCTTCCAGAGAAAGACGAAAAGCAATCTTGAGGCCAGACAAGAAGTAACAAAGCACTGGTATGACCAGGAGGCTACTCTGGTGGAGTTGCAACCCGATCAGAAAGTATGGGTCGTGAAACCAGTACTGCCATAGACTCTCCAGGATGGCTGAACCTTCCCATATGAGGTCAAGGAGCACAAGGGGGAGACCGCTAGACTGGCCCATATGAGAACAAGGAGCGCAAGTAGGAGACCACCTACCTGGTGGATCTACAGACCCCTAGACACCCCAAGGGTGCTCCATGTGAACGGACACAAGCCTCACTTCGAGAGGTCCAAAGTGAGCATGCTCCTTGTGACCGATGAGAGAGTGGAAGAGGATAGTGAACCTCTTCCTGACCTTCTCTCTGCATCAGAACATGATGGGTGAGTGGACGGTGTCTACCTCTCTACCACTCTGACCCCGGAACACCAGAGTGACTTACCATTTGCTGGGACAGTTTGCCTCTCTGTTCTCACTCACCGCTAGACTCACGCATCTATGCAATATTGATACAGGAGTCAGTCCCTCTGTAAAGAACAAAATGTACAGGTTATTTTACAGGGTGAGAGTCAGCATCCAGGAGGAAGTCTGTAAGATGGTGGCCCTATGGGGTGATTGAGTCTCTGGTCCAGCCCTGTGGTGATGGTACTAAAGACTGCCCCACTGGGCACAATACCAGAACTCCGGTTCTGTGTGGGCTACTGAGGACTCAACTCAGTCACCAGGACTGAGGCCCACCCCATCCTTCGAGCTGAGGAGCTCAATGATAGGCTAGACGCTGCCAAATTCCTTAGTGCCTTTAATTTGACATCAGTTTGCTGGCAGATTGCCCTGATGGAGGGGAGCTAAAGAGATGGTCAGCATTTTCAACCCCAGAGGGCCACTTCCAGTTTTGGGTGATGCCCTTCGGATTGAAAAATGCCTATGCTACCTTGCAATGCTGGTTATCAGGCTCCTGGCTGGTAAGGAGGCCTTTAATGCTGCCCACTTAGATGACCTTGATGTCTATAGTTCCAACTGAGAAGAACACCTGCACCACCTCCACAAGGTGTTTCAGGCCCAATGTTAGAAATGGGGTTTCTGGTTGGTAGTCAATTTGCATTCTGTCCAAGCAGGGACCCTCCCTCTAGTCAGGGCAATGGAGATACCCACTTAGATAACCCAACTCGCCCCCTTGGTAGGTCGGCACAAGCAGTCAGGCTTATCTCAAAGGCACTGTGGAAAGTATTTGTACCAAAACACACAGTAATGCAGTGAAAACACCACAAAATGGACACCACAACAGTTTAGAAAAAATGGCAATATTAATCTAAATCAAACAAGACCTTAATGACAAAAATCCAACATACACAAGTCAAGATATGAATTTTTAAAATAAAAAGAGTCTTCCTCCATAGAAAACAATGAAAACGTTGTTGTTACACAAAGTACTTGGTTTGCGCAAAAATAAAGCTGCCTGGGCGAGCGTGCATCAAAAAGTCAGCGATGGGTTGTTTTCTCACTCGCAAGTGAGGCTGTGCAGTGGGGCACCTCAGGTCCACACAGATTTATGTTGGTTTTTGATGCCTAGCGATGATGCATGAGAAATCTAGTCACACGGTGATGGAAAACGGCACTGCATGGGGTTTGCGTAGTTTTCAGCAGCCGCATGTGGGTGTTGCGTCATTTCTCCAGCCACGGTGCAGGTGATGCATCGATTTCTCAGCCGTGAAATGGGTGGAGCATCATTTTTACAGCCACCTTGCATGTGGTGCATCGAACGTTTCCCTGCATGGCGTCCTGTACATGTATTTCAGTCCTTGTTCTACCAGCTTCACCTCTTAAGGGCCCAGGGACTGGATAGGGCACCACTTGGCCTATTGCCTTGAAGTAGGCAAACTTCAAAGGAAAGTCTCTGTTGTTCACAAGATCCTGCCTTGCCCAGGACTGGCTCCAGACTCACACCAGGGGAGTGGAGACTGCATTGTGGGAGGGCAGGCACATCCATTTCAGGTGGAAGTGTCAACTCCTCCCTCCAATACACCCTAGATGGCCCAGCAGGATATGCAGGCTACACCCTAGCTCCGTTTGTGTCACTGTCTAGTGGAGATTCACAAACAGCCCAACTGCCAGTCTGACCCAGACAGGGAATGCACAAGCAGGCAGAGTCACAGAATGGTTTAAGCAAGAACATGCCCACTTTCTAAAAGTGGTGTTTTCAAACCGACAATTTAAAAACCACCTTTACCAAAAGATGTATTTTTAAATTGTGAGTTCAGAGACCCCCAAACTCCACATCTCTATCTGCTCCCAAAGGAAAACTGCACTTAAAAGATATTTAAAGGCAGCCCCCATGTTAACCTATAGAGAAACACAAATCAATACATGTCCCACCTTTAACATACACTGCACCCTGCCCTTGGAGCTACCTAGGGCCTACCTTAGGGGTGCCTTACATGTATAAAAAGTGAAGGTTTTGGTCTGGCAAGTAGGTACTTGCCAGGTCGAATTAGCAGGTTAAACTGCACATACAGCCACTCCAGTGCCAGGTCTGAGCAATGTTTAGAGGGCTACTCATGTGGGTGGTACAATCAGTGCTGCAGGCCCACTAGTATCATATGATTTACAGGCCCTGGGCACCTCTAGTGCACTTTACTAGGGACTTACTCGTAGATCAGTTCTGAAAATCATGGATAAACCAATCACAAATACAATTTACACAGAGAACACATGCACTTTAGCACTGGTTAGCAGTGGTTAAGTTCCCAGAGTCCTAAAGTCAACAAAAACTGGTCAGAAAAATTAGGAGGAAAGAGGCAAAAAGTTTGCGGATGACCCTGCAAAAAGGGCCAGGTCCAACACCCTGCAACAGGCAGGCCTGGCCATTAAGGCCAGTGAGTGCTAGGCTGGGCAGGGTTCTATGGTGTATTTGGGACAATTGGTAGGTGGAGGTATGGTGCAGCTTCTCCAGGCCAAGATTAAGACCATCATAGACTGGCAACCACCCAAAACCCAGACAGAAGTGTGAGCCTTCCTATGCTTCACAGGTTATTACAGAAGATTTGTTAAAGGTTATGGCACCATTGTTGCCCCTTAAGTGAGTTGACTTTGAAGAAGAAGCCCAGATTGGTGACATGGACAGAAGCTTGTCAAAAAGCCTTTGATACCCTCAAAGAAACTATGTGCACCACACCTATACTCAATGCGCCTGACGTCTCCAAATAATTCATCAAGCAAATAGATGTTTCAGAGCATGGCACAGGGCAGTCTTAGCACAGCTAAATGATGAGGGCCTGGACCAACTAGTAGCCTTCATTAGTAGGTGGTTACTTCCACAGGAACAGAGGTGGAGTGCAATTGAAATAGAAGCTTTTGCTGTGGTGCCGGCACTGAAGAAGTTGAGACCATACTTGTTAGGGACTTACTTCCTGGGTCAGACAGTCCACAGGCCCGTCAGGTGACTCATGCAGATGAGGTGTGAAAATCCCAAACTTTTGAGGTGGTCCATCTCCCTACAGGAAATGAACTTTAGGTGGAACACCGTCTGGGGTCAGACCACGCCAATGCTGATGGTCCCTCCACGTTTAGAGAGCTCCCAAGGAGTTGGGTAGCTTTTCCCACTTTCAGCGGAGGGGGGGACACGTTTTAGACCTGACAGCCTTAGGATGGTCTTCCCCCAACTTTTTGCCTGTCTCCCTTCATTTTCCAACCTGGTTTTTGCTGGCTTTAGAAATCTGTGCACATTACTGTTGTTGACCAGTGCTAATGTGCTTGTGCTCTTTCGCCTAAAACATAGTAACATTGGCTCATACCCAATTGGCATCAGTAATCTACTTACAAGCCCTAGTAAAGTGCACTACATGTGTCCATGGCCTGTGAATTAACTGCTACTAGTGGGCCTGCAGCACTGAAAGTAGCTCCAGCCTAATTAGTCCCCTAACCATCTATTAGGCCTGCCATTGCAGAACCTATGTGTGCAGTTTTAATCTACCATGTTGACCTGGCAAGTTTTATGTCTTACCAGGCCTAAATCTTCCCTTTTTGTACATATAAGTAACCCAACCCATAAGGTAGGCCCTATGTGACCTAAAGGGAAGGGTGCGTGTATTTAAAGGCACTTGTAGTGAAAAACACCCAAATTCATTTTTCACTACTGCAAAGCCTATCTCTCCCAAGGACAACATTGGGTTTACCTTATTACATCTTATGCAATTTTAATTCCCAATCTGGGAGAGCTAGGTTTGTCAAGTTTGGCATCTCTGAGCTCACAATTTAAAATCACAACTTATGTTGAAGTTGGATTTTAAATTGCAGGTCTGAAAATGGCACTTTTAAAAAGTTGGCATTTTCTTAAGTTAGCCATTTGGTGCCTGCTCCCTGTCTCCAATGCACGTCTGGGTTGGGGTGACAGCTGGGCTGTTGCATTCACTCTACACAGCCACACACAAAGAGTGCTTAGGTGTGACTGATAAGCCATCAACATCCTGATGGACCATCCTGGTCAGGATTGGAGGGAGGGGCTGACACATCTGAATGGGTAATGTCCCACCATACACAAAGGGCTGCATACCCCCCCAAAGGGAGTCTGCAGCTAGGGCAGGAAAAGAGGACCTCTGCGTACTTCAAAGACCTTTCTTTGAAGTATCAATTATTTCAAAGCACAAATGGATATAAGTACTAAACCTCTGGCACTACTTACTCAATATGCTTCTGGACCTATGGATACTCTGCCAAGGAAGAAGGAGTGTTACCACTCCTGCACCCATCTTCAAACGCCCCTCTAGTTTTGGGCCCTTAAAAGTGGTTCTGTGGCTCCTGAAATCAAGCTTTTGGGCTCTTTGTGACCCAGAATGGGCCTGCTCACACCAGATTCACACCGATCGCACACAGAATCAGCGTAAGCTGGAGCAAGTTTGTTTCTTCACACAGCAAGTATCGCTACTTGTGATCGCAAGGCTTAAGCCTACCTGTTCTTGTCTGTTTGCGACGCCCATCCAAATCTTCGTGCCTTCAGACCAGCGATGCTCTTCTTGCACCTGGCGAACTTCTTACCTGTGAACAAGACTCTGAGCTCAACCGTTTCGAAGGTACAACTTCAGCAGGGCTTACCTAGGACTGTATCTGACCTGTTTTCCCTGTTTTACTGTTTGAAGTGTTGCACAAATACTTTACACATTGACTCTTAAGTTTAGCCTGACTGCTCTGTGCCAAGCTACCAGAGGGTGAGCTCATCTTAATGTATGGTGTGTATCAGACCTACCCTGACTAGGAATGTGGTTCCTGCTTCGACACAGTGCATACCTCTGCCAACCAGACCCACGATTTCTAAGAATGGTGATCAGCGGTGACAATAGGGCTTTATTTGTACCATACCTTACAGCAATTTGGTGTACACTAGCATCCACATATAAGACCAATTTGAATCAATTGCCTCTGTTCCTCATTGGCATTTTTTAATGTACTCTCTTTGAATGGCATTTTTAATTTTTCTGCTCTCCCAGTTTGGCATTTTTGTTTTCCTCTAAAATCTTGTTTCTGACTGGAGGTTATACTTCTGCAACTGCACCTGTAAAAATGGACTGTGGGCTGGTCTAGCTGGAGAGTTACACTGTGGCCCAGCTCAAGGATTTATGCAAGGGGTTTGGGCTGCCTACAAAAGGCGTCAGTAGGAAGGTGGTTGTGCAAATTTTGTAGAGGTCCTGGATATCAGCCCAGGATGCACCTGATGACATAATTGAGGAATGTGTGGAGCTAGATCAGGATTCTCTAGAACTGCCTGTGGAGCAGAAGGCCAAATGAGTGGAGGTTCCTCCTAGGTCAAGGAGCAGCATTTCATCTAGAGACCTGCCCCCAGAGAGCTGGAGGACAGGGGGAGAGCTGAAATTCAAATTAGAGCTGGCTAAGCTCAAATTGGAGAAGTTGAAAGCTTTGGAGCAGAAAAGGTTGTGGGAAACTGGCACCTTGGTGCAGTACCCCTACACGCACACACTTTTTGCCTGGTTTCTGAATGCAACTTGGACTGGAGTGCACTGGAATCCTGCTAATCAGGTTCCCAGTGCCAGTGTACTTTCCCTAAAACAATTGTAAAGGTAGTTGGAAACACCCTTAACTACCACTATAAGTGACTAGTAAATGGGTATCTAGGTACCCAGGGAATGGGGTACTAAGGGTAGGTCCCTGAGGGATTGTGCCACCCTCTAGGGCCACGCATCCAGATGCACCCAGCACTGCCATAGCAGGCTGAATGTCCCGATGCAAACCTAAAATGCAAACTCGACGTGGCCCACTGCCTGTGTGCCCTGACCACCATGCACTGCATACCACATAGGTAAGCCACCCCTCTGGCAGGCCTTATAGCCCTAAGGCAGGGTGCACTATGTTGTATGTGAGGGCACAGCTGTATGAGCAATAAACCCCCACTGTGTCCTTGCCAAAAATGGGACATAGGACCAGATGTAGGAAGTTCAGATTTTGCGATTCGGAAATTGCGAGTCGGTGCGACTCGCAATTTCCGATTTGCAAAATTGGATGCAGAACGGTGTCTCAGACACCGTCTGTGATTCGCTATGGGGTCGCAAAGACCCACCTCATTAATAATAATGAGGTGGGTCGCATTTTGCGACCCCATAGCGAGTCCATGCACTCACAGGGATGGTGGCCTGCTGAAGATAGCAGACCTCCATGTCTGTGACTGCTTTTTAAATAAAGCACTTTTTTTTTTAGTTTGCAGCCCGTTTTCCTTAAAGGAAAACGAGTTGCAAAATAAAAAATATAACGAAACCATTTGGTTTCGCTTTTTCAGAGTAAACAAATTTGGGCAACATTCACAAAGGAGAAGGGGTCCCATGGGGACCCCTTCCCTTTTGCAAATGGGTTACCACCAGTGTGACACTGGTGGTAACCGCGAATTGCTTTGCGACCGCATTCGCGGTCACAAAACAATTTAGCACAGCGATGCGAGTCGCAAATAGGAAGGGGACAGCCCTTCCTATTTGCGAGTCGCATTCACAATTTGCGAGTCAGTACCGACTCGCAAATTGTGAATGAGCATCGCGATGAGCATTTTGCATGGCGCAAACTGCGATTTTCTCAGTTTGCACCATGCAAAATGCTTCCTACATCTGGCCCTTAATGAGTGAACAGAGCAGCCATTTTAATATAAGTGCTGGACACTGGTCAACACTAGTTTTCCAGCTGTGTGATGGCTAACCTGAACCCTGAGTTGTTTGGTATCAAACAGCTCAGAATGAGAAATCCAAATTGGTCCCAGTAGTGGATTTATTACAAAATGTACCCAGGGGTCACCTTAGAAGTGCCCTCTACAAAAGCTAACTATCCTGACATGGTTGCTGACTGGTTCCAGCAAGGCTGCCACCTCCAGAAAGCCAATATACAAACCTTAAGGGAGAGCCCAGCCTCTCCCATTTGTACGACAACGCCCTTCCTGGGTGGAGGAGCTAACACCCCCTCCCTCAGGAATGTGCACTGTCCTGGCGGTGAGCTTCATAGGGCTTACCGCCCTTGAAACTCGACCCCCAAACCTGGTGCTAGCAGCCAGATGGCATCCCCCTTTGCAAACCCACACTTTTGGTGGGAGCAAAGGCGGGAAACCTAACAAAGGGTAGGAGGAGTGGCCGCACCTGGCATGCACCACCCCTTAGGTGTTGCCTGCGAAGTGGACCCCCTTTCTCATTTTCCTCCATCTTGAATGGAGAGAAAGTAGCCAATTAGGTTTAGGGCAGTGACCCTTCCCCAGGAAGTGGTCACTATAGTGGGTGTAGCCACCCAAAGGTGTGTGTCTCATTGGACACTAGCAGGTTCCCCCTAAATCGCCCAATAAATTCAATATTTAGTAAGCACCCCTAGACCAAGATTTCAGATTTGAAAGGGCAAAGAAGACCAGCCCAAAGAAGATCCGAAACAAGAGAACCATGGACCTGCTGCATCGAGAAAAGGCGCCAAACCCTGCCTGCGCAGAACCTGAAAATCACTGCTGCGGAGAAGCTGGACACTGGACTGGCCCCAAGAAACCCAGGGGACCTCCAGGCTTCACAACTCACCCCGATCTCCCTTCTTAGTGTAGGCACCACTCAACAACAAAGCAAGAACCAAGAAGCCAGTGAGGGTCACTTCACTGACTGGCCAATATCTCCCGAACCAGAAGTTGCAGCCAGACCCAACAGCACACTGATGACAGCCTGGACTCTGGTCAACACTAGTTTTCCAGCTGTGTGATGGCTACCCTGAACCCTGAGTTGTTTGGTATCAAACAGCTCAGAATGATAAATCCAAATTGGTCCCAGTAGTGGATTTATTACAAAATGTACCCAGGGGTCACCTTAGAGGTGCCCTCTGCAAAAGCTAACTATCCTGACATGGTTGCTGACTGGTTCCAGCAAGGCTGCCACCTCCAGAAAGCCAATATACAAACCTTAAGGGAGAGCCCAGCCTCCCCCATTTGTAAGACAATGCCCTTCCTGGGTGGAGGAGCTAACACCCCCTCCCTCAGGAATGTGCACTGTCCTGGCGGTGAGCTTCATAGGGCTTACCGCCCTTGAAACTCGACCCCCAAACCTGCTGCTAGCAGCCAGATGGCATCCCCCTTTGCAAACCCACACTTTTGGTGGGAGTAAAGGCGGGAAACCTAACAAAGGGTAGGAGGAGTGGCCTCACCTGGCATGCACCACCCCTTAGGTGTTGCCTGCGAAGTGGACCCCCTTTCTCATTTTCCTCCATCTTGAATGGAGAGAAAGTAGCCAATTAGGTTTAGGACAGTGACCCTTCCCCAGGAAGTGGTCACTATAGGGGGTGTAGCCACCCAAAGGTGTGTGTCTCATTGGACACTAGCAGGTTCCCCCTAAATCGCCCAATAAATTCAATATTTAGTAAGCACCCCTAGACCAAGATTTCAGATTTGAAAGGGCAAAGAAGACCAGCCCAAAGAAGATCCAAAGCAAGAGAACCATGGACCTGCTGCATCAAGAAAAGGCGCCAAACCCTGCCTGCGCAGAACATGAAAATCACTGCTGCGCAGAAGCTGGACACTGGACTGGCCCCAGGAAACCCAGGGGACCTCCAGGCTTCACAACTCACCCCTGATCTCCCTTCTGAGTGTAGGCACCACTCAACAACAAAGAAAGAACCAAGAAGCCAGTGAGGGTCATTTCACTGACTGGCCAATATCTCCCGAACCAGAAGTTGCAGCCAGACCCAACAGCACACTTTTGACTGCCTGGACAAACCCCACAAGTGTGCCATGTTTGGTGGCACTGCACCCTTCAGTGGCGGAGTTGTGCCAGTACTCGAGGTACTGGTCAGTGGATGTCAGAAACCAAGTAAAACATCTGCTGAGCTGCATCTGGGCCAGAAGGAAGCCCCAGTCAAGGGACTTCAGGAACAACCCAGACCTCTTGCCGGAGTGCCCCCATTGTCTTGTAATCGACTGCGACCATGACCATCATCTGGACCAGAGAGGCTTCTTTGCGCACAGCCCTTTGATCAACAACTCGCCCTGCAAATGGCCACCCAGCGCCCTGCAACAAGGAACTAGCTCTGCCCCGAGGGTCCCTTACCCCTTGTGACCTCGGAACTACAAGGGGACCCCAAGGCACCACCTCTAAACCTGCCCATGCAGACCTTTGCCAAGTGGTTCCTCGCTGTGGCCCTGCACCAGCTCCAAGAGTCTTTCCAACGCTGCTCCTGCCTGAAACCGGGAGCCATCCAAACTTCTCCTGCTGGCACAGTGTGCACACTGATAACTGCGACCAACATGCCAAAGCTGAACTTGGTAAAGCAACTGTATGATTTTATATGCAGTTTTATAGGTTGTCTTCCATTGATTCCTATGGTGCTTAATTACGCAAGAAAGATTGCATTTATTAAAACTTCAAAAATTCATCTGATAATCTTGATCTAAAAAATTATATAAAAATCTGAAGTCTTTTTATAAATTGTTCTCGAGTTATTCCTTTGAGTGTGTAAGACGCATGAATGACACTGTGAGTACAACAAATACTTTGCACTTTTCCAAGATTAGCCTAGCTGCTTGACAAGTCTACCTCAAAAATTAGAGAATTAGGTGATCTAGTTTTTACCTCTGGAAACCAACATGTGGTTGCCTGGCCCCCGTACGCAGTGTACCTAGTTTTGTGCACTACATAGAGGGCCAGCCTCCTACAAAGGGTGGCTAGGTAAACAGAGCAAAATAAATTGTCCATGGAGGAGAGGATTGCTCTCGAGTAGTTAGCTCATGAGAGGAGCCTAAAGGGTCTTGACCTCTAAGCTATGCAAGTCCAGTGGTAGCAGCAATTCTGCAGTGCCCTCTGACAGGAGGATCCACATACCCAAGGGTCTGGTGTGTTGACTTTGTGGTGGGATATGATATAGCCAGATGATCTGAGGCCTATGAAATTGCTCTACAGATGCACAAAGTCCCTGAGGAGGGTTGGGGAGCTAGCAAGTGGTGGCATACACCCAGTGAGGGGAAGAATATTCTTCTGACACTATAAGGGAGAGACAGGATGAGGTATCCCCCCATGAAGGAGGACCTACTCAGGAAGTTTGGTCTGACCCCAGAAAAGGAAAGACAGAGGTTCCAGGACAGTCAGAGTTATCCCAACAGACCTGGATGGATTGTGAAGATTCCTTTTGAAAGGCAGTGGACGATGGGTACTACTAAGAGCTGGATAACTTCCTTGCAAAAGAGCACATCCTCAGTCTTTGTTTTCCAGCACTGTGTCAACACCTTGTTGACAGTAAGCCCTCTGTCCTTGAGCTTGCAAAGGAGACAACTAGGTCAGTACCAGGGTTCACAAGAAGGTATTTGGAGGTGACAACCACAAGGGTGGGCAGGGTTATCACAAGAAGAAGGGGGGGGCAAAGATAAAACAAGGAGTTCTCTAAAGGGCCACAAACTAGTTCTGTGGGTTAGGGCTCCCATTCCCCAACTGAGAAGAAAAATAAATTGTTCCCTGACAGTAAGTCTTCAGGGAAGCCCCACCCCCCTTAAGTGTTACGAGTGTCAGCAGGAAAGACAGTACAAGGGGGATGCCAAGTGTCCCAAGTAGGAACAGCCCCCCACCACTGGTCTAGCACGGTTACCCCCATTTTTGGCATGTTTGTCAGTGTGTTTTGACTGTGTCACTGGGATTCTGCTAGGCAGGACCTCAGTGCTTATGGTTTGTGCCCTACATGTAAGTCTGTTTCACTGTTTTCGTCAGTATGCGTGACTGTGTCACTGGAGTCCTTCTAATCAGAACTCCAGTGCTTATGCTTCCTCTGGTTCCAAATTTGTACTTACATACTGGTAACCCAGTATTCCACTCCAAATCGGTATACTGGACCCTCTCTTAGAAGTCCCTAGTATATGGTACCTAGGTACCCAGGGCATTTGGATTCCAGGAGATCCTTATGGATGCAGCATTTCTTTTGTCACCCACAAGGAGCTCATACAAACACTTCTTTAGGACTGCCATTGCAGCCTTAGTGAAATAGTGTAAGCACTATTTCACAGCCATTTTCACTGCACCAGGTCACTTATAAGTCACCTATATGTCTAACCTTCAGACCCTGAAGGCTAGGTGCATCGTACATGTGCGTGAGGGCACCCCTGCACTAGCAGAGGTGCCCCCACGTCGTCCAGGCCCATTTTCCCAGACTTCGCGAGTGCGGGGACACCATTAAGTGTGCACTAAATATAGGTCAATACATAAATGTAGCTTCACAATGGTAACTCCGAATATAGCCATGTAAGGTGTCTAACAACTGGGAATTGTACCCGAATACTGATTCCAGTATTGGTTGCACAATCCTATGCACTCTGGGGTCTCCACCATGGCCCCCCAGTACTGCCATACCAGTCTTCTGAGGTTTTCACTGCAGCCCCTGCTGCTGCCACCTCACTGACAGGCTTCTGCCCTCCTGGGGCTTGAGCAGCTCAGTCCCAGGAAGCCAGAACAATGCATTTCTTTTAGGAGAGGGGTGTTACACCCTCTCCCTTTGGAAATAGGTGTTACAGGCATGGGAGGGGTATCCTCCCAGAGCCTCTGGAAATTCTTTGAAGGGCACAGATGGTGCCCTCCTTGCATAATCCAGTCTACACTGGTTTAGGGACCCCCAGTCCCTGCTCTGGCACGAAACTGGACAAAGGAAAGGGGAGTGACCACTCCCCTGTCCATCTCCACCCCAGGGGTGGTGCCTAGAGCTCCTCCAGAGTGTCCCTCGGTTTTGCCATCTTGGATTCCAAGGTGGTGGGGCAGTCTGGGAGCATCTGAGTGGCCAGTGCCAGCGGGTGACGTCACAGACCTCTCCTGATAGGTCCTTACTTGGTTAGGTGACCACTCCCCCTCTCAGGGCTATTTATGGTCCCTCCTGTGGGTGTTTCCTCAGATTTGGATTGCAAGACTCCAGCAGGAATCCTCTGCATCATTTAATTCAGGAACTCTACAAAACTGAAACAAAGAAGCAAAGACAACTTCTGCAACCTTGTATCTCCAGCTCCTGCCAGCAACTGCAGCAGTTTCCAGGGCATGCATCCTCCGAGGACTGCCTGTGCCCAGCCTGCACCAGAAGAACTGAAGGAATCTCCCGTTGAGTGACGGAGTCACTTCCCTGCTTCAGCAGGCACCTCTCTGCAGTGACGACCAGTGGCTTGGACCCACTCTTCAGATGACAGGCGTGGATCCAGGAAAAAGGGTGGTGGACTAAAGTGACTCTGGCAGTCCCACTGTACAGCTGTCCAACTTTGGTGGAGGTAAGAGCTTGCCTCCCTAGGCAAGACAGTACCCCCGTGCCCCACGTGACTTGCAGTTTCTAAGGCTTGTGTGCGACCTTCCAAGAAGTTCTTCATGCACAGCACAGCTTAGGCCTCAAGCACTCTATCCTGCGACACACAGTTCCCTGACTGGTTTTCCAGTGGTGTGGGAATCCTTTGTTTCATGCTGCATGGGCCTTCATTTGCACCTCCTTTGTCCCCAGGCTGTGGGAGTCCTGTGTGCGCTGCCTGGTCTTCTGAGGGCTCTCTGAGTTGCTGAGAGCCCCCTCTGTCTCCCTCTCCTGGGTAGAGGCCACCAGGTCTCTCCTGGTCCCGGGCAGCATCATTTTCTACTAACCGCGAGCTTTGCGTTTTCCAAGGCTTGTTGGCAGAATCCAGTGACGCAAACCAGACTTTATTCAGCAATCCGGCGTGGGGTATCTTCTGCACCAACCAGGAACCCGCATCTGTCTTCTTTGGTGCAATACTGACTTTGACCCTCATTACAACCCTGGTGGTTGGTGTAAAAGTGGGGATAATACCGCCAACAGGCCATCAGTAATTACCGCCAAATTATGACCATGGCGGTGTTATCTCCGATAGACAGCCAATGTACCACACCAACCGACAGGGCGGAAACAACAGGCACCATGGCAGTAGCCGCCTACAGCCAGGCTGAAGTCAATGTTCCTCCCACCATATTATGACCTAGGAAACCGCCACCTTTTCCGGGTTGGTACCAACAACATCAAAAGCCTGGCAGAAACTGAGCTCAGAAGGGAAATAACTCAACATTGGAGACACAGGGAACAACCACGCTGCCATGGAGCCCGAGCTGCATTTCTTCCCCATGGTCTTCTACGTGCTGCTCCACCATGAATACCAATGCCGGCGAAGATGACGACAGTGAGTACAGATGCCTAGCACACAAGGGAGGGAGGGAGGAAAAAGAGAGTGACACACACACGCACAACACACACACACCCCCAACACCATACACACAATCAGCTATATTACTAAAACAATTTTACCCCGTAACTCGAATGAATAATGTAAGGACAAAACATTTTAGAAAAAGTGAATGTAATGAGAGCAACACATTAAGATAAATAAGTGAGGGAAGATAATAGATGTATACATATGTACATAAAAAGGGACACAGCCCAGTCCACAATGTACGTTGTCCACATGGCCACAGGCCAAATTCCAAGGCCTCACATGGCAACTGCCTCAACATGGAGAGAACACAGCAGGGGCATCAGTTGGGAAATAGGCAGGCACCTCTGGGAGACGGGAGATGGGGGTACCTCAGCCAGCAAATGGAACAAGACCACTGGCTCTGGAGTGGGCAACATGCCCTGTGCTTGGTCCTGGGAAGTGCGAGGCCACAGTCTCACAAGTGGGTGACTTTCCCCCTGGTTTTGGATGGGGCAACATGCCCTGTGCTTGGTCCTGGGGAGTGCAAGGCGACAGTCTCTCAAGTGGGTGACTTGCCCACTGGTTCTGGATGGGGCAACTTGACCATTGCTTTGTCCTGGGGAGTGCAAGGCCACAGTCTCACAAGTAGGTGACTTGCCCACATGCTCTGGAGGGGGCATTGTGCCCTGTGTTCTTGATCCTGGGGAGGCTGGGAAAGGGTGGTTGTCTTACCCACTGGTTCTGGAGGGGGCATCGTACCCTGTGCTCTTGATCCTGGGGAGTGCAAGGTCACAGTCTCTCAGGTGGGTGTCATACCCACTGGATTTGCAGGGGGCAGCACGCACAGCAGCCCATGGAGGCAGGATTACATACCGTCCGCCGGCGGTGACGGCTGCTCAATGGTGGTGGTGCTGCTGCTGGTGGGTGGAGGCTCCTGCCCATCCCCTGCAGCCTCGGACGGCTGCTCAATAGGGGTGGTGGTGCTGCTGCTGATGGGGGGAGGCTCCTGCCCATCCCCTGCAGCCTCGGACGGCTGCTCAATGGTGGTTGGTGGTGGGGGCTCTGTCACAGCTCCAGCCCCAGGCCCCTTGCTCTTCCTGCCTGCTGGTGCAGGCTCCTTGCTCTTCGTGGCAGCAGCTGGGGCAGGCTCCTTAGTCTTCCTGGAGGCAGCTGGGGCAGGCTCCTTTAACTTCTTACCAGCAGCTGGGGCAGGCTCCTTGGTCTTCCTGGCAGCAGCTGGGGCAGGCTCCTTAGTCTTCCTGGCAGCAGCTGGGGCAGTCTCCGTTGTCTTCCTGGCAGAAGCTTGGGCAGGCTCCTTGCTCCTTCCGGCAGCTGTGGCAGTGTCCTTTCCCTTGAGGCTGCCTGGTGCAGGCTCCTTCACTCTCAGGACATGTGCCCTGAATCCTTTCCCACCACGAGTTGGTATGGTGACGACTGGGCCCGTGGACTGGGTGGCTGAGGTGCTCGGCAGGGTTTTTGCCACCCTGGCCAGACGTGCAGGACAGGGGGTGAAGGGTAGGGAAGAGGTCAATGGTGGATAGGAAAAGTTTTTTAGAGACACTGGGGCGGGAAGAGGGTGAAAGTTTGGAAGTTGAGGAAGAGGATGTGGTTGCAGGAGGCGTCTGCTGATTTTGGGTGCAGGTGCATGGGCTGGATGCTGTTGTGAGGTGGGTGGCTGTTGGGTGTCTGAATGCTTGCATTTGTGTACCGGGGGGGACACAGTGGGAGAGGACACAGGGGACGTGGGTATGGCTGTTGTGGAGGTGTCTGCCAGTGAGGTGTGTGTTCTGCTAGGTGTGGTGGTGATGCTGGTAGTGGATGATGCTGTAGTGCATGCAGGTGTGAGTGTAGATGGAAATGGGAGGAAGGTGGAGGAGGAGGAGGAGGGGGACACAGTGGAAATTATGGATGTTGGTTTGTGTGCATCTGGATGGTGTTTGTGTGAGTGCCTGTGGGATGAAGTGTGGTGCTTGTGTCGGCCTGACCCACTCTTGTGTGTTGTCTTGTGTGCATGCTCGTCTGCCTGTGTGCTTGGGATAGGTTGGGGTTGAGGAGAATGGGATTGGGAAGAGGAAGTTGGAGGGGGAGGCTGGAAACAGGGACACTGGCTGCCATCAGAGAGGAGGCTAGAGCCAGATCGATCTCTGTTCGGCCGCCACGCCAGTGTGAATGCCCTCCAGGAATGCTTTAGTCTGTTGCATCTGGGCTGCCAGCCCCTGGATGGCATTCACAATGGTTGACTGCCCTGCAGAGATGGATCTCAGGAGGTCAATAGCCTCCTCACTCAGGGCAGCAGGGCTCACTGGGGCAAGGCCTGAGGTGCCAGAGGCGAAGGAGATGCCCACCCTCCTGGGTGAGCGGGCACAGGCAACTCGATGAGGGGCCACCACCAGGGAGCTTCCATCGGAGGAGGTATCTGTGTCAGAACCATCCCTGCCAGGCTCCGCCGTGGTGCTCCCCTCGCCAGCCGCCCCACTGATGCCCTCACTGTCGGTGGACTCTGCCTCCTGGGTCCTGTGGGATGGAGCTCCCTCCATCGCTGGTGCCTCTGCTCCTCCACCAGATGATGCTAATGCACATAAGGACATGGTGACAAAACAAGAAGGGGGGGAAAGACACAGGATACACTTGGTCAGTGGCTGCACCAATACCACCATTGGCATACACAGCAACCCCACACACAGGGAACAGGCCCACGCAATGTGCATTGCACTACCAGTGATATTGCTAGCCACCAAGGCATAGGGAGGGGCACACACTGGCAAATCCAGCACAACTGGGACCCACGTAGCCCTGACCAGTAGTGGATGCCTATGACCTAGGTAGCAGGAATATCCCTTCAGAACCCTAGCAACCAGGGCATCTACACTGCAATGTCAGGCCTGGCCTAGGGGCACCCACTGACACACATCCATCACCCAGATATTACCCCACCAGGCGTTAGTAGTAATGATGGGCACTGTACTCACCCCCTTGTGGCTGCTGTGATGCCCTCAAGCGCCCATCCAGCTCTGGATAGGCCACCACCGCCAGTATGCAGGCCATCAGGGGGGTCAGGGTTCGACGGGCACCCCTTCCTCGTTGGGAAGCCATCCCCAGCTGGGCCTCCGCCATCTTCCGTGCCCAGCGTCTCAGGTCCTCCCACTGTTTCCAACAGTGGGTGCTCCACCTGCCGTAGGCCCACAGGGTCCGCACGTCCTTGGCGTTGGCATGCCATATACCCTTCTTTTGATGGGCGCTGACCTGCAGAGGAAATACACACAGGAAAATAGTATTAGTCAGACAGTCCTGCCTGTTACACTTATGACCCACCATATTGTCACCGCCATTGTAGATCACCATTGGCCACTGTAACCCATAGGGCCCAATTATAACCAATGAGGAGTTGCACGGAGGTTCCCGACTGCCTCCGGCAACAGCGCACAACGTCAGTGGAATTACCTCACTTCCACCTGTACCTCCACACAGGACAGTCGGACGCCATTTCAGGGGGGAAGGACCTGGATAATTACTGCATCACTATTTAAATTTTGACATACAGGACAATTCCCAGTGACCCATTACAATTTGACAGCATGCATCGTACTGTTGTTGCCCTTATTGTTCAGTTTGTGACTGGCTCCTCACTGTTTTGCCCCTTAGATTGCTACCGTTGCGGATTAATAGGAGATTGAGACATACCCCTATGTACAGACCCCTGGTGGACTTGGCAACAATGGAGTACAGGCACATCATCCTCACCTATAGACTTGCCAGGGCCACAGTCACAGAGCTGTGTGCCCAATTAGAGCCTGACCTGATATCTGCTATCCATCACCCCACTCTGATCCCCCTTCTTGTGCAAGTTCTATCTGTGCTCCATTTCCTGGCAACTGGTTCTTTCCAAGTCACAATGGGCTTGGCAGAAGGAATGTCACAGCCAATGTTCCCAATAGTACTGACAAGTGTTGTCTGCCCTGATTAAACACATGTGCAGCTACATTGTATTTCCCCAGGTGGAAGATGTGGCCACAGTGAAGGCCGACTTCTATGCAATGGGACATATCCCCAACATAATTGAGGTGACTGATGGAACACATATTGCATTTGTCCCCCCCGTCAAAATGAACAGAAATCGTAAGAGTTTCCACTCTATGAATGTACAGATGGTGTGCTTGGTGGACCAGTACATCTCCTGCATCCATGCAAAGTGTCCTTGGTCAGTGCATGTTGCCTTTTCCTGAGGAATAGCAGCATTCCAAATGTGATGGCCCAACTACAGAGGCACAGGGTGTGGCTAATATGTGAGCCCTGGTCCCCACGCAGTATATGTTGGTGTATGGGTATGGTGTGGGCCATATGGGATAGTGTGTGGCTAAATGTTGTCCCTCAATATTGCAGGTGACTCTGGTTACCCCAACCTATCTTGGCTGCTGATGCCTGTGAGGAATGCCAGGACAAGGGCAGAAGAACGTTACAATGAGACACATGGGCAAACCAGAAGGATTATAGAATGGACCTTTGGCCTCCTGAAGGCCAGGTTTTGATGCCTCCATCTAGCAGGTGGATTCCTGTGCTACTCACTCAAGAAGGTCTGCCAGATAATAGTGGCATGCTGCATGTTGCACAACCTTGTCCTGAGACGCCATGTGCCTTTTCTGCAGGAGGAGGAGGCTGGAGATTCCCGTATGGCAGCAGTGGACCCTGTGGACAGTGAGGATGAAGAGGCAGAGGATGAGGACAACAGAACAGCAGTCACCAGGCAATACTTCCAATGACACACAGGTAAGACAGTGTTACTTCACATTTCATTGTAATTATTTTGAATTTCTGTGGCACTGGCATGCTGTTATTTCCCACTTCTATGCCCACTTAGTGTACCCTTTGGCAATTAATTTTACAGATGTTGGTGCCTCACAATAGTTCCTGGTGTGATCACTGCAGCCAGCTACAGGTCATTAACATATGCTCATTTGCTGTACAATTGAATTGCAATGTTTGAACCTGGTTAAATGAATACATACTAGAAAAAATTGACATACTCCATACACATATTTTTTCCAAGGGTGTTTATTGAAGTGCTGAGAAAAAGTGGGGCTAGTGCAATGGGATGGGGTGATGATGAAGGAAAGTCCAGGGTATTGTTCCAGTCTGTAGCACAGGTGCATTGTCCAAGGGGACATAGGAAGGGGAGCAATGGCAGTTAAAGGTGGACAGAATGACTGTGTGGGACACAAGGGTAACAATCAGGAGAGTCTAATTTCCTGGTGGCTGTCTTGGCAAGTGTCTCTGGCTTTTGTCTGGATCACAGGGAACGTTCACGGGGTGATTCTCCTTCTGCAGGGGGAGGGGTGCTGGTGGCCTGTTGGTCCTGTGGCAGGGCCTCCTGTCAACTAGCGGTAGCGGAGGTAGAAGGCAGTTCAGATGTCTGGCTAGTGGCAGGGGCCCGCTGTTGTGAGACTGCCTCCCTCATAATATTGGCCATGTCTCCCAGCACCAGGGTGGTGTTGATGGCCTGCAAGTCCTCCCTGATCCCCTGGTACTGTCCCTCCTGCAGCTGCCTGTTCTCCTGCACGTTGTCCAGAATCTGGCCCATCATGTCCTGGGAATGTTAATATGTCCTAGGATCTCTGCAAGTGCCTCCTGCAGAGTCGGTTCTCTGGGCCTGTTCTCCCCCTGGTGCACAGCACTCCTCCTAGTTTCCCTGGTGGTCTGTGCCTCTGTCCCCTGAACCGTGTGCCCACTGCCACTGACCCTGGGTCCCTGATTGTCTTGTGGGCAAGGTGTGTCCTGGGGTCCCTGTAGAGGTGGGCACACTGCTGATTGACGTGTCCTGGGGACAGAGGTATGGGAACGCTGGGTGGGTGCTGTGGTGGTGTTTCCTGATGGGGGAGGCTCTGTGGTGGTGTATGACTGGGCCTGGGTAACCGGCTGTCCAGAGGTCCCTGATGGGCTAGGTTGTTCATCCAGATCCTGAAGACCAGAGTTGCTGTCATCACTGTGGGCCTTTTCTGGTGGGGGATTGGATATTGCTGGCACCTCCTCTCCAGTGACATTGGCTAGGGTACCTGTGGGGATGTAAATGCTGTGTTACGGTTTCTGTGTCTGACATATTGTGCATCCGTGGCTTATCCTCTTTGGTTGTATTTGCGCTGGCAGCTTTCACTTGTGTACGTTGGTATATGGTGGGATAGCTGATTCTCTCTAGTGTGCATTCTTCAGTGATAGGTGTCCATGCAGGGCTGTGAGTGGTGTCCATGCATTGGTATGGCATGCAGGGCTTAGCATTGGGGTGAGTGAGATGTGATGGTGGAGGGATGGGACTTTGTGGTGTGATGGGAGTGAAGGTAAGGGTGGGGGTATGTGATGGCATGCAGGTAGGGGGGTGATAATAGTGGAGATTTGACTTTCAAGAGTCCAGCCCTCCTCCTACTCTGACCAGGCCCTCAGGATGCATGATTGCCAAGACTTGCTCCTCCCATGTTGCTAGTTGTGGGGGAGGAGGTAGGAGTCCACCACCAGTCCTCTGTACAGCAAGTTTGTGTCTTGCTGCAATGGAACGTACCTTCCCCGTAGGTCATTCCACCTCTTCCAGATGTTATCCCTAGTTCTGGGATGCTGTCCCACGGCGTTGACCCTGTCTACAATTTCTCCGCCATAGCTCCATCTTCCTAGCTATCGATATCTGCTGCACCTGTGCTCCAAATAGCTGAGGCTCTACCCTGATGATTTCCTCCACGATGACCCTTAGCTCCTCCTCTGAGAATCGAGGGTGCGTTTGTGGTGCCATGGATGTTGTGTGAGGTGTGTAGGTGAAGATGTATAGGGTAATTTGTTGGAGTGTGTGATGTGGTGTGCGTGGGTGGTGTATAGGTGTAGGTAGTGTGTGGCTCTGGTTGTGTCTGTCGTCTTGCTGTCTCTCTGGTGGCAATTGTTTGAAATGGTAAAGGGTTGTGGGTAATGTTGGTGTGTGTTTTATAGTGGTGTGGGTGTGGTGTGTGTATTGGTATCAGGTGTGTGTTGTTTGAATTGTCCAATGTGGTGTTGTTTTGTTTCTGTGTGTGTATTTTAAGCGCGGCGGTATGTACCCCCAATGGTTTACCACCGTTGAATGTCCGACGTGGTGATTCGTGGGGCATAATATGATGAGCATAGTTCTGCTTGAGTAACGGTGTGAGTTTTGATACCGCCACTTTATTACTGACCTGTGGTGTGGCGGATTTGTGTCTGTGGCTGAATACTGATGGATTGGTGTGTGTGTGTCATAATATGGTGAACAGATATCCACCACGGCAGTCAGCATGGTGGTAAGTGGGATTTACCACCAATTTCATAATGAGGGCCTTTGTCTTCTCACCGGTGGTTCCTCTTCTGCACCTTCATCCCGGTTAGCAGTGTTTCCTGTTCTCCCTGGACTCTACAGTGCTTCTTGGACTTGGTCCCCTTCTTTCACAGGTCTTTAGGTCGAGGAATCCATTGTTGGTGCCTTGCAGTCTCTTCTGGTTCTTGCATTATCTTCTATCACAACTTCTAGTGTGTTTTAGGAAACTTGCTGTGTTGTACTCCCGCTTTCCTGTGCACTGGGTTACATCACTTACCTTTGGTGTTTTCTTACACTCCCAGCGCACCTCTACATACTACACTTGTCTAAGTGGGAAACCTTTTGTATTCCACTTTTTTAGTATATGGTTTGTGTTCTCCCTACGCCTATTGCAACCCATGGTGTTTTTCACTATTTGCACTGTTTTCCTACTGTGTACTTACCTGTTTCTGGTTACAGGTGTATATATTGTGTAATTTACTTACCTCCTAAGGGAGTATAGCCTACAAAGTATTTTTGGCCTTGTGTGACTAAAATAAAGTACCTTTATTTTTGTAAACTGAGTGTTGTATTTCTTGTGTATGAGTATTGTGTGACTACAGTGGTATTGCAAGAGCTTTGCATGTCTCCTAGTTCAGCCTTGGCTGCTCTGCATACAGCTACCTCTAGACAGCCTGGCTTCTAGACACTGACTATGTTTCACTAATAAGGGATAACTGGACCTGGTAGTAGGTGTGTGTACCTTTGGTACCCACTACAAACCAGACTAGCCTCCTACAATAGGCCACTCACAGGGTTGGCTATTGTAACACTTGGGGAGGATATTGGCCCAAATAGTTTGGGAGACAGTGTAGAGGTTACCCTAGTGCCCCTGGGTGACAGAGAGATGGTGAAGAGAACCCACATGCCTACCAATACGAGGAAGTACAGTCAGTGGGTCACCATCAATGGGTTGAGAGTGGAGGCTTTGAGAGACACAGAAGTCAGTATGACAACTGTCACTTTTCATCTGATGTGTTCAGAGCAGGTACTACCTATTGCTGCTGACAACTATCCAGTGGTTCTGGTGCCCTTTGAGTGTGGCCTGTTTTTCGGTTTCTTGTGGGTAGCTTTGAGTCCATCCATACCTGTGAATTGTCTGCTTTGTAGCGACCTAGAGCATACCGCCTGGAAGGAGGTGGAGCTCAGCTCTTACTTGGGAATATTGAGGTCGCCTGAGTGTTTCTGACCAAACAGTCCATGGCAGCTTGAGATGGGGGTCAGAAGGACCTGGAGCCTGAAAGGAAGGCCCAGGGTCCTGCCAAAAAGAGCAAGGGCAAGGGATGCTGGAAACCCACTCTTGAGATTCCCACAGCCCAGGAGGAGGCTGAACCTGAGGGGGCACCCTGGTGCCTGCAGGGGAGGAAGTGGCTGAACTGGGGAACCTGCCTGATTTGTCCAACTGGCAGCAGGAAGGGGGCCCTACCAGGGTGGAGTTCTGCAATGCACAGAAGGACTGCTCTACTGTTGTGGGTCTTTGGCACCAGGCAGAGGCCCAGGCAGCTGGTGACACTTCTGGTAAGCACCTGATCTACTGGGAGAATGGTCGCTTGTACTGTATAGTGAACCTAGGGTTTCTGAGCCTGGTGCAAAATGTTTGTTGAAGGTCCCCTAGTGCTACTTGATCTAACTCATGATGTGCCACTGGCAGGTCATTTAGGACAAGACAAGACCTTTGACAGGCTTGTCACCCACTTCTATTGGCCTCAAATGAGGAAGGCCTCAGATGCATACTGTTGACGCTTTCCTACCTGCCAGGCAAGTGACAACACAAGGGGGAAGTGCTAGGCCCCCCTACAACTTTTTCCTGTTATTGGCATCCCCTTTGTGAGGGTGGACATTAACATTGTTGGGCCTCTGGACCCCAAGACAACCATGGGCAACAGATCTGTTCTGGTCTTGGTGGACCATGCCACCCACTACCCTGAAGCTATCCCCCTGAGGACTGTGACTGTGCCAGCAGTGGCCAGGCACTGATTGGGATCTTTCCCCATGTAGGGTGTCCCAAGGATATGGCATCTAAAAAGGCTACCAATTTCATGTCCAAATGCATGAAGGCCATGTGGAAGGGGTGTAGGGTAACCTACAAGTTCTCCACTACTTACCATCCCCAAACCAATGTGTTGGTTAAAAGTTTCAACAAAACCCTCATGGGCATGATTATAGGTCTACACAAACCCATGAGGTGTAAGTTGTCTACCCAAAATCATGAGGTATAAGTGGGACGTCCTTCTGCCATGCCTGTTGTTTGCATATAGGGAAGTGTCACAGAAGGGGGTTCGCTTCAGCCCCTTTGAACTTCTGTATGGGACCCTGTGAGAGGGCCTCTCAGTCTGGTAAAGGAGGGTTGGGAGTAAGGTCCCAGGAGAGCCCCCCCCAGGATGTGATCAGCTACATGCTGGGCCTCTGCAATCAGACAGCACTCTTCAGAAAACACAGCCAAGAGAATTGGCCAAGAGAACCTGGAAGCCAGCCAGGAGGACATGAAATGCTGGAATTACGAGAATGCCAAAAAGTGTGGGTGTGGAGCCTGTGGAGCCCAGAGCTCTGCAAAACCACTGATCTGGGCCCTATGAGACAAAGAAGCATAAGAGTGATGTCACCTACCTGGTGGACCTCAAAACTCCTAGGAACCCCTTCAGGGTCCTGCATGTTAATCTCTTGAAGCCCCACTTTGAGATGTCTGTGATTATCATGCTTCTGGTCACTGATGATGGGGTAGAAGAGAAGAACAATCCTCTCCCCGACCTCCTGTCTTCCAAGGAGCAGGATGGGTAAGTGGAGGGTGTCAGCCCTCCCCTACACTGACCCTAGATCAACAGAGAACCTGCTGCCAGTTGCTGGGGCAGTTTGCCTCTTTGCTCTCGCTTACCCCATGATTCACTACATGGTGTACCCATGGTATTGATACTGGGGACAAAACATCTGTAAAGAATAGAATTTACAGGCTGTCTAATAAGATGAGGAGGAGCGTTAAGGAGGAAGTGTCCAAGATGCTGGAATTAGGGTTAATTGAGCCCTTGTTCTAGCCCAATGGTGTTTGTCCCCAAGGCTGCCTCTCCGGGTCTCACACCTGAACCTAGGTTCTTTGTGGACCACCATGGGCTCAATGCAGTCACCAAGACGGACGCGCATTCCATCCCCAGAGCTGATGAGCTCACAGATCGGTTTTGAGCTGCCGCTTGACAGAGGAAGCAAAAGAGAGGTCTGCATTCTCTACCCCAGAAAGGTACTTCCAGTTTTGTGCGATGCCCTTTGAGTTAAAGAACACCCCTGCCACTTTCCAGAAGTTGGCCAACCATGTCTTGCCTAGACTGGATAGCTTCAGTCCCACCTACCTAGACAACACTGCGGTCTTCAGTTCTGGCTGGGAGGACCATCTGTGCCACCTTAAGGAAGTGCTTCAGGCTCTGCAGAGGACAGGCCTGACTATCAAGGCCAGTAAGTGCCAGATAGGGCAGGGCCCTTGGTCTACCTGGGTCACCAAGTGGGAGGTAACAAATTGCAAATCCTCCAGGCCACAATTGAGACCTTTATGGCACCATAGTTGCTCCTTTGACACAGCTGACTTCCAGGAAGCAGCCACATCAGGTGATCTGGACAGAGGTGGGCCAGAAAGCTTTTGACACTCTGAAGGAGGCCATGTTCACAGAACCCATGCTCAAGGTCCTTGACTTTTCCCAAGAATTTAGTGTTCAAACAGATACTTCAGAGCATGGTGTAGGGGCTGTGCTCTTACAGCTAAATGTAGAAAGCCCGAATCAACCTGCAGCCTACATCAGAAGGAAGCTACTTCCCAGGAACAAAGGTGAAGCACAATAGAAAGGGATGCCTTTGTTGTGGTCTGGGGCTAAAGAAGCTAAGGCCATACCTGTTTGGCACTCACAGGCCCCTCAGATGGTTTTGGTGTCCTTAGGATTCTAGACACTTTGCCACTGCTGACCAGTGCTAAAGTGCATGTGCACTTACCCTAACACATGGTAACATTGGCCTCTCCACAATTGGGATATTTCATTTCCTTGCAAGTCCCTTGTACAGTGCACTACATGTGCCTAGGGCCAGTAAAAGAAATGCTACTAGTGGGCCTACAGCACTGGCTGTGCCACCCACTTTAGTAGCCCTTTAAACATGTACACCTGCCACTGCAGAGCCTGTGTGTGCAGTTTTAAACTGCCATGTCGACCTGGCAAGTTAACCCACTTGCCAGGCCCCAACCCTCCATTTCTAATACATATGTCACCCTTACAGTAGGTCCTGGACAACCCCCAGGGTAGGGTGTAGTGTATTTGAAAGGTTAGGCATACACTTATGTTTTACATGTATAGGTAGTAAAAAGCTCTTAAATCTGTTTTTCACTACTGCAAGGCTTATCTCTTCCATAGGTCAACATTGGAATTGCCTTATCACATTTTATAAGTGTAATTTCCAATTGGAACTAGACATATATTTTACCTTTGGTGTCTCTAGACTCACAAATTAGAATCAGAACTGATGGTGAAGATGGATTTTAAGTTGCAGGTCTGAGAATGCCAATTTTAGAACGTTGGCATTTTTTTTTACTTTACCCATTCTGTGCCCCCGTTTGTCTCTGAAAACATGCCTGGGTGGGTGATAGTTGGGCTCTTATGCATTCCCTTTACACAGCCACACGACAAAGGTGCTTGAATGTGCCTGATGGGCCATCCACATCCTGATGGACCATTAACATCCTAATGGGTCATCCTGGGCAGGATCGGAGGCAGGATCGAGCACTTACACCTAAATAGGCTGGTTCCTGAGCACCAAAAAAATCCCATTATATTCTGTGGGATTTAGATTTCAGCAGATGGGACATCCATCACCATTGTGATGGAGTAACCCATGTGCTAAGTTCTAAGTCAGGTCCTAAGTTATAAGGCAAAATAACTTTGTGATATCTGTAGACACTGTAGTACTATGGTAGTACTGCAGTACATGGTGATGACAAAAGAGAATGTGGTTGAATAATCCAAACCTTTCCAAAATAAAACAGCTGCTATCTTGATTCCAATACACCTTGAATGTGTTATGTAACACAATATGAAATACTACATATAACTTATTCTGAATAGTACAGCAATAAATAAGGCACTCTAATACACTGTGAAGTGGTGGGACACATTACCTTTAAAGCTTTATACCTTTTAAAAAAGTGTTTATGGAGTACTGCAATTTTAGCATGGTACTATCTAGGAAGTACCAAGGTATCAGTAATATTGTCAAAAAAATATTTCACAGTATCATCTTAAATTTGACATATTATAAGGTAGCTTTTATAAAAGCCTTTGAATGTTTTGAAAAAGAAAATAAACTTAGATATGTTGGATAAGCCAACATTTCAGGTTTGGAAAGAAAATATGTTTTCCAAAGGTGGTGAAATGGACTCTATCTGGATGATATAGTGCTACTTCCAAATACTTTAATGAAAAATAGAGGAAAAACTGTGATCTCGTGCGAATGCAGACAATGTCTTGGTTACATTTTTGCAGGTTTTTTCAAACTTTGAATCATTTACAGAAGACCTCTTTCACTTTTGTCTCTAACAAATGTTGGAAAACACAAAATGTATGTTGAGAAACATATATTAACTTGGGAAATGTGTTCTTTATTTCTGTTTCTAGCATCTCTCCTGTTACGTGTCCAATATAATTTCTACCAGACTGGATTATCATAAAGTGTCAATGTGGACATCCACTAAGAGAGGAAACTAGTTGGAGTAACTGATGTTATCTTAAACCTCTTTCCCCACCTGGGTAATTTCCACTCCTTCCAAACCTAAATTACCTTCAGAATAGACTTTCCTTGCATGCTCTGTGGCCCAAAATACAAAGTCATGACCAACAACTCAAAGACAACTGATCTTGTTCCTTCATTGACATACAAGAAGAAGAAAAAGCCATCAACAGAAACAAATATGTACAGCTTAACATTGTTGGCCAGTAAAAAACAAGTTTACAATCATAGGTTTTCTAAGCTACCCAATGATTGGGATAGATACATTTTCGGCTACATGTGTATCACAATACTACAAAATTATGGGTTGATTTGGCTACATAACCTGGACTGCTGCTATTATGCTGTACATGTACTACAAAGCCTTCCAAAACACACATTTATGATCACATCATAATAAAAAGCAATAAGCACTATATGATTGCCTTCTCATACAAACACACCTGTAGAAATGCTACAACAAAGAAACTTTACCTCACATGACAATGAAAAACAATAGAAAATTAAAAAACACTTTACTAGGAAAAAGGTTTCAATTTCATTGTTTTATATTTGTAAATGGGCTATAAAACTACCACAATACTACTAAATTACAGCAAACATCATTGCCAATGTGGTGACTGTTGGAAAGCAATTCAACTGTCCTCTGTCCTACTTCCATAGACATATTACAGTCATTTTGGATTACATACGTCTTCAATTACATAAACATCATTCAGAATAAAACAGGTTTGTGCCTTACTTTTAAATTGTTTTCACAGTAAGCAATTTAAATAACCGGCAGTTTTTGTACCTCCTGTTTTACAACCTTTAGTGAGGAAACTCATTGTTCCCATAGTTATTTCCTGCCAGATCTGCTCATATTGAAAGAAATGCCTACAAAGCAATACCTCTGGAGGAAACAATGTACCTTATACAACAAAGTAAAAATTTTAAAACATGCTACAGACAGGACACCAAGCCAAACAGAATGCTACAGGTAAGAATAATGCTCGAATATGTACTGTTTTCAAAATATTTCTGTGAATAGTAAAACGTTATGTGCTAAACAACTGATAAACACACATCTAGCCACAGGTATGCATTCTAAACAATATTTTGATACATCTTCAAAAAAACATTCACCTCTATAAGAAGAGACAAGATTAAGAATATAACAGCCTAGCGCTACAAAACGTATGTCCTCAACAATATTCTCAAACAGTTCCATTTATAAGGAAAACCAAGGACAAATTAAAATACAAACTATATATTTAATATATTGTGCATAGAGCATTTGTTGTCAAAAGACAAATATTTGTATGAATTGCATCCAAACCTTAGACTGTTTAACCCCACATGTGCCTTGGACGCAACGGTTACGTCCTAGCCAGCACCACTCGGGTGCCCAGAATGTAACCGTCATGTCCAAGTAGGGGCCCTCGGGGGAAGCAATAGCAGCAGGGAAGATTTTTTTTGGGCATACCCCCACCCCAAATAAATGGGGCCAAAGTTGTTCTGCCCACCAGTGTGCAGATGGAGCAATTACCCCTGGGGGGGAGAAAGCGTACAAGATGCCAGGGTATTTAAAAATAAAATAGTGGGGTGGTGGCTATCAACCAGTATCATCCTGGTTGTGCCCCCACCCCAACTGAAGGGGATAACAGTCTTTCAGCTCTCCCCCGCACACTAAAACATCTTATCCCACAGCAAGCAAGAGGACATTTGATTATTTTGGGTTTTGGTTTTATATTTGGGCCATGAGGCGTGGCTAACTCTCAAAATTGTCCAACTTGGAATGGTGAGGGCTGCACTTTTTGGACCTTTGGACGCTGTCAAGAAGAAAAATCCACAAGGCCTAGACACATCTGAAAACTAAACATCTGGGTGATTCCAGAGTGGTGTGCTTCACATGCACCCCGCACCATTTTCTTACCCACAATGCCCTGCAAACCTCCAACTTTGCTGGAAATCACACATTTTTCCCACATTTTTGTGATGTAACCTTCCAGAATCTGCAGCAATCCACAACATTCCTACCACCCAGCATTGTCTCATCTATACCGATAAAAATTCTGCCACACTTGTCAGCCTAAAAATGTTTTTTTTCAAACAGCCCTTTTGGACCTGCTTTGGTTCCCCCTCAATTTCGACATGTTTTTGGCTCTTCCCTGTCACAGGCACTTGGCCCGCATACACAAGTGAGGTATTATTTTTACCAGGAGACTGAGGAGAACGTTGGGTGGTAGGAAATTTGTCTCTGTGTGGTGATCCCACACAGAAATGTGGGAAAAATGTGATTTTTTAGCTAAATTTGTAGCTCCTCTCAGATTCCAGAACTTTCTGTCACCAAAATGTGAGGAAAAAGTGTTTTTTGGGCCAAATCTGGGGAACAGAACCTGGTGAGAGCCCCGCAAGTCACCCCATTTTGGTTTCCCCTAGGTGTCTACTTTTCCAAAATGCACAGGTTTGGTAGGTTCTCCTAGGTGCCGGCTGAGCTAGAGGCCAAAATCCAAAATCCACAGCTAGGCACTTTCCAAAAAACACGTCTGTTTTTTTGGGGAAAATGTGATGTGTCCATATTGCGTTTCCTGTTGAGGGCATTAGGCCTAACCACGCAAGTGAGGTACCATTTTTATTGGGAGACTTGGGGGAACACAGAATAGCAGAACAACTGTTATTTTCCCTTGTGTTTCTCTACATTTTTTCCTTCCAAATGTAAAACAGTGTGTGAAAAAGGACACAAATCTGGCGTGGGTAGCTTATGTGGACAAAAAGTTATATGAGGGCCTAAGCGCGAACTGCCCCAAATAGTCAAAGAAAGGCCTGGCACCTGAGGGGGAAAAGACATGGCAGCGAAGGGGTTAATTGCAACATGTACAATATGTAAAGGCCCATATTTATGAAAAGTGACGTTTAACACGAGCTACCTTCATTTCCAAGTGCTATCCGTGCACCATATTTTCAAAAATGGCGCACAATGGCGCTAAGGAATGGTTAGCATCAAATTAATGAAACTAACAATTATGACATCCTGTAAGAAAAAATGAAGCTAATGCTGCAAAAGTGGCGCTAGACCATTTTATGGCACATTTTTTTTACGCAAAACAGGTTAGCACCATTTTTAACCATGTTAGCAAAACAAAATGCACAAGCAAGAAAAAACTGTTTGAAAGAAAAGATGCAGGCCAGGAGAGACCTCAGTCAGCCAAGTAACAGCCAGGAGGGTGCAGAAAAGTCCCAGGAGAAGGAGAAGAGGAAGCAGAAGTGTTGCTTTAGTGAGGAGGAGCATGACATCCTGGTCAGAGAGGGGGCGGAGCACCAACACCAGCTCTTCGTCACCTCCAAATTTCCAGTCAGTAGGAGAGATCCCATATGGCAGGCAATAGTAGACCAAGTCAATAGCGTGGCAGAGGTGCAGAGGACTGTCACTGATTGCAAGAAAACGCTGGCACGATTGCAAGTGCAGGACTAATGAGAAACTGGCCAGGAACCGAAAGGCAGCACTCCAGACTGGGGGTGATAATCATGCACCACAGGAGGACCTAGTTGAGCTGGAGGAGATGGTCACAGCAGTTATCCAGGATGAGCTGGTCACTGGAATCACAGGACAGCACAGACTACCAAGAACAAACACAAATGCAGAGTAAGTTGCAGGGGGAATATCTGGAATCTCACAAATGGCAGAATGGAGAGGCACATAGGACACACTGAAACTCAAAGCAGGCTAAAGGGTTGCATCTGGACATTTAGACCCTGAGTCAGAATGCCCCATTGCCACCCAAGCCACACTTGTACTGATGCTCTGGTTGTGCAATGCACTCTGACATATACACAACGTGGACATAAGCCACTCACTATGGCTATACTCCACCATGTAAATATGCAGCACATTGCCTGGAAGTGAAGTGCAATTAGTGTGGTAGTGGCTGTACCACGACAACACCCATTGCATATTGTCATAGCCTTTGATCCAACACAACTTGTACATCAGAGACTAGGACTGAAGTCAATACCACCCCAGGGGTGGTGTCAGGATGGAGTAATAGGACAAAAATGCTTCTCTTCCTCCTTGTCTCATTGCCCTTCTCATGTGTGCTGCATCTTGCAGCACACATTGAAATGCCACCTTACCAAAAATAACTTGTACATGTGCAGGAAGGGACAGCACCCTGCACATAAACAAATTATCCCTGCAACGCAGGCACCCCTTCATCATGCTGCAGTATGCCTGCGTTGGTTCGGGGAGAACAAATCTGCGCAGGCACAGGGGGAATTGCAGGGGTGTACCGTATTCCAGTAAACATGGCACATCCCTGCATTTCTAAACTGGTGCATCATCGTGCAACACATATTGCTGCTGTGCCGCTCGAGAAAAAATGAGGCTATAAAGTGTACAACCTGTGGCACGCAAACCGCACAGGGTGAACCCACAACAACTCCCACACAACTCCATGCACCATTTGGGAATGGCCACAAAAGTAAACACATACAACACATGGACATGCCTTTGAACATTAAGGGGGTCATTCTGACCCTGGCGGTAAAGACCGCCAGGGTCAACGAGCGCGGGAGCACCGCCAACAGGCTGGCGGTGCTCCCATGGGCATTCTGACCGCGGCGGTACAGCCGCGGTCAGAAACGGAAAACCGGCGGTGTACCACTGCGCCGCCATGGGGATTCCGACCCCCATTACCGCCATCCTGTTCCTGGCGGTCGTGGCCGCCAGGAACAGGATGGCGGTAAGGGGTGTTGTGGGGCCCCTGGGGGCCCCTGCAGTGCCCATGCCAATGGCATGGGCACTGCAGGGGCCCTCGTAACAGGGTCCCACCATGATTTTCAGTGTCTGCCATGCAGACACTGAAAATCGCGACGGGTGCAACTGCACCCGTCGCACCCCTTCCACTCCTCCGGCTCCATTCGGAGCCGGCATCCTCATGGAAGGGTGTTTCCCGCTGGGCTGGCGGGCGGCCTTCTGGCGGTCGCCCGCCAGCCCAGCGGGAAACCCAGAATACCCGCGGCGGTCTTTTGACCGCGCAGCGGTATTCTGGCGGTCCCAGCCAGGCTGGCGGCTTCCGCCGCCAGCCGGGGTCAGAATGACCCCCTAAGTGTGCATCTGTACAAGTAGCTGCAATCTCACCATCTGACAACACAGGGTGTATTGCATGAATGATTGGTCCACTCCTTAATGGTACAATCAACATGCGTGTGAACTGGCACAAGTGCCATCAACGTTGCACTTCCGACTCAATGTCACTAGTCCGTAATGCAACTGTATCATCATTCTAATAATAGTGCATGTGGAACCACACTGCACATTCCCCTTGTGCCACATCTACAAAGTCACAAAATGCTTGCATTGATCCACATTCAACATCCTTACACCAACATATGACTGTTGCAGATATGTAGTGTGCAAGGAAATGTTCCAAATTTAGGAGGGACAATCTAATGGGGCAAGGCAGACAATCCATAATGGTTGCACTGCCTCTTCCAATTAGCACGTATGTGGGGCCTGCTACAGGCAGATGAGAGGCCTTCCTGTGCTTGGCTGCACTAGTCCCATCATTCATGGTGCATCATTTCACCAAAAGAGTGACAGCATACATTACACTACTATAGCAATGTCCACCACGGTGAATAGGAAGTCTATGGTGTCAGTGGCAGGGACAAGAAGCCTGCATGAAAGTAGGTGGTGTGAGATCAAAGCACAAAGGGCCAGATGTAATAGGAAATGATGGTGTGCCAATCTTCCCTGAATTTGACAGCGTTGTGCACCATCATTTTCAAACTCACCGATGGCCAGTATTTACTAGAATACAGGTCTCCCCTGTTTGGGATATTGTCTTTGTGCAGGAAGGAACACCTTTCTGCGCAAAAACATTTTTAAAAGGCCATTAGCTCTGTCTATGTGTGTTGCAAAATGCAGCACACATTGAACAAGTTCAAAATGAGGAGAAAGATGAAATATAACTTAATTGCACCATGCCAATGCCACCCATGGGAGGGTTTATATTTTGGCATTGGCTCTAGTTTACGAAAACTCATAAATCTGAGGCACTGTCAATATGCAATGTGTGTTGCTGTGGCACGCCAACAGCAACACCCATTGCACGCCCATGCCATGCAAAGTGTTGCGTGTGAAGGGGCCCATTTTACAACATGGTGTTAAGCCACAATAAGTCGTTTAACATCACCTTGCAAATCCGTCACGGGGCATAGCGCCACCCGAGCGTCATGAATAGTGATGCTCAGGTGGTGCTAGGAGCACCTAAATATTCCCCAAAATACCTTGTGAGCTTTGCCCATGTGTGATTTACAATGCTGCACATAATATACAGCTACAACCTTGGGTCTGTAACATGTCACTGAGCCTCCAGTAGCAAGGAAATGATGTGCCATGTCAACAGCCACCACAATCAAAGATTGACATTTTACTATTTCATTGCAGAGGATGATACCTTCCCTCCTACCAACCTGCCTGTCCTGGATTTTATGGATGACCAGCTGCCGACCATCAATGAAGAGACTCTCCAGGATGTCCTATGTTCCCTCCAGACACCACCTTTAGTCATAGGGAGGACACACAGCATTGCGGGGTCTCCATGTGAACCACCCAGCTCCAACACACAGCACCAGCCAGTCATGACACAGCCCTGGGTTCAGAGGACCCAGACATCACCTTTTAGAGGACAGTGGTAGGAGTCCAGCGGGAGATGGCCAACAGTTGCGGGTGGAGATAGAGACCATGGCAGGCAGCCTAGAGGTAGTGCAGAGGTCCCTCAGTCCAATTAGCGACAACTCAGCTGCCATCAGAGGCCATCAGAGGCACCCCTTCCCGCTATATGGACTCCAGCAGTCCCTGGCCAACATAGCTGCCATTGTGAGGCAGAGGCGTCAACAATTGCCCTCCCAAAGTGGCGGGAGCACGATAGACAACAGGCTGGGGGCTATACAAAGTACCCTAGAGTCCATACAGCAGGAAGTGGCCTCCCTCAGGGATTACATGGCTGCCTACCACTATGATGTTGCTGCGGTTTTGAGAAATCAGCAGTTCCTCCTTGCTGCAGTGATGCCTTATGTGTTCCCACAAATGGCAGCTGCCGGGACTTTTGGCTCCATATCTCTATCCCCTGATGTGAGTGTGGCCTCCTCAATGACAGCAGCACCCACGGCACAGGAGGCACCACACGCATCAGAGGATGAAGATGTGGAAGGAACAACATGCACAAGGAAAACCACCCAGTAGCACCAGTCTGTGCCACTTGGACAGTATCTCCTTAGTTCTGTGCTTAAGATCATGCCAGTGTTGTGAGAGTAGGAAATGTGCCTTCTTTACTCAACCACTTTTTACTTGTCTGCTATGTACTGTCATTGTCTCAAATTTGAGCTATTGGCAACTTTGACACGTCCTCACTAATGCACACTTCTCATAACCATGTCTCCTTACATGTTCCTCACCCCTGGACTCTGATTGTACTACAAATGGCTAAGGTTCTCTCATGGGGTCTGTGAACTGGACCTTGTATAGCATTTGCAAATACACTTGCACCTGTAAATAAAGTACCTTCTACACATGTAACACTTCTACGTTTACTGTGATTCATCAACTCTGCAAAATGATTATATTGTGTGAATTCATGTCAGTGAGTACAGAACATAATTATATGAGTGCATTACTGTCCGACACAAAGCCACACACTAGGATCCTAATATGAAAAAGGTGAATGATGGTGTTGTGGACTACAACCAACTTACAGAGTATTCAATACATATATTGAACAGAAATCCGTGGAAGTTGACATACGGCATGTATGGATCAGAACCTAGCCAATGATAATTTACCCAGATGGGAGTATCGGTACGACTGTGTGTGTGTGTTTCACATAAGCTTTATTCGGCCAACAGACCATCAAAGCAATACAATACAATACAATATAATATAATAATATAAACCATAATGTCATAGAAAAATTTAAAAAAAGAATGATCCATGTTTGCCCGTCTTAAAACAATTTCAACTCATTGTAAATAAAAAGTGCGTATGCGCCATGCTGTTGCTAAAAACTTACTTACTGCGTAAATTGTCACATTTGAATTGTGGCTTTTTAAGATCCGCAAAGCTAAAAAACATTTCCTTAAATTCAATTCCCTACAGATTTTATGTATCCATTTAAACCTTGGGATTGAATAGGCGGGACAAAAAAACATAAAATGTTCTACTGTTTCGGAAGGAATGCCACATACAGGACAGGTATCAGAGCTTGACTTAGGTCCCCATCTGCTCGTTAAGGCCTTCAGGGGTAATGTTCCAAATCGAAATCTGGCATACAAACTTTTGCCTAACAAATCAGGTATTGTATCTAAGTATGGTTCAAACTCAGGGTACCATTTAAAATCAATAAACGAGTTAGTTAAATGACCATTCGATTTCTGAGAAATGTAATTATTACATATGTGGGACCAGTAAGCTCTCTTCAATACTTTTACATGGGGCTTCACAAGTTGCTGGGGATTCTCCCAGAAGTTCCTCAGTCCTAGCATGCAAAACCAACTAGATACGTGTTTGATCCATGGTATGGACATGGAGTTAGAGGTTTTTAACAATTCTAATAGGGAAGACTTATATATAGCCAGTTCAGGAACTACCCAAAGCCTCACCCAATATAGTAGGGGCCGTAAGATAATCAAATCGGCTATACGTTTAAGCCCTAGATCTAAAAAAAGGGGGGTTAATGGGGTGCTAGTGGGACAAGCACATAGAGCCCGTGCAAAGCTATTCTCAATTTTAGTTATCCTACTGCTATCTGTCATGCCCCAAATCTCTGCACCATAAACAGCAGCACCCTGTGCCTTGGCCACATAGATCTTTACTGCTGGAGACACAACTTTAGCGATCGTATTCCTGTAAAGGCGTAATATGGATGCTGCCCGATGTTGCAAAAGCCCGCCACTCTTACCGACTTGTTCGTCCCAGAGGAGTGAGTCTGTAAGCCTCACACCCAAGTAGTCGATAGAGCTAACCTGGTCCAAAATAGCTCCATCTAACCTGATCGTACACTTCTTACGAGAGCCAGAGCGAAGCACCATCAATTTTGTTTTCTTCGAGTTCAGCTCTAAACCAAAATTCCAGCAGAATGATTTAAATCTATCCACAAGAATTTGCAGCCCCGGTACAACTAATATGTGTGGTACAGAGGAGGCTAACCTAATCAGTGACGGGCACCTGTCAGTGTTGCAGTATACAGTCCCAAATTTGGCTGTTGTCATATGTGCCACACTTGCTGACAATTAAACTGCACGACCCACCAATGACAGTTGAAGTTCCATACTTACCTGTCTAAGATAACATATACATACACAATGTGAATGGCTGGAACACTGGATGACAAATGTATGGACTAGTTGATGTTATTTAGCAGCCAATTTGACAGCTCCTTAGTCATAGGGGATACACGTGGTAATACATGGAAATGAAGGCAGTAAGCATACCCTAGGCCATTTCTCCTACTTGGCCAATGCACATATGAGAACACCAGACACTCAGTTAACATGGAGAAAAAATAGTATAATACAAACAGGATTTATTTAAAATGATTTGAAACTTCATACCTAAACCTGTCCTTAAAACTAAACTACACTAAACTAATGTAAACTAACTTAACTTAGACCTACACCTATCCAACCTATTCTAAACTAGTCTTACACATGTAATGCCACACTCTAAACATCGTCCCCTCACCCCCTTAAGAGACAAGAGACAAGTAGGATAACCTATGCCCTAAACAAATATATATATATATATATATATATATATATATATATATATATATATATATATATATTATTTTTTTAAACATTTTTAATTACAATTTTTTTATACATATTTACCCCAACATAAACCCCCACACAACCCCTGAATAAAAAAGTACTAAAACCCACCCCCAACTATACTTACTCTAACCTATGCCTACACTACACGATTTCACTAACTTAACACTACCCATCTAAAACCCAGTATAAATATATATTACCTGTAAAAGGGAGAAGGAAGGAATTGGGAGGTTATGGCACTGCCACTTCACATTTCTTTAAATTTTCTCTTAGTGTACTTTAACAACTTATGATTTTTTTCACTCTCCTTCTCCAAATGTTCCAATCTGGCCATCATGGCGGCCATGTTCCATCTCATTTCTCTTTCAAAGTTTGAACTAATGGCTGCAGCAGGTGGCTGTATGGGTGCCTGGCTTCAGACAGGTGCACCTGATGTGGAGGAGGTCGGACCCACAGAGGCCCCTTGGGCCCCTGATTTTTTCCCCAATGTGATCTGCTTTTTTTGGTCTGCTGTGGAGGTCCCCCATGTGGGAAAGCACGCCATGGACCTGTGGCCTTTTCCTTCCGGAACCTCCTCTCCATCCTCTGGTACCCAGCATTCACCTCCAATATGTGCCTGTATCTGTCGGCCCGTTTGTGTAATGCACGTTGTTCTGCAGGTGTCATATTGGCAGCTAAAAAATGAGGAGAATAAAGCATTAAATACAACATTGGGTGGAGGTAGAACAGACATGCAATATACAAAGCATCCGGAGATGACACATGCAGTCCACCACACATTCCACAACAATGACTGGCTCCAAATCTATGACTATTTCCCACCAGTCATCTAAGGTCACTGGGATAACGACTATCCATTGTTGACCATCAGGACCTAGAGATGAGTGGACTACTGTGTCCTTGCTCAACATTTGTGTTAACAAACAAGTGAGGATCACGTGGCCCAACACGTCTAGATTCTCTGCGCCATTGTCAATATGGGGCACTTTCCATGCAATCCACCTCTTTGACACCCCTGGTGCTAAATCAAGACTTGCCCAGGCTACATGGATGCAAGGTGGGGGTCATATGATAGGGGGGCTGGAAACTTCCCTCCGGCTATTCTAAGGTTTGGTAAAACTTCATTCATGTGTCCTGGTTTTGGACCTGGTCTGAGCATAAGTTACAAGGGGGTACACCAGTGCTCATGATGTGCCCACATGTACAAATATTGCAAAGTCCCCATAAAATTTGGCCAAAGTCTCAACAGCACATCAGATTTGTCTACAGATTTCGTAACTATTGCCCCCTACCCTGTGCTATGTTGTGCAAAATGTGTAATGCAGAATATACATGGTGACTGTATGGGTGCCCTTAGGGCCACAGTAAGATTGGCACTGCACTGGGTGCTGCTACAGTATCCCTATCTATTGAACAACATGTACACATGCATGTCAGACATCACCTAAGTACCAGGTACACACTCAGCATTCACATTATATGCAGCACCTGCTGCATATACTAATTGTGTACTCTACTGACTGTTGCCCAGCACAATATGGCTCCTTGCACGACTGCAGCCTCAATTTATATCTGAAGGGTACTGAGGCACCAGTGGTGCAAGTGTCTCCTACATTGGCCCCCTAGAGGTCTCTACACATTTCCTACATCTGTACCGTTTCGTGAGTAACTGTGAGCTACGTGTGGCACACAGTGTTCTCAAAAGTGCTGTGACAAAGTTGTTGTCAACAGGCATGCTAATCACATACACAGGAGCTCTGACACCTATCATTATTGACATCAATGTATATGTGGCCATGCTTTCTATTTCCTAACACACACAATTCCATAGCAGCACACGTTGCCACTTGTGCAACAATCAAGCCATTCTCAAAGCTCAATATTGCATCAGACATGATGTCACAATCCCAACTCCGATGATATCATTGCATTGGTCACACAAAACGTTTATTCATTGCATTGCACACATCAGACTGTCTCAAACAAAACTCTGGATTGCCACCGATGACCCACAAGGGGACTCTTACTGGCAGCATTGGGGTCTTCAAATATTAACACCTCTCCACTAGTGTAGGGTAGAGGCCCACCTGCAATACATGAAAGGAAAACATACCTTTGTGATTTTGGGACATTTCTGTGCATGGATGGCAGTTTTAAAATCAATTTGTTAATCTGAGTGAGCAAGTCAACCTAGTGGTAGATCAGACCAACTGTCAAACATCTATAATCTGTCAGTTAGACATGGGGTCAGATAATGGAGACCCTGGCACCTACAAAGCATCACTTTCCCTGACACTCCTGTGGTGCATTTAACTGCATCATATGTATATGGAATTGTCATGCAGGTGTTTTTTTGCTTACACCTTCAGGACCATATGGGGCTGCATGACACAGTATTCTGTATCTTAGGGGCATGTAACAGTTGTTGCAGTGGCTATCCCATTTTGAGCCTGCTTCAGATGTTGAAGCCATCTAACTCATTGTCACCACAGACTGACAACTGCCCAGGGGTTGTGTGAGTATTGCAAAGTGTTGAGGAATGCTTTGCTACATCCTTGTTTCGTTACTAATATGTGTGTGCCATTACAAGGCATACACACTTGAGCTATGATGCCATGGCATTATACTTATGTTTATTTAGTTGTTCCTACTTGCACATTAACTGATTAAAATTACAGATGTCTTGCCAATACTGTGTGGCCAGCCATTGTTGCCATGGTATCCCATTCATTCTCCAGGAAGGGATACCAACATGCGCATCGACATTTGCCTCAAAACAGACACACTTGCTCTGTGGTCAAAGGATGCCTGTGTTGGTGCATTTTTCTAAGTGATGTGCTAGTGCTGGTGCAGATGAAGGCCTGCCCCATACTGTCTGTAAGACGCAGTAGGCCTGTGGTACAGATTCAGCACATGTGTGTGGAGTAATATACACATTCTGGGGTGTATGTGATACACAATGTGCAGGAAGAGGAAATGGCAAGTAGTCAAGAGCAAGTGCATAGTCAAGTTCCCTTAAATGGCATTGGCCAATGACACAAAGGGGCAGATTTAAGGAAAGTGGTACTGCACCAAGTGCATCACTACGGTCCTTGTGGCCCTTAGTGCACCCCTTTCACCCGTCATGTGTGCGCCTTATGAAAAATACTGTGCAGCATGTTGCATGTAGGGGGCAAATGCATCAATTTATATGGACGCAAATAATGTACTCAGCAGGTGTAGCAGCAAAAAGATTACTTCTGCTGAGTACACAGGGGCCCATCATATACAATGATATGCCACCCTATAACACCTGCTCTGAGGAGCCATTCAAAGTGAGGAAATATGGCAATAGGAAATGTATCGTATTTCCCAGAGCCATGTACTTTAGCCCCACGTACATGTGTACGGCCCCCCTCCCATACATGATGCCTGTCGCAGGCCTCATGTTGTGCTGGTCTAAACTGGGTGGCGCTATGCATGCATTGTACCACTTTGTTATGATTGCCCAGGGAAGATGGCACTTCTTCCCTGTCTCTGCTTCATTAATGTAATGGTAGCCGTAAGGTGGCACTGGGGCTCTTAATACAGGCACTATACAAAATGACCAGATCCTTTGACAAAACATGCCCCTGGCTTCTTTAGAGCAGTTGGACTGACCATCAGCAACTGGGTCTCCCTCACAGGGGACTCCGGAGATAAATACATTGCATCAGTCTTTTCTGCAATCTAAGGGAGCCTGTGATATACATGATATACATGATATGACAGTTTCTGGGATTATTTCTTGGAATGTGGCAGGATTAAAATAAAAAATGTGAAACCTTGATTGGCTTAAATTACAACCCTGGCGGTTGTCGGAGAAGTGGCGGTCTTACCGCCAACAGGCTGGCGGTAAAAAAATTGGAATTATGACCATGGCGGCTACCCCCATGGTCACCTGCCACTTCTCCGAACCGACCACCAGGGCAGAGACGACCACTGGGCTGGAGACTTGGGTCTCCAGCCCGGCAGCCGTCACAAGACCGCCGGCAGTATGATGACCCGGCTGACCACCATGGATTTCATGGGGTTGGGAACCGCCATGAAATCCATGGCGGTAAGCACTATCAGTGCCAGGGAATCCCTTCCCTGGCACTGATAGGGGTCTCCCCCACCCTGAGTCCTTCCCCGACATCACTACACAGACACACACCCGACATGCATGCAGACACCACCAACACACATACCCGCACACACACGAACAAACATGCCAACAGACATACACACAGTCATACACGCACACCCACATTCAGACATACACACACACATCTATACAGACATACATACTGACAGACATGCACACATTTCCAAACACGCTACACCCCTGCATGCATACACGCACTCATAACACCCCGTCTTCATACTCACACGCACACCCCCATGCACGCACACAACACACAACACCCCCCCCATTCCCCTCCCCTTATGGACGATCAACTTACCTGGTCCGTTGATCCTCCGGGAGGGGACGGGATCAATCGGGGCTGCTCCGACGCCAGCACCCTGTCAACAGAACACCGCCACGCCGAATCACGTGACGTGATTAGGTGGGTGGTGTTCTGTTGACGGGGCAGTGTAGGTGGAGCAACCTCCACTTCCCCGCCAACCGCCAGTATGGCTGCTGGCGGCTCTCCATCTGGAAAAGTACGGAGGGCTGCCAGCAGTCATAATTCGCAGAGCGGAAAACTGCCAGCACTGGCGGTCTTCAGCATGGCGGTCCCTCAGCTGTCTTGTGAAAAGACTGCAGAGGTTGAAATGACTCCCATAGTGTCCCTGCAATTAAGACCTCTGTGGGCAGGGCTAAAGGAGGTCTGGTTATTTTTGTATCATTAATGGCAAAGGGGGTGGATGTGTGTGCTGTGGGTACATCCCCTTTTTTCTTGGCTTTAATTTTGAAATTATCTGAGCCATTTGATATATTGCTGATTAACTATTATAACAATTTCTTTGATAATTCGGACACTAGTGTAGTTGGTAACCTGGAGACGACAATACACAAGGCAATGAATACTAGTAAGAAGGACCTAAGAATAATATGGGTTGGTGATTTTAATGCTCACTTGTGTGAACCAGAGGATCTAGACTGTTGTGGGCTCCTCGATGAAAACGATTGTCCCATTCAGCATTTTAAACACTCTCCTAATGGGAATGCTCTTAACCGTGTGATAACAGCTAACTCTCTGCTTTTTCCTATATCAGTCTCAGAAGGGGTACCGATGTTTATAAGAGGAGATGCCCACACTATAATTGATTTTCTTAGTTATTCCAGAGAATTAACCCCCTTTGTCGGGCAGTTTAGGGTGACGCCAACCTGTATTAGTGACCACAATCCTCTAACTATTGAAATAAACTTGGGTTTGAAAAGTGATTCTAGATTAGAGAAACGACATCCAGAAATGAAGTTTTCAGCCCGAAAACTTTTTACAATCAAATGGGGAAAAATAGATGGTAACAGCTTTTTTAAAGATGTTGGGAGAGATGTAGCAAAGTTTTGCAAGTCGCAAATGGCCCGATTCGCAATTTGCAACCTCGCAAAATCTGAAGTGGGATGTAAAAATTTCCAAAGTGCAAATTGCGATGCGAGCCATTTGCGACTCGCAAAAATAGCGACCTGATTTTGCGACCCGCAAAGAGGAAATCGCAATTTGCGAGTCGCAAACCATATGAAAAATGCAGTTGCAAATTGCGACTAGTCGCAAAAAGCCCATTTTGCACACCCAAATTACCACTATGTCAGAGCAAGTGGTAACCAGAACCAAAGTGTAAAAGGAGACCCAGAAGGCATCTGGGTTACTCAAAATGGCTGAACTGTATGTGATAGCATGGAAGAGGAGAGTCCACACTGCCCAGCAGAGGAGGAGGAGGAGCCAGAGACAGGAGAGGATATGCCGACCCAGGCAGACACTTTTCCAACAAACTGAAGAGGAGATTTATGACAAATATAGACTGAGCAGTGCAGCAATATTAGAATTAATTGAAATACTCAATCCGCAGCTTCAACGACAGACAATGCGCGGCAGCGCCATCCCTACACATGTGCAAGTGCTATGCTCACTACACCTCTTGGCCTCGGGTAGCTATCAGGGGGTGATTGCTGTGGCAGGTGGGGTATCCCAAAGTGCACTCTCACGATTCTTCAGATGTTTCCTAGATGCCATACTCACACACACATGTCCAGATACATATACCTACCCAGGAATGAGGCAGAAATTAACAGCACCAAGTTGGACTTCTACAGAATTGCCAACTTCCCCCATGTTATAGGGTGTGTAGACGGGACACATATACAAATCTGCCCTCCTGCAAATCTGGAAGATGTGTTCCGCAATAGGAAATGTACCCACTCACTAAACATCCAGGTGGTATGCGACGCCCATAATGTAATTACTGACATTGTAGCCAAATTTCCAGGGAGTACACATGACTCATACATATTCAGGCACAGTGGGATACACCAACGCTTAGAACGTGGGGAGTTTGGAGACGGATATCTATCAGGTATTGCTGACTACACCCTGAAGCCATACATACAGGTCACTGTAGAAACCATCCATGCCCTGCTAACATTGCTTATTTTTGCCAAACAGGTGACAGTGCATATGCTCTAAAACCATGGATACTTACCCCGTACCTAACACCTGGCAATGAGAACAAGAGGCGATATAACAGTGCCCATCGGCAGACCAGAACTTTCATCGAGAGGACCTTTGGATTGTTAATCCGGTCCTGGATTTGCTGCCAGATATTATTTTTTTCTGTGTCTGGGACACTCAGGGCTGCCTTCCCAAACAGTTTGTCATGGTGCTGGCAGCATTCCTCCGTGAGCACCTCCAGTTCTTTGTCAGAAAACGTAAGTTTTATTTTTCTCTCAGCACTGCCTGTTTCCTCCATTGTAGCAGCAGGTCCTCTCTCCTGGGTGTTGCACAGCAGTTTGGAAAGGGTGTGGTCCTCCCTCCTCCCAGGTGTATTTGATGACTTCCTGGTTCTGATGTCATCACCAAGAGGCAGGAAGTGAATTTCCAAACTGTTGTGCTGCACCTGCAGGCAATTTGCGGGCCAATCGCAATTTGCGACACCCTACTCGCAAAAAGCGACCTCGCTAGAAGCGAACTCGCAAAATGCATTGCGACATCATTTGCGAGTCGCAAATTGGTGTCGCACTTTTTTCTTGGATCCCATTTTGTGAGTCGGAAATTGCGATTCGCATTTAATCGCAATTTCCGACTCGCAATTTTTTTTCCTACCTACATCTGGCCCTTAATGCTGAATAAATGGACAGATGTTATGACAACCTTGAGTGAAGATATGCCCCCCCATGAAATCGTCTATGCCTTCTCTTCTTTAACAAAGTATATGGCTGAAAAATTGCAGTGCCCTGGCACTAATTAAATAAGAGGCCCTCGATGGTTCAATCATGCATGTACTCTATCCCTAAAAAATGTAAAGAGCATAATTAATATATCTCCTAATGATCGACGAGAAATCAAAATTGCAAGAAAGAGATATAAGGAAGTACTTGCTATTAGGAAGGCTGAATTAAGTGAGTCTGCCTGGGAGGAACTGATAGAAGCAAGTAAAAATAAAGATACAATTGCATGTTGGCGAGTGGTTAACTCTCCATTTTTGAACGATAAGCATGAAATGACTATGGATACTGTCATTCCAGCTCAAAACTGGGTGGATTATTTCTCAAAAACTTTTGCAATGGAGAACAATGCCTAACAAGATGATACGAATTGCCTTATGACAATAGGAAATGCTTTAATTAGTGCAGCTTTTAGTAATACTATAAGTGTGGCTGACGTAAAACAGGCTATTCAAGACTGCCCTCCTGAGAAAGCCCCTGGCCCAGACAAAATTCCTGCTGATTTATACAAAGCGCTTCCAGATTTTTGGGGGCCATTGCTCACCAACGTTTTGAGATCTGTTATGACAGGCCCACTAGTAGATATTTGGAGAGAGGCGATTATTGTCCCGATTTTCAAGAAGGGGGATAGGGCAGATCCTTTATGCTATCGACCAATTTCCCTGTTGGACAGCTCAGTTAAAATTCTAGATCGAGTGAATTTAACGAAGCTGGAAAACTGGGCAACTGAATCTAACTGTCTTTCAGAAGTGCAATTTGGCTTTTGACCTGGGTTGGGTACTGTAGAACAAACATTTAACCTGAGTCTTATAGTTCAAAAATATACGAAAGTCAAAAAGGGGTGTGTACATTTAGCATTTATGGACTTGTCTTGTGCTTTCGATACAGTCAATAGAGAGAAACTGTGGACGGTCATGTTAAATATGGGGGTGGACAGAGATATAATTGTCCTACTTAGCAGACTCCATGCTTGAATATCGGCTCGAGTTCGTTACTCTCAGGAGGGTGGTTTAACAGAGAAGTTCCCTTCACTAAAGGGGGTTAGACAGGGATGTGTGCTGGCCCCCTTTCTTTTTCTTCTTTATATAAATGGGCTAGAGAGATCTCTCTGCGAATCAGGGAAGGATCTGCCAATTATTAATAACTCCCCAATTCCAGTACTATTGTATGCGGATGATGCTGTACTCATTTCAAGGACAGCAAATGGCCTTCAGATTTTATTGAATGCTTTTAGTGCATTCATGGGAAACCTTGGTCTTAAAATCAATAGATCTAAGTCATTTGTGATGAAGACTGGGCCAAAGCTAGCAAAAACTAAAAAATGTGTTTTAGACGGGGAAGAAATTCTTAAGGTCCCACATTTGATGTACCTGGGGGTCCTGATTGATGTAGATTTTAATTGGAAATTTTTAGTAAATATACGTTCAATACAATTCCAGAAAGCCATAGAAGCAGTTTTTAGATTTGCGAAAAGGTTGCGACATAAACATGTAAAAGAGATAATGATTGGATGATTGTCTTCTCCAGCAAATGTCTCTCTATCACGACATTTGGAGCTGGGGTTTGGGGATACGCTGAATGCTAGAGCATCCAGATTGTAGAAAATAAGTTTTTAAGAAGGCTCTTAGCAGTCCTGCAATCAACTTCAGGAACGTTCTGCCAAGTGGGCTTGAGATGCATATCCAGCTACATAAAGCTCCAACCCATATTACTATGGATAAAAATTTGGTCAAAACCGGAAGCTCATTTATGTAGAAGGGTGATACAGGATTGTCTTTTATTATCATGACCATTGGACATACCTTGGCGCAGAAAAGTCCACTCCTCTCTTCTTTCCTTAGGACTAGGGAAGTTCTTTTTCAAGCCGGACCCCCTGACAAAGCGGGATATCAAAAGGGTAAAGGAAATATATTGGCAGAAAATGTATGATTTGAAGCCGATTTTGGCTACAGATAGAATCCAGGCGAGGAACCAGACACAGCAATCGCACCCAATGTTATATTTGACTACTACCAGCCTTGAGCGACAAAGGTTCTTACTTACCAGGCTACGCCTGAACACATTGCACTACTTGGTAGCATTTCCTACCCGTGGAACTTGGTTTAAGAATCTTCCACCGTGCTGCTGCGATGGAAAGACATCCCAAAGTACCTTATGACATTCAGAGAAAAAGGTTTTTACGTCCGTTATTCTTATCTAACAGTATTAGAACCACCCGGCTTGCTTACCTTTATTTACATAACTTGGGAAACGTAGACATTATACAGGCTGTGATAAATTTTGGAATACGAAATATGTATCAATAATGTTTTTATTAATTTAATGATCATGAAATTTGTATGTTTGTATTTATTGGATGTCCTTTATGGTCTATTTTGTACTGAATAAAGTAAATTGATGATGATGATGACAAAACATGCTGCACTCAACCTAATCACCACCTGTCATGCACATGCAAATAATGGTGTTGCTATGCAAATGGGATACTTACAAACTGCTCCACCAATCTGAATCCCCAGGTGATCCAGTAGATCTTGCTCCCTTGAGATCAAGTCAGCCCAATGGTGTTTAAGTTGGTGGTCATTGCGTCCGGCTCCTAAAATTATTGTTAGGTGGTGGAGCACCTTGCCCCACCACAGCTTCCTGGCCTCTGTGGGGTAGCCCTGGATAATGGGCCACCCACAACCAGCATAATTGGCAGGCAGGATGTCCTGTTTCATCACTTCCTGCACCTGTGCGTCACGTTTTCAGTTATACGTAGCTTTTTTTTGACGAGTGGCGGTCGTGCTTTGACTTTTTCCCATTGTGCCTGACAAAGCTTGTGGACCTGCAATTGATTCTCAGGGCCAGGCGTCTTTTTTCTGGATAGGAAAGTATGAAGTTTCGGCGTTTCTGTCTACATTTTTGGTGCATGATGGTCATGCTTGGTATTCCTTCCTATACAGACTGACAAGGCCTGTGGCCATGCGATTGCCGCGCGGGGGCCAGGCATCATTTTTCTGGGCTTGCGGAGTATGGAATTTAGTTGTTTGCGTCACATGATGGGAATGCATGGAAATTATTTAGGAAGGCTTACAGTGCACCCAGATTCCCATACCATCTCACAGGTGCTATACAATTATGTTGTCAGTATGGTATGGCTACATGTGTGTGCATGTTTGTTCATATCTTGACAGGGACATTGGTATATTTAACCTATATGTTTATGGGTGTGATGCATGCAATGACTGATACTATGTGCATATATGCATGTGTAGCTGGACTGTGTTCACATATGTTATCACATGTGTACTATAAGTGTACGTATGTGTTCTAACACATATTTGTGGGTATACCACATTGTTATGTGTGATGTACAAATTTACTCATACCAACAACACAATAGATATGATGGGCTATGTTTAAAACATGGCAAGGCATGTGACAGCCATGACACGTTGTACACAGAGGATGCAAAGGATTATGGCTGGGTTGAAATCACATTACCCCTGGCAATGTGTGTGGATATGTGTCCACTCTGTGGTGTATTGTTGGTTTAGGCTTCATGATGCTCTGCCACATGTGTGACATATAGTTCCCCATGCATCTTAGTAACAGGAGATGCTGTGCACACATGTGTCAATGAAGGTTGCTATATGCCGTGTGTGTCTAAAGATATGTGTAGTGTCATTTCAGTAACATATGACCACAGCAGTGAGTTCATGGGATATGAAACCTCACATATCTATCTTCCGATATGGACACATGTTAGACTTTAACAAAGGTGTGTGTAGTCATATCAGTGCCACCTATGCTTCCGTATGTCGGAACACATGTGAAGATATTTTTTTTCTTTCAATAATCTTGTGATACACATGCACTTACACTTGTGGAAAGTTGCCTTTTGTTCAGACTCCAATACACATTACCAGGCCTGTGCCATTTAAGAGGTACATATGTGCAGAGATATCTGGCATATGTGTGCATGCAATGAACTAGGTACTCACAATCAACCACATCATGTTTGTTATGACTGCCACATACAATGGCATACCATTGTGTAGCAGTGTTGCAGTCTGGCAGACAGCAGCCTACTCTTCATCACTACTGTGGGTGTTTTTATGCCAACACAGACCCACTGTTGCATGTGAAGGTGTAGGTTTAAGGAGCTCCAGTCTACTCAGTCCACTGTGCACATGCAATGGTGTTAGGCTGTTTTGGGTGGGGATCTACACTCTGCATGATTTCTACTCAGAAGAGCAATGCACAGTCCCCTGTAGACTGACACATGCACAATTGTGATCCATCGGAGCGGGATATACATTTTTCCTCTGGGGTTTTTCATGTCTGCCTTCCTGAGGACTGGCTACTTGCATGTGTAGGACATGTCTCTTCATTTGGCATGGTCTGACAAACATGATTTTATGTCCTTAGTAATTTCCATGGGCAGCTTGGTTAGGGGTTGTATCTCTGTTGTGACTTGTACTTTGGGAGCTTGCCAGGGGACAAATGGTGTTATCTGTCACTGCCTCCTGTCATGTTGGTATGCGATGGACAACTAACAGGTTACAGTAGTGGCAAACATGAGTGGGCTATGTACTGACCTAGCCATCCTCTCTGTACATATGTTCAGTGATCACATGTAGACATTAATGTACTGCACAGTCACTCTTGGTCTATATGTGTTCCTCCTCCATGTTTTACCACATTACTTGTTAGGAATATTTAGTGCCCTACATTGCTGGCAATCTTTAGGCTACTTACAATGTATACACATCTTCTACATCATTATTGTCCGGTTATACAAGGACAGGATGCAATGTATGACTTGTGTAAATTGTAGATGTACACATCTTTTTCTACTGGCTACATGAAAGTTACCATCCCACTGCCTGGCTTTGCGAGATTTATTGAGCACCACACATATGACATTACACCTGCTGCAGCACTTGTGCCATCTCCAAGTGAGCTCCCATGTTGTATTTCCAAGTATGTGTGGGTATCTCTCAGCTATCCATCCACATCCTTTGTTGAACATGGGTATGCATTTATTCCTCCATTCCACAACCTATGTCACTCTTACCATGACTGTATGATGTTAATGTGTGAAATCATCTCAGTAATGTTTTTTCCATTAGCCACATGCAACATGTCTGTCTACTTCTACTCCCATTTGTTTTTTGAATATGTCTGTGATATGTTTGGATATTGTTGGACATACTTGCACATACCACACCTGATTGGCATATTGGAGACCTAAACATATTAGGGAATTTTGGGCCAGATGTAAGTAGAAAGCAAATTGCGAGTTGCAATTTGCGAGTCCTTCCGACTCGCAAATTGCAACTCGCAATTTGCTATGCAGAAAGGTGTCTCAGACACCTTCTGCGACTCGCTATGGGGTCGCAAAGACCCACCTCATTAATATTAATGAGGTGGGTCGCAGTTTGCGACCCGATAGCGAGTCTGGGCACTCACGGGGATGGTGGCCTGCTGGAGACAGCAGACCACCATGTCCGTGACTGCTTTTAAATAAAGCAGTATTTTTTTTTCTATCTGCAGCCCGTTTTCCTTAAAGGAAAACGAGCTGCACTTAGAAAAAAAGACCGAAACCTTTTGTTTCGGTTTTTTTCAGAGTAGGCAGTGGTCGCAAATCAACTTGCATCGCGGTGCGAGTCGCAAATAGGAAGGGAACACCCCTTCCTATTTGCGAGTCGGAAACACATTTTGCGAGTCGGTTCCGACTCGCAAAATGTGTTTCTGCATGGCGCGCAGGCATTAGCGCCTCGCAAACAGTGTTTTTCGCCGTTTGCGAGGCGCTAATGCCTTGCTACATCTGGCCCTTTGTCACTGTTGGTACCTTGCTCTTGTTCTGAATCTAAGTGACAATAAGTTGTGTGTATTGCTATGTGCTACCTGATGGTGTAATACAGACTATACTAGGTTGCCATGCTGACACATGTCAACCATGGGAAGCGGCCTTAACCACAACTCCCTAACAACGAAGTCATGGACAATGAAAGCGGAACAATGCTTTCGTTAACCACGACTTCCTTGTTTGGTGCCTTAACCACGCATGTGCTGAACCACACACATGAGTGGTTAAGGCACAGAAGAAGGGAGTCAGCTGAAGAGGACGACGTGATCAGGTAAGTGGGGCTGTTTTAGGGGAGGGGTTGGGGTATTTGTAGTTTTAGGGGCGGGGTGTGGGGTCGGGGTATTTTTAGTTTTAGGGGGTGGGGGGCCAGGGTGTTTTAGGTTTAGGGACGCGGTCGAGGTATTTTTAGTTTTAGGGGCGCGGGGTCGGGGCATTTTTAGTTTTGGGGCGGGGTGGGGGTCAGGGTATTTTTAATTTTTGGGGGTGGGGGTTGGGGTGGTTTTAGGTTTTAGGGGCACGGTGGGGGTGGCGGTAATTTTAGGGGCGGGGTGAGGGGTTGGGGTGGTTTTAGGTTTTAGGGGCAGGATGCGGGGGTGGGGTATTTAGTTTTAGGGGCGGTTTAGTTTCAGGGGTGAGGGGTTGGGGTGGTTTAGGGGCGGGGAGGGGAGGCCAGGGCATTTTTAGTTTTGGGGCAGGGGTGGGGGGTCGGGATCTTTTTAGTTTTTGGGGGTGGGGGGTCGGGTGGTTTAGGTTTTAGGGGCAGGGTGGGGGGTCGCATTCATTTTAGGGATGGGTTTGGGGTGGGTTTAGGGGCAGGGGTGGGGGTTTGGGGTGGTTTTAGGTTTTAGGGGTGGGGTCATGGTAATTGTAGGGGTAGGGTTGGGGGATTGGGGTGGTTTTAGGTTTTAGGGGTGGGGTTGGGGGGTTGGGATAATTTTAGGGGCAGGGTGGGGGTTGGGGTGGTTTTAGGTTTTTGGGGTCGGGGTGGGGGTCAGGGTAGTTTTAGGGGCAGGGTGGGGGTTGGCGTGGTTTTAGGTTTTATCGGTGGGGGTCGGGGTAATTTTAGGGTTGAGGGTGGGGTGATGGGGTGGTTTTAAGTTTTAGGGGCGGGGTGGGGGTTTGGGGTAGTTTAGGTTTTAGGGACGGGGTTGGGGGGTTGGGGTTGTTTTAGGTTTTAGGGGCGGGGTGGAGGTGGGGGTTGGGGTTGGGGTGGTTTTAGGTTTTAGGGGCGGTGTGGGGGTCACGGTAATTTTAGGGGTGGTGGTGGGGGGCAGAGGGGATGCATGCTGGAAGCATGCATGTCGTTCACTAATGCCTTTACCAGGAATGCCTTTACAACGAAAAATCGTTGTTAAGGCATTCGTAGTAAAGGCATTAGTGGTAACAACGCGTTCGCTGTTCTGACCGCGTTGTTCAGGCATGCGTTGTTCCAACATACATTCGTCAACCATTGCTGGTACTTGCAAACCCTTTGATACCTAGGCCATACACCCGTACATCAGTCTTCACATGTATATTCGTATTTGCTGTAAGCATGTGTCAAGACAGCAGATTTGTATGACAAGTGTGTATAGAATATGTATAGGGAGTGGAACACACTGCCTACATTCCTCCCAGACAATAATTGGTGGTGCATTGTCCATTTTATTCTTAGAACCTGAAATTGGGCCATATGTTTGGATAGTGGTTCAGCACCCATTGCTGCTTCATTTGTCTGGCAACCCATAGAGCACTCCACAGTCAACATGTGTGTGCCATAAGTGAGGTACAGCACACCATGCATCATGGTTGGCCCCAATGGCAGATATAAGCCCATGGCTATACAATGAAGGCTCTGCAACTAACATTGGTTACAGGCCCTGTACAGTGACTGAATGTCCATAGTTACCAATGATTTCCCCCCCTTGTCACACATGCACAGTGCTGGCGAAGCAGCAATCCGCCTGAGATGTGACACTGTTCAGTTCCTACATTACTTAAACACCATTTGATAACAGTCCCGACCTTATGTATGCCCACCTTGCATACATCCTGCCAAGCATGGTGATGATGTGGAGAAAAGGCTAGGAATTTGTACATTGCCCACTTAACAGCACGTTATATGTTGTCACTAGTGAAGAAATCGCAAACCCACTTCCAGATATAATTAGTGGACTTATTAATGATTATTTGAGATTAATGTTCCAAGTCAAGTTGGTAACTTCAAATCCTTTAATTGTTGTCCTTATAGGCCAGAAGATCTAGACAGCATTATAGATGTCATTTTTTAGAAGACTTACAGGTTTCAGATCGGACAGCCAACATGTGTTTCACCCCTAAGGGTGGATACACCTGTGGCTTTTTCAAGACTGAAAATGATACAAATTGGTACAAGTAGTAGTAAAAGAGTAGCAATAAAAATGGGGATACTGAAATGTCTTGTTAGTAGTGTGGATCAAACAAGGTACTAAGGGATAGCATAGAAGGTATTTCAGGTACACCTCAGTGAGTTAAGTGAGAAAGTGTGGAACAATAGAAGAGGTCAAACACTTTAACCCGAAGAGTATTCGAAAATCCAGAAACCAATATTTGTAGCCCTAATCTTGGCCGATTCATAATTAAATGTACCATACTGTGATGAAAGGAGTCTTAGTGATATATTAGCTCAGTATTGAAGATTCATGCATATATGTTATTAAATGTACACATTGATAGTACTGGTGCTGGCAAAAGATGATTGGTGATTTAATTAACAAGCATAAGTGTATTAGTAGAAATTTTGTTATTGTTAAAATAAAATCGAAGATTAGGAGCAAGCAAAATGTTCATATCTAGAGACATTCATCAATAAAGATCCATTATGACGGTCCAAGAAAATAGTCTGAATAGGAATAATGTAATGCAACCAAATATAACACATAGAAAAACATTTTGCAATACTAGTTAACCAGAACAATTCAAGTCATAGTGCATATTTACTACATGACAAGGGTGTCACAGTGTTGTTACAGACAATTCATTTGAAAAACATTGGTCAATATTTAAATAATAAAAAGATAGTACGGTGTTTAAACGTATTCAGTAAATATAGCTTAGTTGTACTTATAATTTATACATCGACTGGCAATCGGACGACATACTTGCTACCATAGATGTGGTCAGCCTCTATACTTTTATTAAACACCAAGATGGGATTGAGGCAGTTCAAAAATGCCTGTCCTCATGCTCAACACATTCCCTGGAAATACATGAAATGATTGTAGCCATGCTGTCCTTCTGCCTTACCATCAACTTCTTCCTCTTCAAGGGAGAATACTGTCTCCAACAACAATGGGAATTTGTTTTGCTCCACCGTATGCCTGCATCTTGATGGGCGCAGACGAATGACATTGGCTCTGGAATGAAGATCATGAACATCTCTCACAACACATCATCTTCTGGGGCGGGTACATTGATGACATTATCTTAATCTGGCAGGGCCAGCAGTGCCTCTTACAGCATTTTCTACATTCGCTCATACCTAACAAGTGGAATATTGAGGTCACTGATCAAACTTTAAGGAGTTCACTCGAATATTTGGATCTTACATTGTATATTGACAACAATGAACAACATACTCGCTTTCATAGAAAGATTACAGCGGCAAATTCTATCTTACATGCATCAAGCTGCCACTCACTCAGTGCAATACACAATATACCAACAGGAGAGTTTAGACGGGTGAGACTGAACTGCAGCGATATAGAGGATTATGAGACAGTTCCTTTGGAAATCTTGGAGCATCTTTTTAGACGTGGCTATAATCCTTCTAGACTAAAGAACATTTCACCCAAATTGATCGTAATATAATCTTGAACAAGAGCAAAACTACCCCTCAGAATACACCTCTTCGATTCATCACCCGTTTTCACAATGGTCAACACCTTATTCGTAAACTGCTCCGCAAACATTGTACCTACTCAAGAAAAATCCTTCCATTACAGACCATATCTCACCAGTCTCCTAGATGGGTTTTAATAGAGCTCCAAATCTAAAAGATAAACTATGCTCTTCATTTTTCCAGAAAAAAGCAGTTCAACACTGTTTAAAACCTACTTAAGGTTTTTATACCTGCACAAACTGCTCCATCTGCAAATTGGGCCTGACAAAATCTAAAAACATTACAATCAATGAACAACACTTCACCATACGTGACTTTATCAACTGCGACAGCACCAATACAGTATATTTAATCAACTGCCCATGCAACAAGATTTATATCGTTAGCACAACCCGAGCACTTAAGCTTAGAATACAGGAACACTACTGTAATATACAAGGCTACCTCTGGTGGAACATTTTGTTAAATGTCAACCCCATACAAGAGTATTTACACTTTGTGGACAAAAAAAACTCAAAAAACACCCTTGTGGCGGGAATCTGGAACTTAAGCCACGACAATGCAAAAGCACGTTGATCATTCGCTTTGATACATGTGCGACATGGCCTCAACAAGGACCCAGAATGGCACTACTGGCTCCACTGATGGACTATAAGACTGATTAATGATAACATCTATCAGCTGTAAAGTATCTTTGATATAATGCATTTACCTGTCCAAGTCTTTCATAATGTTTCTCTCTACTACACTCTATTTAGATGCAAAACATTACATACACTATTCTGATATTCTAAACAATTTTCCTTTCCCTCTGTATTCCAGTAACATGAAGCTACTTGTTAGACTCCATTTTACTTAGAACTTGAAAGAGATCCTCTATTGATTCTATTATATATTTGATATACTCTACAGGAATTCTGATTATACTAGTGGGACTCCTGTATAGACTGGTTATAAAATTTGGTAGAATGACTAACCGATCTTGAATTGGAATGGAGTTATGGCAATTAGGCAGACGTGTTTACTAAATATATATTCAACATTCATTAAAAAATAATTGCCACATATCTATTACTTTCACATCTGTTATATTCACTAAATACAATATGCAATCGGACCTCTTTGCCAATCCAACATGGCCGCCATCTTTTCACCTTCTCAAATAGCTTACCCGGGACACTAACAACGAAAAAAGGACTACTCTGATCAGCATCTTAATAAATATAAAAGAAGGACTAAGTTACCACTTCGCTATCAAGATGGTATGTCACTAGAACACCGCAACAGAGGGATTTAGCCTGTAATTTCTTGTAATTGCCGACTTGGTAAGTGACCCACTAAGGGCTAACATTATTTTTACGTAGATACTCTGTTTTCCACCTCCAGTTTAAACATTACCATTGGATTGACTTTGCAGTAGTCTCCCTTACCTAAATACACAATATACACAGCCCAGACATTTTAGGCTACTTGCGACTAACCCAGTGCACCCTGAGTCCCGTGCCGATATTTTAGCTTATTACCAGGCCTAAGCTTCGGGGCGTTCTAGTTTAGTAAGTTTAGTTTCATGAATTTTGCTTTATGAACCTAGCTATATAACTGGGGCCACTCACCTGAAAAGCAGGATGTCTGCAGGGGCGATGGTATGCCCCCCCAATCTCCTGGAACACCTCTCAGCACTTCCTGGTGGACACAGAAACCCCGGCAGGTGTCCCAAAAGGAAAGGAGGAGTGGAAGAGAAAGAGACAAAACACTGCCACGCGCTGCCTGGTGTGCGCGAGAAAAACCACGTACACCAGACAGCGCCGGCGTAGGGGGAAAATGGCGCATGGGCGTCTTAAAATGGGGCAAGTCAGGTTACGTCGAAAAAATCATCGTAACCCGACTTGCGCCATTTATTTTCGACGCCCATCCCCCATCAACATGACTCCTATCATTGTAAAGATAGGAGTCATGCCCCCTTGCCCAATGGCCATGCCCAGGGGACTTCTGTCCCCTGGGCATGGTCATTGGGCATAGTGGCATGTAGGGGGGCACAAATCAGGCCCCCCTATGCCAAAAAAAATTATTAAAAAAAAATAAAAAAATACTTACCTGAACTTACCTGAATGTCCCTGGGGTGGGTCCCTCCAGCCTTGGGTGTCCTCCTGGGGTGGGCAAGGGTGGCAGGGGGGGTCCCTGGGGGCAGGGGAGGGCACTCTGGGCTCATTTTGAGCCCACTTGTCCCTTAACGCCATGCCTGACCCAGGCGTTAAAAAGCGGCGCAAATGCGCCGTTTTTAGCCACGCCCACTCCCGGGCGTCTCTTTTGCCCGGGAGTATAAATACCACGTAAAGGCCTGGGAGTCATTTTTTTGACGGGAACGCCTCCCTTGCATATCATTAACGCAAGGAAGGGGTTCACGCTAAAAAATGACGCACATTCCGGGAACTTTGGCGCTATTCGCCTCTAACGCCATAGTATAAATATGGCGTTAGTTGACGTTAGTTTAGCGTCGAATTTGCGTCGAAAAAAACGACGCAAATTCGGCGCAAACGGAGTATAAATACGGCCCACTGTATCTTCGGGGGGCAGGTCATTATTGACAGTGATAGTAGAGTTAGTGCACTCAACTTCCTTGAAACTGAGGCCCATATTTATACTTTTTGACGCTAAACTGCGCTAACGCAGTTTAGCGTCAAAAAGTTTTGCGCCGGCTAACGCCATTCTGAAGCGCCATGCGGGCGCCGTATTTATTGAATGGCGTTAGCCGGCGCAAGCAGACCGGCGCTGCCTGGTGTGCGCGAGAAAAACCACGTACACCAGACAGCGCCGGCGTAGGGGGAAAATGGCGCATGGGCGTCTTAAAATGGGGCAAGTCAGGTTACGTCGAAAAAATCATCGTAACCCGACTTGCGCCATTTATTTTCGACGCCCATCCCCCATCAACATGACTCCTATCATTGTAAAGATAGGAGTCATGCCCCCTTGCCCAATGGCCATGCCCAGGGGACTTCTGTCCCCTGGGCATGGTCATTGGGCATAGTGGCATGTAGGGGGGCACAAATCAGGCCCCCCTATGCCAAAAAAAATTATAAAAAAAAAATAAAAAAATACTTACCTGAACTTACCTGAATGTCCCTGGGGTGGGTCCCTCCAGCCTTGGGTGTCCTCCTGGGGTGGGCAAGGGTGGCAGGGGGGGTCCCTGGGGGCAGGGGAGGGCACTCTGGGCTCATTTTGAGCCCACTTGTCCCTTAACGCCATGCCTGACCCAGGCGTTAAAAAGCGGCGCAAATGCGCCGTTTTTAGCCACGCCCACTCCCGGGCGTCTCTTTTGCCCGGGAGTATAAATACCACGTAAAGGCCTGGGAGTCATTTTTTAGACGGGAACGCCTCCCTTGCATATCATTAACGCAAGGAAGGGGTTCACGCTAAAAAATGACGCACATTCCGGGAACTTTGGCGCTATTCGCCTCTAACGCCATAGTATAAATATGGCGTTAGTTGGCGTTAGTTTAGCGTCGAATTTGCGTCGAAAAAAACGACGCAAATTCGGCGCAAACGGAGTATAAATACGGCCCACTGTATCTTCGGGGGGCAGGTCATTATTGACAGTGATAGTAGAGTTAGTGCACTCAACTTCCTTGAAACTGAGGCCCATATTTATACTTTTTGACGCTAAACTGCGCTAACGCAGTTTAGCGTCAAAAAGTTTTGCGCCGGCTAACGCCATTCTGAAGCGCCATGCGGGCGCCGTATTTATTGAATGGCGTTAGCCGGCGCAAGCAGACCGGCGCTGCCTGGTGTGCGCGAGAAAAACCACGTACACCAGACAGCGCCGGCGTAGGGGGAAAATGGCGCATGGGCGTCTTAAATTGGGGCAAGTCAGGTTACGTCGAAAAAATCATCGTAACCCGACTTGCGCCATTTATTTTCGACGCCCATCCCCCATCAACATGACTCCTATCATTGTAAAGATAGGAGTCATGCCCCCTTGCCCAATGGCCATGCCCAGGGGACTTCTGTCCCCTGGGCATGGTCATTGGGCATAGTGGCATGTAGGGGGGCACAAATCAGGCCCCCCTATGCCAAAAAAAATTATTTAAAAAAAATAAAAAAATACTTACCTGAACTTACCTGAATGTCCCTGGGGTGGGTCCCTCCAGCCTTGGGTGTCCTCCTGGGGTGGGCAAGGGTGGCAGGGGGGGTCCCTGGGGGCAGGGGAGGGCACTCTGGGCTCATTTTGAGCCCACTTGTCCCTTAACGCCATGCCTGACCCAGGCGTTAAAAAGCGGCGCAAATGCGCCGTTTTTAGCCACGCCCACTCCCGGGCGTCTCTTTTGCCCGGGAGTATAAATACCACGTAAAGGCCTGGGAGTCATTTTTTAGACGGGAACGCCTCCCTTGCATATCATTAACGCAAGGAAGGGGTTCACGCTAAAAAATGACGCACATTCCGGGAACTTTGGCGCTATTCGCCTCTAACGCCATAGTATAAATATGGCGTTAGTTGGCGTTAGTTTAGCGTCGAATTTGCGTCGAAAAAAATGACGCAAATTCGGCGCAAACGGAGTATAAATACGGCCCACTGTATCTTCGGGGGGCAGGTCATTATTGACAGTGATAGTAGAGTTAGTGCACTCAACTTCCTTGAAACTGAGGCCCATATTTATACTTTTTGACGCTAAACTGCGCTAACGCAGTTTAGCGTCAAAAAGTTTTGCGCCGGCTAACGCCATTCTGAAGCGCCATGCGGGCGCCGTATTTATTGAATGGCGTTAGCCGGCGCAAGCAGACCGGCGCTGCCTGGTGTGCGCGAGAAAAACCACGTACACCAGACAGCGCCGGCGTAGGGGGAAAATGGCGCATGGGCGTCTTAAAATGGGGCAAGTCAGGTTACGTCGAAAAAATCATCGTAACCCGACTTGCGCCATTTATTTTCGACGCCCATCCCCCATCAACATGACTCCTATCATTGTAAAGATAGGAGTCATGCCCCCTTGCCCAATGGCCATGCCCAGGGGACTTCTGTCCCCTGGGCATGGTCATTGGGCATAGTGGCATGTAGGGGGGCACAAATCAGGCCCCCCTATGCCAAAAAAAATTATAAAAAAAAAATAAAAAAATACTTACCTGAACTTACCTGAATGTCCCTGGGGTGGGTCCCTCCAGCCTTGGGTGTCCTCCTGGGGTGGGCAAGGGTGGCAGGGGGGGTCCCTGGGGGCAGGGGAGGGCACTCTGGGCTCATTTTGAGCCCACTTGTCCCTTAACGCCATGCCTGACCCAGGCGTTAAAAAGCGGCGCAAATGCGCCGTTTTTAGCCACGCCCACTCCCGGGCGTCTCTTTTGCCCAGGAGTATAAATACCACGTAAAGGCCTGGGAGTCATTTTTTAGACGGGAACGCCTCCCTTGCATATCATTAACGCAAGGAAGGGGTTCACGCTAAAAAATGACGCACATTCCGGGAACTTTGGCGCTATTCGCCTCTAACGCCATAGTATAAATATGGCGTTAGTTGGCGTTAGTTTAGCGTCGAATTTGCGTCGAAAAAAACGACGCAAATTCGGCGCAAACGGAGTATAAATACGGCCCTGAATCTCTCTTTCTGATATGGGCACGGGAGCGGTAGAAGAACACTGGGATGCTCCAGCACTTTTCTTGTATAATAATAACTGTTGGCACAATTACTAACACTATGGGGCATATTTATACTCCGTTTGCGCCGAAATTGCGTCGTTTTTTTCGACGCAAATTCTACGCAAAACTAACGCCATATTTATACTTTGGCGTTAGACGCGTCTAGCGCCAAAGTTCATGGAGTTAGCGTCATTTTTTGGCGTGAACACCTTCCTTGCGTTAATGAGATGCAAGGTAGGCGTTCCCGTCTAAAAAAATGACTCCCAGGCATGTGCGTGGTATTTATACTCCCGGGCAAAAATCACGCCCGGGAGTGGGCGGGGCAAAAAACCCCGCATTTGCGCCTGAATTTAACGCCTGGGTCAGGGCAGGCGTTAAGGGACCTGTGGGCTCAGAATGAGCCCAGAGGTGCCCTCCCCTGCCCCTAGGGACACCCCCTGCCACCCTTGCCCCCCCCAGGAGGACACCCAAGGATGGAGGGACCCACCCCACGGACATTAAGGTAAGTTCGGGTAAGTATTTTTTTTATTTTTTTTGTGGCATAGGGTGGCCTGATTTGTGCCCCCCTACATGCCACTATGCCCAATGACCATGCCCAGGGGACAGAAGTCCCCTGGGCATGGCCATTGGGCAAGGGGGCATGACTCCTGTCTTTGCTAAGACAGGAGTCATGTTAATGGGGGATGGGCGTCGTAAAAAAATGGCGCAAATCAGGTTAAGGCGATTTTTTTGACTCAACCTGACTTGCCCCATTTTGAGATGCCCATACACCATTTTCCCCCTACGCCAGCGCTGCCTGGTGTACGTGTTTTTTTTCCACGCACACCAGGCAGCGCCGGTCGGCTAACGCCGGCTAACGCCATTCTATAAATACGGCACCCGCATGGCGCTTCAGAATGGCGTTAGACGGCGCTAATTTTTTTGACGCTAAACTGCGTTAGCGCAGTTTAGCGTCAAAAAGTATAAATATGGCCCTAAATTTCCAAAAACCCAAACTGAGTACCATAACAATAAGTACTACGACACTAGGGCTTGCTACACAGAGATTCACTGTTGCACACTACAATTAGAACTCTGGTTGCACTTTTCATGCACAAGAAAGACAAACAAGGGCATTAATTATGTCACGTATAACTTTCCTGCATGCATAAGGTTAAACTAAAAGGAACAAAAACAATCCAAGAAATGCAAATGTCCACTCTGGGTTTAAACAGTTAGGGTGGCACAGTTTGGTTTGGTTTCACTGTGTGTGTGAAAAACCCTTCAAAAGCACATTCCTCAAACCTGAAACACAGGCATGAATGACACAATTTAAATCCAAGAGTTATGCTATTAGAGAAAGAAAAGTCACGTAAATGCTCTTTTAAAATTGCACTGTCACTTTTTGTAGTACTTGAGCTCAAGCAGTTTCCTGAAGCACATTTGGGCAAGTAACTACAATAAGAATGTAGAATGTTCAGAAATGCATTTGCCGCTTCAAGATAAGCACTCTGCCAAAATACAAGGTCTGAAATACACCAGCTGTTCTAGGAAAGCACGGCGCTCAAAGAACAAACTCCCTGGAGAATAGTAGTCACTTAGCTGCAGTCTTTTCCAGAGTGCTGGAGGAATGCCTGGTGTCAGCTGGTACAGGAACGAAGAAAAGAAAGTCCTCAAAAGTCCTGAATACGAGGATGACAGCAAGGGCTGGACTGCCAAATCAGATGCTGAGATCAGGAAGCAAAACAAAGCCAAGCAGGGAGGAATGTTTCACTCTGCTATTTATAGCCAATCAGGAAAGCAGTTGAGTTTCCACATGTGGATGAGTCACCACACCCAATTAGAAGCACATGTCTACACCACACCCAATTGAAGCACATGTCTACACCTGCTCACATTAGCAAACAAGCATTGGTAAAACAAGAATTGATAAAACCAATCGTGTAACACAGCACATTATGTTTACTTAGAAACATGAAGGTTTAACCAAGAAAAGAGTTATGATTTAACCCTAATCCATGGGGATGCTGACAGATAACGCAGGAGGCACCTTGGGGATTCCTGACAATAACTTGGCACTTATTTGCCAGCACACAAATATCCAGTAGGCTCGTAATATTCTTAACTTTACTTTTGACCAGACATATTCAAAACTGCCTATTAGTTTCACTTCCATTATAACGGTATGTCGGATATATCATGGAATACCTTCCCCCTTCCCTCTCTTCACATGGGACTATCAATATAATCTCCTGAACATATAATCTTCCTTCTCCCGTTTTTTAGTGTTTTAAATAATTCAAAGTCACGCGCTCCATACTATAACTGTATTTCGATGTATAAATTATAAGTGCAAGCTATATTTACTGCCTACGTTTAGACACCATACTATTGTTTCAATGTTTAAATATTGACCAATGTTTTACAAATTAATTGTCTGTAACAACACTGTGACACCCTTGTCATGTAGTAAATATGTACTATGACTTGAATTCTTCTGGTTAACTAGTAATGCAAAATGTTTTTATATGCGTAATATTTGGTTGCATTACATTATTCCTATTCAGACTATTATCTCAGACCGTCATAATGGATCTTTATTGATGAATGTCTCTAGGTATGAACATTTTGCTTGCTCCTAATCTTCGATGTTATTTTAACAATAACAAAGTTTCTACTAATCCACTTATGCTTAGTTATTTAAATCACCAATCATCTTCTGCCAGGACCAGTACTATCAATGTGTGCATTTAATAACATATATGCATGAATCTTCAATACTGAGCTATCATATCACTAAGACTCCTTTCATCACAGTATGGTACATTTAATTATGAATCAGCCAAGATTAGGGTTACAGCTGGATTTTCAAATACTCTTTCTAAGGTTAAAGGGTTTGACCTCTTCTATTGTTCCTCACTTTCTCACTTAACTCACTGATGTGTACCTAAAATACCTTCTATGCTATCCCTTAGTACCTTGTTTGATCCACACTACTGACAAGACATTTCGGTATCCCCCTTTTTATTGCTACTCTTTTACTACTACTTGTACCACTGTGTATCGTTTTCAGCCTTGAAAAAGCCCCAGGTGTATCCACCCTTAGGGGCGAAACACGTGTCGGCTGTCCGATCTGAAACCTGTTAGTCTTCTTAAAAATTACATATACAATGCTGTCCAGATCTTCTGGTCTATAAGGACAACAATGAAAGGATTTGAAGTTACCAACTTCACTTGGAGCATTAATCTCAAATAACCATGAATAAGTTAACTTATTATATATGGAAGTGGGTTCTCAATTTCTTCACTAGTGCAAGCATTTCATCTTGGGGTAAAACTGACCTACACCCCCTTTGACAACCCACAGCAAGGAATATTAATGGGCATTTCTAGGAAGAGAGCAGTGGGCTACAATGTTATATGTTGTGGTGCATAGATCTGGGCTTTCAAGAACCACATGACCATGAGTTATGTGACAGTGATGTGTGACATGGAGGCACTAGACCCTTTTACATCACAAACTATGTTGCTACCATACTTGTAACTGTTGTGTTTCTTTCCTGCTCTCTGAAGTATGAGTTACATTCCAATGGTATATGTAGTGAAGAATGAGTAGACCATGGAGATTCAGGTGCCAAGTCATTTATTGGTGATGTTTACAAAGTGATTATATTTGTAGAGTGACTATGTGTATAAATTCTGTACAATTTGTAATCTCCTGCAAACTCCTGCAGTAGTGTTTTGTAGTTTTCCCCCAAATGTGCTGCACCATTGTCATCCTTCTCCTCATTGGAGACATCTACCTGTTCAGCCCAGGGAACATTGGTCTATATACCTCTATATTACGCAAGATTGCATATGCCAGTATCATCCTACATACAAGTGGTAGAGCATACAACAGGCTTCCTCCTGTCAGGACCAGGCACCTGAACCTTGACTATGGAAGCCCAGATGCCCTCTCCACCACATTTCATGTTCTTCTGTGCCCTTCATTATATGCACACTCTTCCACTGTTGTGTGATTGTCAAACAGAGTCATCTCCCATGGCTGGATGCTATAACCTTGGTCTGCTGCAAAGGAATGAGAGAAGATGTGTTGGTAATGCTTGATAGTGGTTTGGTATGTACCTTGGCAGTTGTTAGTTTTACGTGGAGTGGTGACTCAGACTTGCTTCTGTTCCTGTTTTGTGAAATGATTTCATAGGTCTGTGTTGATGGACATGACAATCTTGGGTTGTGGCTCAGGGACCTTGGGATTGTAATATTCAATCCAAACAGTTGGTTCAGCCCTTGCAAATATGTGTTGTGTGGTCCATATTTTTGCCAGTGACCTATTATTGGTGAAACCTTCCACCTCCTTGCACCAAAGTGGGTGTCACATCTAGAGACACCATGGTAGCTCTACAAAGCCAAACTCTGGCCTTCATGTTACCATGTGGTACTATGTATGCAGTGCAACACATGGTGCCCCTTTGTGGCAGCTGATGGCTGTGCCAGCCATCAACTGTACTAGGGTGTGAATCACACATTTGTAGGATAATCCACAGTTGGTACAGCAGAATATCCAAAGTTCCTATACGCAATTTATCACAGACACTTTCAGCACATGCCCAGTGCAAGCACTGGGAGGGGACTCACCATTCCTTTACATGAGTCCTTATGCACAGTGCATGAAAGGTCAGGTATGTCCTCTATACTCCTACAAAGCCCTACAATGACATCCATGATCTTTACAGTATTGCACAAACTCTGCACCATGGTGGAGAGTTTATTGTATATGGCACACACATTGTGGCATTAGGGGGCACAAAGTGGCACATGTGAGGTGGCACTGGCCTGGGTGCTACACGACTTCACTTCATTCTGCCCCCATGGTCTTTCATGGCAGGTAATGTTGTAGTCCTATGTGTGCGACTCAATGCAGCAGACAGGTGAATGTTCACACTACAGGTATGTCAGGTATGTGTGGGTGATATGTAGTTGGTCATGGTAACACTTGGATGCATTTGATATTGGTGCAGCCAGATGCTTGAACCCCATGACTGATGTGGGGCTGTGCCCATGCATGACTTTCTTTACATTGACATGGCCTATGCCATTCACATTGCTGAGCTTTACATTATTAGATGTAATGTGTGTGGGATCTGTATTTAGGTGTCAACCAGTGGACACTTGTAGTGGTTTGTGCCCAGCTTCTGTATGAAAAGGGAACATAGCTCCACCTGTCCTCACGTGGTGTGCTAGTCAGGTTGTGCCTGTTTTGTGTACATGTGGGTGTACATGTGTGTCTGAATTTCAATGATTGCGGTGTAGTGTGGCATGTGGCATATGTCTTGTTGTCTGTACATCTGTGTTCCCCTGCCTATGTGTGTTTAGTGTGGCATATGTCTTGTGTGTACTACATGGTAGGTGTGTTGTCTGTGTACTGAATGGCATGATGGCTTACCTACAAGTAGGCCATTGCCATATTGCCAATCCTGGAACAGCTCATTGATGGTTGAATGCCAGAATATGTAGATATCATGTTCGCTGCCGGGGTATTTGGCAAGGATGTTTGAGAAGAGCCCACAGTGGTCCATAATGGCCTGCACATTTATGGAATGGATGTGCATGTGGTTCTTGTATAGGTGTTCTGTTGCTGCAGGTGGCACCAGTTGTACATGGGAGCAGTCCATTGCATCCAGTGCATGGAGGAAGCCAGCAATTAAATAGAAACCTTGCTTAGTCTGCTGCTGCAGTTGCTGGGTGTTTGGGAGGCAGATGTAGTGGGGTGTAAGGCGTATGATTGCGTCCAGAACCTTTGGAAGGAAGACTGAGAAGGATGGCTGGGAGATACCAGCCACTTGTGCACCCATTGTCTGAAAAGATCCTGACACCAGCATATGGAGGACAGCAAAGAGTTTGGTCATGTTGGAGTTGCCACTCTTGCAGTGATGTCTGGCGCAATGTGGTGCAGCAGGCGTATAATTGACTCCTGGTTCAGACGTTAATTCCTGATGACATCTTGCTCCCTGAACCCAAGGATGGTTGTACGCTGTTGAAAGATCCTCTCCCGCCTTCTGCACTGCCCTTGTGGCTGCTGTGGTGGTGTTTGGGGTTGCTGCGGTGGAGGGACCTATTGTCGTTGCTGACGTCTGCAGTGTGTGCCAAGCTGGAGCAATAACACTTCCATGTTGTCTAGGAGGTTACCAATGTTCCTTCTGTGTGATTTCCTTAGGTGGTGGAGTGGGGCCCTCTTTTTAACGCCTGGTCTGACCAGGCGTTAATATTTGACACAAATCGGCCTTTGCGTCATTTTTTGGATCCACTTCCTTTGTGCGCATCTTTTTGGTGTCTGGGGGTAAATGTGGAGCTGGAGGGCTAGCGTCCTGTTTTGAGAGGGAATGCCTACTTTGCATATCATTGCTGCAATATGACGCAAGGTAGGTTGGCGCTCCAAAACAATGAAGCTAACTTGTTTAGTTTGACTCTAGACAGGTCTAACGTAAAAATATAAATTTCATAAATGTAGGCCAAAGTATATAATTATATAGAACTAAACTCAATAGATACAACTTCTGTAACATTTTCCAGGGCACATGGAGGCACACTTGCATGAGGAGAGTTACCATCAACAAAATAATGAAGGAAGGACATGAACTTCTACATGGGAATGTAATAGGAACTGTTGGTCCTTGCCCTCTGTCCAGTGTCACTCCCAAAGTTTTTGCCTTTTATTCTCCACTTTTTTGCTAAACATTCCTATGAACTTTATCACTGCTAACCAGTGCTTAATTGGTTGTGCTTTCTCCTTAAAACATGGTCAAATTGGCTTATACTCAATTGGCATATTTAGTTTACCTGTACGTCCCCTGTAGCATGATGTACCGTATACCCAGTGCCTGTAAATTAAATGCAACTAGTGGGCCTGCAGAACCTATTGCGCCACTCACTTAAGTATCCCATTTAAAACATGTCCTAGGCCTGCCATTGCAGCCCGAATGCAGTGTTAACCTGCCATGGCGACTTGGCATTTAAACCCCCCGGCCAAGCCTTAAGCTCACTTTTCATTACATATAAATCATCCCAAAGGCAGGTCGCAGGTAGCCCATAGGGCAGGGAGTTGTGCAATAAAAAGGGTGATATATACTTTTAAGTTTGTCTTGTAAGGTGAGGAGTTCTCTCCAGTGACAGTCCAGTTCATCCTCTCTTGCATCATGGGCCTGTTCCACAGTGTCCACACGCTGGACAAGGTTGATCACCTCCCTATTAAGGTCTTTAATATCGGCTGCAATTTCCGACTTCAGTGTTTCAAGGTCATCACGTAGGGACTGAAAGATTTGTTTCATGAATGCTCTTGTCAGGGGGGCTCCATCCCTCTCTGCCAACCGAGGCCCGTTGCATCTCCGCACTCCGCTTCTGGCGATCCTGTCTGCGCCATTCTTTTGGCAGGGGTTTTAGTGAAAAGGTCCTTAAGGGAGCCCTCTTTTTTGCTGTGCTTTTGGGATGCCATTCCTAAATGTCCATGCTCCTCGATTGCCAATAATAAATACACCTCCTGACACAAAGCCAGGCCAACAGACTAATATATGCTGTCTTCTCTCAGGTTTATGGCCCAGCACCGTCCCGCCAGCAGTGGGCACCCCCTCTGACCACCGCCCGCATGATAGGTGCACTCAGCCAGGCTGACAAGGCAATATGCGCTGTCTTCTCTCTGGTTTACAGCCCAGTACTTTGAGATTTCGGACCTACAGGTCCCCCGTCTGTCCCTGGTAGTGCCCCACTCCCAGAGGGGCCTCGTCTCTCAGTGAAGAGGGGGTCTCCAGCAGCTCCCCTCCACTCCGACACCTCAGCGGGTCTCCCGCAGCACCCCTCCTCTCCGCCACTCCAGCTGGCCCTATGCCTCTAGTCCACCCAGCCTCTGTTCAGGGCTTCTCACCTGGGCATGGATCGGCCGGTGCGACACTCCTGTTAGTGACCAGCTTCCACCAGCCGCGCACCGCACACAGCCTCACCACTTCTGCTGGGTCGCACTGACCGTGCCTCACTCCATGTCTCCCATGGGCCTCCTCTGGCGCGTCTCTGCGTGCAACAGCCGAACACTGGCAGCAGCGTCACCAGCCGGGCCTCCTTCTTCTCCCCGTCTCGGCGGCAAGCAGGGGGGCATCCAGGTATGCCCCAGCGATCCTTTTCAGCAGCACGGCAGTGGAAGAACCATCTGGGGAGCGCCATCTCCGCTGCAGCCGTTCTGCCCAAGGTCCGTGCTCACCACGCGGCCGTCAGGTGCAGGCTGCTCTGGCCGCGGCTCACATTGGCCTGCGGCTCCGGTCTCCGCCTCACGTGCCACCTGGCAGTCCCCAAGCCATCCAGAGGACCCAGGCCGCTCCAAGTCGCCCTCCAGCAGCATGTTCAGGTTCCCGGGCCAGTACGCCACATCATCCGGTGGCGGAGCTCCAGCAGGACGCTCCTACTCAGCGGTCATCTTGGCCACGCCCCAAGTTATGTTTTTTGGAATACACTGAAGGCCTAAATGATATGTTAAAACACAAACCAGATGTAAATTATGATACTCCAAATCATGCAGATGCTAAAGGTGGTGTTACCCTAGACAACACAGTGGATATGATTGATGTTACTCAAGATCATAAGGTGTACTAATGATCTCATTATATATTGCACAGTAGATGTTAATGATCTTAAAATTGTAAGCACTAGAGTTCCAAATTATGCTGCTCTAGACCTCTTAAGATGAGTAATTGATATGTAATTGATATGTCTCAAGACCACACAAGATTTGGTTCTCACACAAAAATGTATGCATTGAGTAAAAGCCTTGTACCTCCTTGAGCTTAGATTCAGATTCAAGTTTTGAAAGTACTAACAAATATAGAGGATGGCATTGTAATAGAGACTACACAGACTTTTACTAAAAGTCAATTACTCAGCTACAATAACCACTATTAATAGCAAACATATCTGAGGTTAATATCACTAACGGATCTAATTCTAAAGCATCCCACTTAGACCTAAACCACCAGATAGTACCCACGAAATGCAATGCGGAAACAAGTTGATGCCCATGGCATATCCTGCTCTGAAGAAAGTACATGTTGATAGACATGCTTAAAACATGAACAATCTATTTTCTACCACATCCCCAGTCAAACTTGTGAAGTACACAATGCCCCAAAGCGTGTCTATTCCAGAACGCTTATTATTATGGGGGATTCAAAATCCATTGAGGTGACACAACTAGAATGCCAGCTTATTCTCCAGCCTTAGGTCTTTCATAGATATACATACTTAACTAAACACTGGAGATCCTCAGTAGTTTTAAAATACCAATAAACAATGTTAGAAAGGCAATATTAGAAAGGCATTGGCCCAAAACCGTGTTTGGTTTGGTTTTGGTTTGTTTGGTAGCACACCCACCTCAAACAACCTAAATTTCAACCAAAGAGATGGAAGTACTGAGCTCTCAACTCCCCAGAGAGATCACCATTGCTCTGATTTCTACTGCATGCTATGTGTGAAGGAGTCCACGGTAAGCAATCATCTGTTTTACCTTTTATCACAGAATTATGGCTAAAATTCAAAATTTCCTCGTCTTCCCTAGATTATTCCTAGCCCTAGCTTCAGCTCTACTTAACTGTGAGTTATTTCTGCTTTTTTTCTGGTGCAGGTGAGAACTTCGAACTGTTGACATGACAGACAGGGAAAATGCATCACTTTTCAAAACATACGCTTCATGTGGTCAAAGCAAAATGTAAGCCGATGGTCTGCACATTCAACACATTTACTACCTTGAGCTCAACTTTAAGGCGCCATATTGCAACATCTGTAAGATGTTCTCTACAAGATTCTTAAAGATCGAGGAAGGAGGCGGGTACTATACGTTCTAAAGAGAAAGAATGTTTAACTATTTACAGTGCATGCCTCTCATGAGGAGATGATTTCTGTGCCCCACCAAGCACTTTAACAAACGTCGCATGAAAGTGAAAGCATGTCCACAGGAAAATTTTTTGTTTTTTCTAGGACAAGGTGCCACATGAGGCTCCCGAGAATTCTGTGCTCAAAACTTTGTGAAAATCCAGCTCTTTTGAGTTTCTGCCAGGTTTTTCCCCTAGCTAATCATCAAGGAGAGGCCTCCCTTCATCTACAAGGGAGAGAACCATTGATTATCTCCCCATCAATGACACTGACAATGCCTACTTTTTCAGCTTCTGGTTCATTTAACAATCATGGCCCGAGAGTCGATCACATTACCAGGGAACATTTACATCATCAACAGCTATTTCATCACTGACCACAATGTTGCAAGTAGGAAAACCCCATGGGTGACAATCTTGTCAACAACGATGATTGTAAAAATTATGACCACCAAAGTAATGGCTTTATGGATGATGACACCAGTGATCACAATAACCACAGTGACCCTGATACTGTTGAGGGGCTTGATGATGATCCCCTCCATGGCTCCATCTCAGGACATTACTTTTTCACTTTTGCTGAAGGCTATGGTTTACGTTTTGCACCAACACTCATCGCTGGTAAAAATATCCACACTGTTGTCAGTCCACACCCTGGACTCCAAAGAAGAAGCAGGTGTCAGTGCCAAGAAACAGGTTTCCGATATGGCCTACAGCCTAACCACCAACCCAGCTGAATGGCAAATACCCCACTACTGCATGGAGGAGTTTGGGGGATCATCACAAGGAGATTATATGGCAAACCATTCTATTACCTATAAGAATGTGAGTTAGGAAGAGGAGTTAAGAAGAGGGTCTAAAACCGATCAAAGAGCTGACCTTGGTTCTATCAGTAGTGCTGTGACTTGCAAAGTACAGAGTAAGGACTTCAAGAACCCTAAAATTCCTAGATCCGCTTCCTGGAAATGATGGAAGATGCATAGACCATCTGTGGTGGACAGTTAGTCTGCGGTAGCAACCTCTAGAAAGGCAGCAAATGCTGTAGCTTTCTCAGACAGCATAACCATGAAATATATATTAACATTTCACCATCATTGATGCAGCCACGGACGTGTCAAATGCAGATTCAGGAACTCAACATAAACAAGTTCTTTCAGATGGTCAACGTTAATGAGGTTATTCTGTTGTTGCAAGAAGGACAGCGTTTCAGCACACTGGATCTGAAGGATGTGTACTTCCATCTCCCCATTCATCTAAACTACAGACAGTGTGCGAGGCTCTCAGTGACAGGGCAGCACTATCCACTCAAAGCTCTCATGTTAGGCCTGAAATCTACTCCCCACATGTTCAAAAAATGACTCGCTTTGGTAGCAGCTTCCTTTGATGGCAGGGTCACCAAGTCTTTCCTTATCTGGTGAATGGATGGTGAAAGCATTCTGCCACCTATTAATGAGACTAATTTATCAAGAACTGGCTCTTCAGTGGCAACAAACAATGGTGTCATAGGATGACATCCTGAAAATTACAACATTGCCTCAAACAAACTCCGCTACAGTGGAGATTTAAAAAAAATCTGAAAGCAGGTTTTCTGTTTTCAAGTTACATGAGCCAAACTCCTTAAGGGAACCAATGCCTCTATGGAGATTTGTGGGTCTCTCCTGCAGGACATTTTAACAAGGGGACTGCGGTCAGTGCAGGGAAAGTCCCATATCTCAAACTTCTGGAATTGTGAGCCATGTGAAGGGGTCTGCAAGCATTCCTACCACACCTGTCAAACCAATCCATCATGATAGATACCCACAGTATGACCTTCATGTATTACACATCCATGCAGGGAGGCACTATATCTCACTCACTGCTGATAAAGGCATAGCTGTTATGGTACTGGGCCGTACAAAATGGAGCATATGGCTCAGTGCAATATTTCAACCAAGTTAGTCGTGAACTGCACTCCTCTTTTACAAAAGTGTGCCTAACTTTATAAGGCAAATCATCTGTTTTTTGTGGTGTGTAGACTTGGTGCATGCTCTGTCAAAAACATGCGTAATAAAAGTGTGTCAATTACTGGTATCCGACTGGTTGACCAGTACCAAGGCGCACTTCTGAAGGAGGCCCACAGGCTTTTCAACATTGCAACAATAAACAAAACTTTTTGAAAACCCAAAGATACGTTTTAATGTATCATTTATTTAATGGCTGTTTGCTGTAAAAAATAAATGCATAAAATCACATGCTGCCAGTAAATTAGGACCTTATTACGACCTTGACGGATGGGATACTCCATCACAAATGTAACAGATATCCCGTCCACCGTATTACAAGTTCCATTATATCCTATGGAACTTGTGTTCTTGCGTCTGACCTTAATAAGTAAAATTACAAGGGGACGCAAATAGGCTGATGAACCTTTTGCCTTGCATTTCAGATGTTCCCACCATATATCCAGTACTTGCAGATCAATAATCAATAACCAATCAGTAACATCAATAACCAATGATTATCAATAGCATGAGTAATCAATTGGAGATAGTAATTATCACACACCATGACCTTTCATCCATGAATAACCACACATTTTAGTAAAGTTAGAATATTTGTTTCCCCATGTGAACAACGCTAATGTCACATAAAATAAGCTCAATATCAAATGATAAACACACACGAACAACACTGGCTTTCTAAATCTGAAAAATAAACACAATCTAATCAAAGCTTGAACCACTACACATTCTAAAGTTACAGTGTAAATTAATAACAAGAACAATTGGGCAAACGATATCACATACATTTAGTTTTAACAAAGGAAAGACATCGACTGAAACTCCATGTAGCGGACTTTCATTAGGGAGGATCTTTATCTAACATTAGATTAGCATTAGCATGCGGGGTTTCATGCAAAACAATTTAGTAAACACAAATTTGGAAAACATCTATCTATGGCTCTATCAAAATAGCACGGTTGGTACCTAGAAAGAAAAAGCAAATGGACATAGCAAACAACATCAGTGACTTTATACCTCTCCTCAATTGGATCGGCAAGCTAAGATAGTCTTCGTCATCAGTTCGCTCAGCAAAGCATCAGGATTCAGTATCAAAGTTCAAAAAACACAAAGGCCCTCATTACAACCCTGGCGGTTGGTGTTAAAGTGGCGGTAATACCGCAAACAGGCCGGTGGGAAAAAAATGGGATTATGACCGCAGAAACCGCCAACATAGACAGCCACTTTGACACTCTGACCGCCACGGCGGTACAAACAAACAGCGCGGCGGACACCGCCAACAGACAGATGGAAGACAATGTACCGCCCTATCACAACACGGCTATCCGCCACCTTTTCCGGGGCAGAACCAATGCGAATAAAAACACGGCTGAAACAGTACACAGAAGGGAAAACACTCACCTCTCCGCATCCCACGAGGAACCAGGACGCCATGGAGCCAGAACTGCAGATCCTGCCGGTGAGGGTCTTTCTGCTCCTTTATCAGGAGCTCCAACGACGGCAGTGACGACCACGGTGTGTACTGCACCTACAACACAGGGGAGGGGGGAGGGAAAAGAGAGTGACACACACACGCAACACACAACACCCCCACCCTCACCCACAACACCATACACACAAATGCATGCTGCAACATTACATATACACCCCCCACCCTCCCCTTGAATAATGCAAGGACAAAAGGAAATGATCTGAATGATTGTAATAAAACAAAATCCAACAGTCAAAACTCAAAATCCAGTATATACAATTATGTACACCAACTACACAAGTCCGGATAGTGCACCAATCATTGTCCGTGGACCACTGGGTACAAAATGTATGGGCAAGGCCCAAACATGATACCTGATTCAAACGGAGAGAACACTTGAGGGGCATCACATAGAAAATATACAGGCACCTCAGGGGAGGGGGAGGGGGACACCTCAGCCTGATGAATGCACGACGCCACTGCTCCACGAGGGGGCTCCAAGCCCATTGATGTATCCTGGGGAGTGCAAAGCCCAGTCTCTCAAGTCTCTCCAGTGGGTGGTTTGCCCACTACTGCATCCTGGGGAGTGCAAAGCCACAGTCTCTCAAGTCTTTACAGTGGGTGATTTGCCCACTGCTTTATCCTGGGGAGTGCAAAGCTACAGTCTCTCAAGTGGATAACAGTCTCCACTGGTTCTGGAGGGGGCTTTGTGCCCAGAGTGCTTCATCCTGCCAAGGACTGAGGTAGTGGGTGTATCTCTCCACTGGTTCTGGAGGGGGCTTGGTGCCCAGAGTGCTTCATCCTGCCAAGGACTGAGGTAGTGGATGCCTTTCTCCACTGAAAGTGATGCTTCATGGAAGCTGCACAGGCTCCTGGAACTCACCACCAGCCTCGGACGACTGACCACTGGGGATGGCAGCCATGTCTGCGGTGTTGCCACTGGGTCAGGATGTCGCGGGGCCGCTGGCAGTGCTTGCGGCGGTGTCAGTCGCGGCGGAGCTTGCGGCAGGCTCTGTGGTGGCGGTGCTGACGGCGGGCTCTGTGGCGGGGTGTTGGCGGCGGGCTCTGTGGCGGGGGTGCTGGCGGCAGGCTCTGTGGTGGCTGTGCTGGTTGCAGGCTCTGTGGCAGCGGTGCTGGCGGCGGGATCTGTGGCAGTGGTGCTTGCGGCGGCCTCTGTGGCAGCGGTACTTGCGGCTGCCTCTGTAGCAGCGGTGCTTGCGGCGGGCTCTGTGGCGGCGGGCTCTGTGGCGGGGGTGCTGGTTGCAGGCTCTGTGGCAGTGGTGCTGGTGGCGGGCTCTGTGGCAGCAGTGCTTACGGCTGCCTCTGTAGCATCAGTGCTTGCGGTGGCCTCTGTGGCAGCGGTGCTTGCGGCGGGCTCTGTGGCAGCGCTGCTGGCGGCGGGCTCTGTGGCGGTGGTGCTGGTGGCGGGGTCTGTGGCAGCAGTGCTGGTGGCGGGGTCTGTGACAGCAATGCTGACGGTGGGGTCTATGACAGTGGTGCTGGCGGCGGGGTCTGTGGCGGTGCAGGCGGCGGTCTTCTCCGGCGTACAGGTTGGCGTTGACGTGGAACGAAGGTGTGACACTGGCCCCTTAGTCGGTGCCACCATGCCCTCTCCTGACCTGCCGTTCAGTTTCTGGCCCTTCCCCACCTTTGATGGCGGCACAGCTGTCTTGCCACTCTCCCCTTTCGTTTTCCCTGACCCCTTGGTGGCAGGTGTTTTCTGCTTCTCCCTCTGGGATGTGGGCAACTTTTTTAGCTTGGCAGGTGGCAGAATGTCCTTGCCCTCACTCCGTGGCACACTGGCAGCCCTGATGGTTTGCGCACTCCAATAGCCCGCAGTTGCTGGCACCACTGTGGCTGGGGATGTGGTGGCTGAGGTGCTGGATTGGGACCTGGAAAGCCTGGCCCTAGGGGACGGACGGGGGGAGGTGTAGGGAAGAGGTTAATATTAGCCAGCAAAAGTTTTTTAGACACACTGGGACAGGTAGATGGAGGGGGTTTGGGAGTGGAGGAAGAGGTAGTGGTTGTAGGAGGTGTACGTCTGCTGAATTTGGGTGAAGGTGCATGGGCCGGAGGCTGTTGTGAGGTGGATGGCTGTTGGGTGGGTGTGTGCCTGCGTTTGTGTACTTTGGGAGGAGGGCTCACAGACACACTGGGAGAGGACACAGGGGATGTGTGAATGGTAGTGGTGGTGGTGAGTACACGTGAGCGGTGTGTGGTGATGGGCGTGCTGGTGATGGAGGTAGTGGCTGAAGATGTAGTGCATACAGGTATGAGTGGAGACGAGACTGGGAGGGAGGAGGGAGACGTGGAGGAGGGGGAAACAGTGGAGGCAGTGGATGTTGGTATATCTGTATGGGCATGATGCTTGTGTGAGTGTCTGTGGGATGTGTGGTGCTTATGTTTGCCTGAGCCACTTTTGGGATTGGGTCTGGGTGGAGGAAGTTGGAGGGGGAGGCTGGACAGAGCTGCTGTCATCACTGTGGGCCTCTTCTGTGGGGGTAGTGGACATGTCTGGAACCTCCTGTCCGGTGACGTTGGGTAGGGGTCCTGCAGGGGTGTAAAGGCATGATTATTGCATCTGTGTGTGCCATCGTGTGCAATGGGTGGGTGACCCTGTACTCCAGTGCAACCCCATACCCAGACAACTATTCACACTGTAGAGGGTCCTTGTCCTCACCTATTAGCCACACACTGTGCCTCTGGAATTGCCCCATCACATAAGGGATGCGGCTATTCCTCAAAATGTAAGCTTCATGCACTGAGCCTCGAAAATTGGCATTCACATGGGAGATGTACTGGTCGGCAAAACACACCATCTGCACATTCATTGAATGGTAGCTCTTCCGGTTTCTGTACACCTGTTAACTCCTGCGGAGGGTACCAAGGCCACATCTGTCCCATCAATGGCACCTATGATGTTGGGGATATGTCCAGGGCATAGAAGTCACCTTTCACTGTGGGCAAATCCTCCACCTGAGGGAAAACAATGTAGCTGCGCATGTGTTTCAGCAGGGCAGACAATACTCTGGACAACACATTTGAGAACATAGGCTGGGACATCTCTGATGCAATGGCCCCTGTAGTTTGAAAAGACCCACTTGCTAGGAAATGGAGTACTGACAGGACCTGCACTAGAGGGGGGATTCCTGTGGGATGGTGGATAGCTGACATCAGGTTTGGCTCCAACTGGGCACACAGTTCCAGGATTGTTGCACGATCAAGTCTGTAGGTGACTATTACGTGTCTCTCTTCCATTGTCGACAGGTCCACCAGCGGTCTGTACACCAGAGGATGCTGCCATCTCCTCACCTGCCCCAGCAGACGTGCCCTATGGACGAGAACAGCGAGCAGAGAGTCAGCCAACACTGAGGTATTAAAAAAATGTTTATTGCACACATTTGTCAATCAGCAATGTGCATGTCACTTTGTGTATGCAAGGCCTAGATAGGTGTGATGCATTTAAAATTAATGCCATGTGGCCCCCTGAAATGGCGGCTGCCTGACCTGTAAGTTGGGACAAGGGGATATGAGATAACTGCGCTGGCGTTGTACACCGTCGCGGTAGGCGGTCGAAGACCGTGGCACAATGCTGCATTGGTTAACATAGGACTCTATACATCCCAGGAACCAATGACGATGTACGCCGGTGGTGACGGTACTCACCGCCGTGGACGTGACTGCCATTTTCTGTCTGTTCACTCACTTGATACCCGACCTTCGACAGGAGAGGACCTACACTGCAAGTGCTGCTGTGACCTCAGTCTGTAAGCGACTATGGCTCATGTGTCTGGGGAAAGGGCCCCTGCCTTCACTTCGGAGGAGTTGGAGAAGTTAGTGGATGGGGTCCTCCCCCAGTACACGCTACTCTACGGTCCACCAGACAAACAGGTGAGTACACTGTGAGCATGCTGTATCGGCAATGCCTGTTTGGAGTGGTGTGGATGGAAGATACAGGGGGACTGAGGCCAGCATGAGCAGATGGTGAGTGTATGTGTGTCAGGGCAAGGGTGGTAACGTGGATCAATGACTGTGACGGTCCGGACGGTTAAAGATTTTCTTTTTTCCCCTGTACTATTCCTGTAGGTCAGCGCCCACCAGAAGAAGGATATTTGGCGTGCCATCGTCAAGGACGTCTGGATCCTGGGGGTCCACCACAGACGGAGCACCCACTGCGGTAAAAGATGGGAGGACATTCGCCGCTGGAGCAAGAAGACGACGGAGGCCCAGCTGGGGATGGCCTCCCAACGTGGGAGGGGTGCCCGTCGCACCATGACCCCACTGATGTACCGGATCCTGGCGGTGGCTTATCCGGAGGTGGATGGGCTCTTAAGGGCATTACAGCAGCCACAAGGGGGTGAGTACACTCTCATTCAGCAAACTCTGCACGCATTAAGAGGTGCCTGGGTGGGGAAGGTGGGCTGTGGGTTCCTCTAGGCCAGGGCGAGTTCTGTAGGCAAGGTCCCTTCGTGAGGCAGATTATGTGGCACCCCAACCCCACCAGTGGTAAGAGCCAACTACACCTAGTCAGGCTCCTGTGACTTCCATGTGTGCAGCAATTGGGCATAGGCCTTGTACCCCATGTCCCTGTGATCAATTAGGGAACTCTAAGTGCATGGCGTAGTGCAGAGGGCTGCTGTGTCTGTAGTGTCCGCCAACGGTAGTGGTATTGCATGCACTGAACATGTCTTTCTTCTGTCTTTCCCTCACCCTTTTTGTGGTCTCCCTGTTCTTGCATGCATTAGCATCATCAGGGGGTGGAGCAGTGGCACCGGAGCAGGAGGGAGCTGCATCCCACATGGCCCTGGAGGGAGAGACAATGGAGTCTGAAGCCACCAGTGGGAGGGAGGGCAAGGGGAGCTCCACGGCGGGGACCGGATATGACATCAGCGACAGCGACTCTTCCTCTGATGGGAGCTCTCTTTCGGTGGCGGGCCCCTCTGTGCACCCCGCTTCAACAGGTACAGCCGCCACACCCCCCTACCAGCACCACCCTCCCAGCAGCCCCTCAGAGTGTGTCCTGTGGCCGCTCACCCAGGAGGGTGGGCTTCTCCTTCGGCCCAGGCACCTCAGGCCCTGCCCCAGTCAGCCCTGCTGCCCTCAGTGAAGAGGCTATTGAACTCCTGAGATCCCTCACTTTTGGGCAGTCTGCCATTCTGAATGCCTTCCAGGGTGTAGAGAGGCATTTGCAACAAACAAATGCATACCTGGAGGGCATTCATTCTGGCCAGGCAGCCCAACAGAGAGCATTTCAGGCTCTGGCCTCAGCACTGATGGCAGCCATTGTCCCTGTGTCCAGCCTCCCCCCTCCAACCTCCTCCACCCAGTGCCAATCCCCTGTACCTCAACCTATCCCAAGCACACCATCAGACCAGCATGCACACTTATCAGCACACAAGAGTGGCTCAGGCAAACATAAGCACCAAAAAACACAAAAAAGGGTATGGGGTTCACTTGTAATGAGGAGCTGTCCCCAAGGGAGATTATCCAGGGGCTCCTAGACCTCAATGGGTGTATGAATGATGTGTGAGTGCTGTGGAGTGGTGATGGGTAGGGGGAGGGGGGAAAAAGAGGGGAACTCCTCCCAAAGTACACAAACACAGCCACACACCCACACAACAGCCATTCACCTCACAACAGCCTACAGCCCATGCACCTTCACCCAAAGTCAGCAAATGTACACCTCCTACAACCCCTGCCTCTTCCTCCACTTCCAAACCCACTCCATCTACCCGTCCCAGTGTGTCTAAAAAGCTTTTCCTGTCTACTATTGACCTCTTCCCTACACCTCCCCCCTACGTCCGTCCCCTAGGGCCCGCCTTTCCAGGTCCCAACCCAGCACCTCAGCCACTACATCACCGGGCACAGTGGTGCCAGCAACTGCGGGCTTTTGGAGTGTGCCAAGCATCAGGGCTGCCAGTGTTCCACGGAGCGAGGGCAAGGACATTCCGCCACCTCCAAAAGTCAAAAAGTTGCCCACATCCTGGAGGGAGAAGGCGAAAACACCTGCCACCAAGGGCTCAGGCAAAACAAAAGTGGATAGTGGAAAGAAAGCTGCGCCACCATTCAAGGTGGGGAAGGACCAGAAAATCAAGGGCAGGTCCACGTTGACGCCAAGCTGCACGGTGGACAAGACCGCCACCAGCACAGCCACCTGCACCGGCACCGCCACCAGCACCGCAGTCACTGAGCCCGCCACCAGCACCGCATTCACTGAGCCCGCCAACAGCAACGCAGACACTGAGCCCACTACCAGCACCGCCGCCTCAAAGACTGGCACCAGCACCGCTGCAACAAAGACCGCCACCAGCACCGATGCCACAGAGCCCGCCACCAACACCGATGCCACTGACACCGCCACTAGCACCAATGCCACTGACACCGCCGCCAGCACCGATGCCACTGACACCGCCGCCAGCAGCCCCGCAACATCCTGAGCCAGTGGCACCAATGCAGACATGGCTGCCATCCCCCGTGGTCACTCGTACGAGGCTGGTGGTCAGTTCCAGGAGTCTGGGCAGCTTGCATGTTGCACCACCGTCAGTGGAGTGTCACATCCACTACCTCAGTCCTTGGCAGGAGGAAGCACTCTGGGCACAAAGCCCCCTCCAGAACCAGTGGAGTATCACATCCACTACCTCAGTCCTTGGCAGGATGAAGCACTCTGGGCACAAAGCCCCCTCCAGAACCAGTGGAGAAAGGCATCCACTACCTCAGTCCTTGGCAAGATGAAGCACTCTGGGCACAAAGCCCCCTCCAGAACCAGTGGAGAAAGGCATCCACTACCTCAGTCCCTGGCAGGATGAAGCACTCTGGGCACAAAGCCCCCTCCAGAACCAGTGAAGAAAGGCATCCACTACCTCAGTCCTTGGCAGGATGAAGCACTCTGGGTACAATGCCCCCTCCAGAACCAGTGGAGTATCACATCCACTACCTCAGTCCTTGGCAGGATGAAGCACTCTGGGCACCAAGCCCCCTCCAGAACCAGTGGAGAAAGGCATCCACTTGAGAGACTGTGGCTTGGCACTCCCCAGGATAAAGCAGTGGGCAAACCACCCACTGTAAAGACTTGTGAGACTGTGGCTTTGCACTCCCCAGGATAGAGCAGTGGGAAAACCACCCACTGTAAAGACTTGTGAGATTGTGGTTTTGCACTCCCCAGGATACAGCAGTGAGCAAACCACCCACTGTAAAGACTTGTGAGACTGTGGCTTTGCACTCCGCAGGATACAGCAGTGGGTAAACCACCCACTGTAAACACTTGTGAGACTGTGGCTTTGCACTCCCCAGGATACAGCAGTGGATAGAGCAGTGGGCAAACCACCTACTGTAAAGACTTGTGAAACTGTGGCTTTGCACTCCCCAGGATACAGCAGTGGGCATGGAGCCCCCTCGTGGAGCTGGCGTCGTGCACTGATCCGGCTGAGGTGCCCTTCCTTCGCTTCCCCCTAAGTTGCCTGTTTCATTTCGATCTGATGCCCCTGCAGTGTTCTCTCCGTTTGAAGTCTGGTATCGAGTGTGGACCTCGCCCATGCCCAGTGGTCCACGGACTATGAATGGTGCACTATCCGGACTTGTGTAGTTGGTGTGCATAATTGTATATACTGTATTTAAAGTTTTGACTAATGGATTTTTATTTATTACACTTGTTCAACTCATTTTGTTTTGTCCTTGCGTTCTTCTGGGGGGTGGGGGGGTGTAAATGTAATGTTGTAGCATGTATCTGTGTGTATGTTGTTGTGGGTGTGGGTGGGGGTTTTGTGTGTTGCGTGTGTGTGTCACTCTCTTTTCCCTCCCCCCTCCCTTGTGTTGTAGGTGCAGTACTCAATGTGGTCGTCGCCGCCGTCTTTCGTGCTCCTGGTAGAGGAGCAGGAATACCATTACAGGGAGTAATTGGAGTTCTGGCTCCATGGCGTCCTGGTTCCTCGTGGGGTATGGAGAGGTGCGTGTTATCCCTTCCAAGTCCTGTTTCCGCCGTGTTTTTGTTCGCATTGGTTCCGCCCCGGAAAAGGTAGTGGATTGGCCTCTCATAATAGTATGGACGGTACATTGTCTTCTGCCTGTCTGTTGGCGGTGACCGCCGCTGTGTTTGTTTCTACCGCCGTGGCGGTCGGAGTGTTAAAGTGGCTGTCTATGTTGGCGGTTTCCGCCATGGTTGTGATTCCATTTTGTTTTACCGCTGGCCTACTGGCGGTCTTACCACCGCTTTAACACCGACCGCCAGGGTTGTAATGAGGGACAAAATCTGCAGTTTCTACTAGTTCACGGTTCACATGTCGCTGATTGGCTTCTCTTGTAATGTCCTCATCATCCGGCTCGTCAGGTAACAATATTGTTGCAGCTTATACTCCAGTCAGTGTTTCTATTGTTTTCTCCTGAGAAAGTCAGTCTTACACGCATTACATTTACAATGTTTCATTCAACAGGAAAAGCTTCTTCTAGTAAGCTGTTCTCATGAGAAAGTCTTTTAGTTAGGAGCACCTTTGGTCAGCACAGTGGACAATCACAATTTCATTCTCTACGCAGACATTTATTAAACGGTTAAGAAATACAGCTTGACATGGGGCCGTGTAACTAGGCCAAAACCCCTGCTAAGTTAAGACCTACAATTAATAAATCTAATACATAATACATGACCCTTAATATGACATATTACTACATTAAACAAACATAAGCTCACCATTTCATATTAATAAGCCATTAATAAGTACACTTCCTGAACATTGGCAGCCCCTCATGTGGACAGATTTTCAAATGTGTGCATTATTTTTCTCTAAGTTATTACATTTTCAATGCAAATCCACTACTCAGAATACATGAATATTAATTATTATTTTTTATTAAGACACCTGCTCTAGCACTTGTAAAAGGATAGGCGGGATATCTGTCACATTTATGATGGAGTATTCCACCCGCCTAGTTCGTAATCAGGCCATGTATGTTCACAAATGCTCCTTTCATATACTATTTATTGTGATGACGAGATTCCCTTGGATGATAAAGGAAAGAATTCAGGTATAAACTTGAAGATGTGCCCAACATACTGTTTTAATGCAAACCGCGTTTTTGCACAACGTGAATGAAACCTTTTAAGACGTGTGTTCATTATAGCAAGTGAAAACGACACGAGTTTCATTTCATGCAGAGGTGAAAACAACAATGGCCGTTAGAAATGTGCTAAGCATAACCAGAGTAGTACCTGAAATTATATCACCAGGTACAGAGCAGTTAGGTCAGCACAAGTGCATGCTTTAAAAAACAAGCAAGACGATTGGTAGCGTTCTCACAAATTACTAAATCAAAAATTAGATGATGACAGATTTGTGGCTTAAGCCCCGGGTTACCTGGAAAGGTGTGTCTGCTGCAAGGCAGTATATCGGCATCGGTACGCCTAAAAATTCACCACAGAAAAGTGCCCAATATTTAAAGCACCGGCTTGGCGGAAGTGTGGGCCGTATAAAAGAAACTGTGTAGTGTAGTTTCAGAAAATGTCAAATAAGGTAGAGAAACTACTCTATTAGACACATAAATGCAGCATGGGATAATTGTTTATTGATTTTGTATTCACTCTTTTGTAATAATAAGGACATGATTGTTTTGGATAGTTTTGTATTGCACATTGTATACTTTGGTGAAACTATTAGGATGCTTATGTTATGATGAAATCACATATTTTATTCAATGCAGATCTCAAATTTGGTTTCTTTTGGTGCTTAGTTGGATTTTTGTATGGTATGTTTTGCACTAGGTGGAACACAATATGAATAATCTTTTTCAGCTTAAATTTGATAGCGCCCATGAACAGGTCTTGGCAGTATTCGTATACATTTTATTACAGTTACCCCTGAAGAAGGATCTTCATCCGAAATGCATTGGGTTCTGATGGAGCAAGATGGTTATCACTTTATGCAAATGTGATTTTCAAATTTCCAGTTTAACTGTTGATGGGTGATAACAACCAAGACTAACTCTAGCAAATCTTCCAGAAGTGGGGTCTCCCTGAGCTAGATTTTGTCACTGCTAGTCAGAACCAAAATGCCAATTCTATGCAAGTAGGTTTTTGCAACCAGCTCATTAAGCAATGCCTTCTCAATCACTGATCAAGCTTCTTTACCTATTCCTTTCCAACATTTACCGTCAATCCAAGGGTCCTGCAAATAAGGCAAGGCAATGTCACTGTAAAAAACGCCTTTTTATGGTCACCCCCATCTTTGTTAAACTGAAGCTGATGTTTTTGTGACTCTGCGCACTGGGGCACTTCTAACCAGGCCCTAGTGCATGTGCTATAACCCCTCAAACATGTTGGAATTGGCTATACTCCTGATTGGTTTATTCACCTCACATGTAAGTTTCTAGTCTGTAGTACAAGATGTACCCAGGGCCAGTATATTTAATGTAACTAGTGAGCTACAAATACAAGAAGGTGATGGATGGAATGCTTGAATTAATCTCAGTCACCGGAAATCGCTCAGTGGCATCCCAATCCATTGTTTTTTTGCCTACATTGTCACTCCAGTTTAGACCCAGCCATATGCAAATCAGTCTTGACCCTGCTCCCCATGGGAACAGTCCAGACCAAGCTGCCAAGCCAGGACCTCCCTGGACTGGAAACAAGCATTCTGGGTTGGGTTTTAGGATATCAACCTTCATCAACCAGGCTAGCTGGAACCCAGTAACACAGTGAGCCCGGGACTCACGTCTGGGCATACTCTGTGCACTCAGGGCAGCAAATGTGATAACTACAAGGTGATGGATGGAATGCTTGAATTAATCTCAGCCACTGGCAACTGCTCAGGGCCACATCAAAATCCATATTTTTGTGCCCATTGTACCACCCATCATCTGTTGTTTTTGCACTAGTGGACTGCAGCTCATTTTGTGCCACCACTAGTGACAATGCAAAGCATGTTTCCAGGTCTGCCCCTGCGAACTGGGTGTGCAGTATTAAGTTGACCCATTCAAAATGGTAAAATAATCATTTGCTAGGCCTAAACCTTACTTTTAAAAATTCAAAGTCACCCCTAGGATAGGCCATTGTTGCTCATAGGATAGGGCATGCAGTATTTAAAAAGTAAGACGTGTATTTTATGTTTTATAATTCCTTGCAGTAAAAAAACCTCCAATGTTATTTTAAACTGTGGCAAGGCTGGATCTCCATTGGAAAGCACAGGCTTACATTATAATATATATTAACGCTTAATTTCAGATTGGGAGTAGCAAAAAAAATGATTTAAGGAATCATTTTAACAGTAATTCAAAATCCAACTTAACAGTCATGTCAGTTTATATATTACTGCTTTGAAAATGACACTTTTATAAATTTGTCATTTTCTTGCTTGAGCCAAATATGCATTTCGGCAAGTGTTCAGGGTAATCCAGGAGGAAATGGTTCTTTTAATAGGTGTGAAGTGGCTCCCAGAGCTAAGACAAAGGGAGAGTAGTTGACCTTCCGATGACTGGATGGCCATCTGAGTTGCGTTCAGGAACTTAGTTAACTTCAACTGATGCATACCCCATTGCTGGCAGATGTAGGTCAAACTTAGACTTGCCCCTCTATTGTCCAGCTGGCCATTCAGTCGCCAATCCCAGTGGGAGAGAAGCTATCCCCAGAACCAGTTTTGAGTGACCACAAGAGAGGATTTGCTCACTTCTCTGGCCACACCTCTAAGATGGGTACAGGAGCTCTGCACGAGGCAAGAGCGATCTGCCATGTTGGTTTTTGGGAGAGAGGGGCACTGTTAGACCTGACAGCTTTAGGGTGATCTTCCCCCCAACTTTTTGCCTACCAGCTCCATTTTTCTGATGTTTCTGCTGGTATTAGGACGTTGTGCACTTTACCACTGCTAACCAGTGCTAAAGTGCTTGTGGCTTATCCTCAATTAGCATATTTAATTTACTATTTACTTATATGTCTCTAGTTACCTGCACAACCTGTACCCAGGGCCTGTAAATTAAATGCTACCTTTGGGCCTGAAGCACTGATTGTGCCATGCACTTAAGTAGCCCTTTAACCATGTCTCAGGCCAGGCATTGCAGAACCTGTTTATACAGTTTGACACTGCCCTGTCAACCTGGCAATATAATCCTTTTGACAGGCCCAAACCTTCCCTTTTAATACCTATAAGACACCCCTAAGGCCCTGGACAACACAGAGGGCATGGTGCAATTTATTCAAAAGACAGGGCATGTGCATTAGCCTTTTACATGTTGTGGTAGTGAAAACTCCAAAGACATTTTTCACTACAGCACGGCCTATGTCTCCCATAGCATTGGGATTAACTTATTCCAGCTTCTAAATTTATTGTGTCTCTGGAATCACAATTTAAATCACAACTTATTGTGAAGTCAGATTGTAAATTGCAATTCTGAAAATGCCAATTTGAGATAGTTGGCATTTTCTTACTTTAGCCATTTGGTGCCTGCTGCCTGAGTCTGACCTCTTGTTTGGAGTGGATGACAGCTGGGCTTTGTGTATTCCCCCTAGACAACCACATGCCATGAGAGCTAAGGTACGATTTGACAGGCCATCCTGGGAGGATGAGAAGGAGGAGCTAGACCGAGGCTCACTTACACCTGAATAGGTTGTGTCCTGTCCTCACACAAAGGGCCGCATACCCAGTTGTAGTGAGTCTGGAGCCAGAGCAGGAAGAGCAGGACCTCTGGGCACTTCAATGACCTGCCTTTGAAATCTCCACCACATCAAAGACCCAACTGGGTATACGTACTGTACCTCTAATACCACCATCTCAGCACACTGCGGGACCTGTTGATACTCTGCCAGGAAGAAGAACTGCTATGCTGCTGTAAGATCTGTCAATCTGCTGGACGTCTGCACTGCTGTGCTGACCTGGTGCCCTCCTCGCCTGGTAGTGAGAAGTACTGGACCTGGATATTTCTAACCCAGAACCAAAGTTACTCCAAGGGCTTGCTTGCCTAACCCCTGTTCTCCTGAAGTCTCAGGGACACAAGAGACTACCAACTCATCACCTACAGCACCTATTGTCTTGCCCTTCCAAGTGGTGCCAGGAAGGACTACTATGCTGCTGAAGGATTGCCACTCTGGTGGACTGCTGTGTTGCTGGACTCCTGCCTTGTTGTACTGCCCCACTCCCTGCTGTTCCCCTGCCTGGGTGAAAAGGACTGGACCTGCATCACTTCAACCCAAGTGACTCCAAGGGCTAGCTGGCTGGCCTCCTGATCTGAAGTCTCTGGGAAATAAAATAATTCTAACCACTCTGCTCCTACACCTTGACTCTGCCACATATGAGTCTGCCTTGCCAAGTGGTCCCCAGTACTGTACTCTTGGAAGTGGGCCTAAGGTATTTGCTCCAGTGCAACCGATGCATCCTCTGCTGTGAAGGAGAAGAACCAGCACATTGCTGTTTCTGTGTGGATCAGAACCGATGCATCACTGCTATTGCATGGGTCGAAACCGATGCAATAGACCTGCATCTCCACATCTTGGGACCAGCGCATCACCTTCAGACTCACCACTGTGCAAAGCTTCCCCTGCCCCAGCTCCTTGTATCCATCATTGATGGCAGCCTAAACAACAATACTATAGCTCAGCATCGCCTCAGCTGTGCAGTGCATCACTGACAGTGGCCTTTGCATCACAAGCCCCAGCGACAGAATCCTCAACGAAAATGCAACAGGGCCTTGCACTGCAGCCTGGCCGCAGCTCAGAACTGACTCATTGGCTTGGCTGCACAACGCATCTGTGTTTTGGACCCACAAACCATTCCACAGCCAGGATGTAAGGTACTTTTGGTTCAGCTGGCCTAACGGTGTCTCTGTAGCCAGCCCATGCTCCATCATGGTTGACCTGAACATTTGAATCTGTTCCGGTCCGGCGCGACCAGTTACCTCAGATTGGCAGTTCTTTCTTCTAAGCTCTATTTTACTGTTTAATATGTATAAATTCACATCTATTTATTGGGGTTTTGTTGTTTTGGTCTTGTTTTATTTATTAAATTCAGATCTATTTTTCTAACCTGGTGTGGAATCTTTTTGATGGTAATTTCACTTATTTACTGTTTGAAGTGTTGCACAAATAATTTACACACTGCCTCTAAATTAAGCCTGATTGCTCAGTGCCAAGCTACCAGAGGGTGAGCACAGGTTAATAAAGGGTTTGCCTCACACTTATCCTGACTTCCTGACTACAGTTGTGGCTGCTGCTTGATCAGGGCTCATACCCCAGTCAACTAGTAACCCAATATCTAACAGGCACTCTGGGATTATAAGGCCTGTCAGCCTTAGGGTGGTCTCCATTCAAACTTGTTTGCCTACTTATTTGCATTTTTGTGTATGAAATTTGTTTTTCTTAGCCTAAGGACTCTGAGCTTTACCATTGCTAACCAGTGCAAAAGTGCTTGTGCACACTCCCGTAAACATGGTTTTGTTGGCTTACACCTGATTGGCATATTTCATTTATTTATAAGCCACTTGTAGAGTTGTATACCAAGGGCCTGTAAAATTAAGTGCTACTATTGGGCCTGCAGAACGTATTGTGCCACCCAATCAAGTGTCCCAGGCCTGCCATTGCAGCTTGAATGCAGTTTTAAACTGCCAATTTGACTTGGCTTTATAGTCCCCCTACCTAGCCCTAAACTACTCTTTCATTGCATATACGTCAACCCCTAAGGTAGGTCCCAGGTAATCCATAGGGCAGGTTGCATTGTAATTAAAAGGTTGGACATATACTTTTACGTTTTTCATGAAAATGGATTTTACAATACAATTTTGAAAATGCCACATTTGGAAAGTGGGCATTTCCTGCCCTTAGCCTTTGAGTGCCTGTAGCATGTCTTAGGCCACATTACTGGATGTAACTGACAGACTTTTCAAATTCCTCCTAGATAGTCACACAATAGAGGGATTAGGTGTACCTGAATGGGCCACCAGCAGGAAGGATGGGGGGCAGTGCTGAGCACAGATCCACTTGTAACTGAATAGGCTGTGCTCTGCCTTCTCACCAAGGTCTTATCAGCTATACACTGTCACTGCAGCCAGCTTGGAAACAGGGCAGGGGATTCAGGAAATTCCATGTACTTCAAAGGAGAAACCTGTAGAAACTCCTTCCAAACTTCAAAGGGGACAGTTGGCATAAAATTAGCTCCCTCAGATCTACTCTTCACTTTACTTTCTGGACCTGCACAAGGTCCTTCAGAGGACTTCCTGCTGCTGTGACCTGCTGTGCACTCTGCAAGACTGCTTTGCTGTACTTGGAAGGACTGCTTTGTTGCCCGGAGCCTGCTTGAACCATTATAAACCAGCCAGGCTGCATGAGCCCTGCATCTTCACCTGAACTGAGGAGAGTGACTGCAAGAGCTAAATTGCTGACCTCCTGTTCAGAGCCACAGGGACATCAAATGTTCTCACCATCTTGAACCTGGACACAGCCCTATAAACCTCCAAATGGTGTTCCACCTGTCCTGGATGCTCGGTTGTGAAGCCAATGTTCCCAGATAGCCAGGATTCAAAACTGAGAACTAAGAACATTCTTGGCTAAAAACCTCCCTGAAAACTGTGGAGAGACTGGAACCAAATGCTTGTCTATCCACCCCAGGTGCTTCACCAGTCCTTCTGCCTTCGAGGCTGCTCCCGATACATTCTTCCTGTTCAGCAAATCCTGTTCAGCAATCCTTTGCCAAAGGGGTGTCCGAGCCCACAGAACTGTCTTTGTCTACAGCCCTCTGCCTCATCCAGCTGGAGGCTTTTACTTCTATAAAAATGACTGAGTTCGAATGTAGAAATCTTCACTGCTGCTTCGACTCAAGGCTCCCTGACAACAAACCTCCCTCCTCAGACACAACCTAAAGCCCTGTCCTGCTGAACTTTACCTTCCCTGGACTTTTTATCATTATTCTTTTAAGTTAGAAGGTAAGCACTGACCAGGCCCAATCCACTTCTTGTATCCGATCTGCGCTCCTACGTAGTCAACCATCTTTTTTTACTTTGAACTGGTCTTGTATTACTAGATGTCCGCAGTTGGCGCTTTAAAATGTTAGGCGCCAGCTCGTACTAAATACTTTAAAAATGTATAACTATGGTTCTACTGATTCGATTTTTGTTCTTTTGGTGTTAAATGTACTTTATTTTTCTAAATTGATGTTGGATTTTTTTTTGTGTTGTGTTTTTACTTTATTACTGTTTGTGTGCTCCATAAATACTTTACACATTGCCTTTAAGTTAAGCCTGACTGCTTTTTGTGCCAAGCTTCCACAGTTAAGCACAGGTTGCTTTAGTGCCTTTTTGTGGTTCGCCCTGCTTGGGATTGTGGCTGTTGCGTGACCAGGGTTCACATCCTAGTCAATCAACAACACAATTTCTCACAGGGATAGTCTAAAATAAAACATACAAGAAGTGCTGCAGAGTGCTGCAAAAGTGGGTAGGGTCACCCCTGCAAACTTTTATCCCATTAGATCAGGATTGGCTAGGAGTTTCCCTCACCCACAGACTGGCACTGAGCATAAATGTTTCACCCCTGGTACCTTCTTGCGAACACCTCTGGACCTGTGAAAGGCCGACGAAAGACTGCACCTGCGGTTGTGACCTGTGAAGTGCAACCTAGGGCTGGACCTGCTCCAACTTGTATCTAGGACAAAGAAGTGGACTCCAAAAGTCAGAAGGCTGACATACTGTTAAGCTGCAGGGACACACAAGCTGTAGGATGCTTACTTTCCTGAAGAGCCCAACAGACCAGGTTCAACTGGATGTATCCTTGGCCCTACTGTTAGAGTGAGTTCTGAACCCCAAGTGTTGTTCCTGAGGTCCTGGAACCCTTGGCTGGTATTAGAGTGTACTCCTCCTGCCCAAACTGCAAAGGCTGGGACTTAGAAACATTTTGCCAACTTTTCATTTGAAGAACCGGTAGGAGACCGGGACTACCACCAAGCAGAGCTGTCAACATCGAATTGCCGATCAGATTCAACCTACTGGTATGTCCTTGTGATGGAGATCTGACTTCCAGAAAAGTTTCTAAGTTGTAACTTAGAGGGCATCACCAAGAGTGATGTCGAGCCAAAGCTGATCAACGTCGAGACCTTCATGGGCTCAAGTGCTGGGCTTTTTTTGTTTGGAACTTTCCTGCCTTCAGCCAATGACTGCAGTGTGACACCACTCTTCAGCAAACCGTCGTCTTCAAACCTCGTCTCACAATTAGCTTGCAGCTTGCCCTGCTGATGACTCATTGACAACCACCTTTTCTTCACAAAACTTTCTACATTTGGAGTAACCCTTTGACTGGGACTTACCTGCCCTTGTATCCAACCCACATTCCCTCGTGGTTGGGAAACCTTATTCTTATCCCAGTCTAGCACAATTAGATGGTTCAAAAGATCTTTTAACTCTCCATCCTTCTCTCATAGGATCAACAAACAGTTTATAGAAGTTCTCTTCCTAGCTTTCCCTCCAGTGCTATGTCTATCTGTGCTAAGGGAGTTGAACACAGTACTGAAACAGGTACTCTTGCCTTCCTTCAGACCCATCTGAATTGAAATACCTCTGATCCGAGGCAGCACTTCTTCTGCCTTTGAAATGGGTAAGAAGAGTAGAAGAGCTCCAAGAATTTATGATAAAGGAGGTTTATTTCCATTTTGTTAAAGAGAAGGACACTTTGTTCATCAATGACAGGGTGCCAAGGGGCCATCAGACTTTCATTTATATGAGCCTGTTAATCTCTCTTCCTTTTTCCCAAATTCTTCAACATCACCCGAGAAAGCACTTCATTCACTACATGTCCACAGGTGCAAACCATGTTACATGGGTAAAACAAAAGACTTAAGAATGCCTGATCAGCTCTGTGTCTCTTTTGGTTCTGGGTAGGGGCTGCCCTCTGAACAAACAAGTCAATTCCCACTGTCTTTCAGCATGTATTACTTTCTGCCAGAAGAAAGCAAGACCCAATGTGACAAAGTGGCTGTGCACTCTATTATAAGCATGTCAGCAACAGATGTGCTCTATGCAGTAGTGCTTCTACTAAACACCTGATATGTAGCTTCATAGAGAAGCAGGCACAAGTGTACTAAGCTCTACTGCCTGGACCTAAATACAGCACATTCAGTAGGCCAAGTAGTTCTGCAAAACCTCTTCCAATTAACATGAGCATGCTTCCCACTGCCTGCATGTATGGAAACTCCTTTCTATTATAGGTCCTGCATGTAACTCTCTGAAAGAGGAAAGCAAACAAGTTACGTACCTCCAAACCTGCAGCATATTTCTCATCGATACACATGTGATCCTCCTTCTGCCTTGGTAAAAGCTGCTCCTTCTATGTGTTATTCCGTCACACTTGTGCTATGGTGGTCTTCAGGAAGAGCAGAGAGCTCAGAACTTCCTCTTTACTGACCAACGTTTGGGTTATTTCAAATGAGGTGGCAGTGCTACTATAAAACAGTGTTCTTGGACCTGTGGCCATCTTACCACTGTTTACTGCTATTTTAAAAGTACTAGTGATTCTCAGGCTGATGATGGGAAATGATTCAAGCATGTGACTCTATGAAAAAAACAAAGAACTGGAGTTACCTGTAAGAAACTAGTTTCTACTGAAAGTCAGACCAGAAGTCTACAAGTCAATGGTTTAACACAGTTTGACACAGTTTATCCATTAGTCAACTTTGAACTGAAACTTTAACCTGTACCCATGGTATTCATCAGTGGGAAGAAAGGAAAAAGTCATGGGTCCCTCTCTCAGGGAGCGTGTATGCTCAAATAGTAACAACTGTGGCAAGGACATCAGATGACGGTATAGTGAAATAACTCTGTTTGCAAAAAACATAATTAAATGAGTCCCCTTAGAATAAGCTAGATATACTGTAAAAGAAATGTAATACACATTGTTGCACACAAGGCACTTTAATTCAAATGCAGTACAACTTCCCAAATCTGAAGGTCTAAACAGGTCTATTGCCTTT